>NC_085085.1:9302305-9492305 GCF_963422355.1 Corticium candelabrum
GATTTATGAACATGTTTACACAAAGTTTATTGCAAAATTCAGCTCATACGGTCTGCTTGGGTCCCGCGTGCCGGTCGGCATGCTTGATTCACCTCTCAATGTATGCATGCATACGTACCAGAGATTACCAAAATGGTAATGAGTGGCAACTGCATTGACGGCCTAGTAATTCGCGAAATCAATGGATTCACCAGCCAAGACCACTGACCAACATTTTATTCCAACTTAGAACAGAAACACTTCCTTTCGCATTGGCAGCAAACGGAACACCACGTTAGCCTTTAATACAAACAATACCAGCAAAATAACTAGTAGAACTTTCGTACTGTAGCTGATACTCATCATAGTTTCCACTATGTTTGTAAGAATTAGTTGAAATGGAATCACTAAACCTGAATCTATATCTGTTATTCTGATAACCACTCCATCCACACTGATTGTAATACGTATGTGTTCCCGACCAGTTGTTGTTCTTTTTGAAAATTCTGTTTCCTTCTTCCGTGCACGCCCAGTAATATCCTGCCGGACAATGATAGTATTTAGATTTATTCCACGTTGTGGAAGATGAGACTGCATAATAGACTGAGCTGTCGTACGTAGACTGACGAAATCCTCCACAATTGTCACTAGTATACATCCAACTCGTATCTCTGACTGCAGAGAACACACTATACATGAACTGTAATTTACAATCAATTGATAATTCGTAAATACCTCCAACAGTAACAATTGTTTTGGCCTCAAGTTTATCAGCGTAGCATATATAAACACTGGTATCCAACACAGTTGCGTCTGGTATGATCAAAGTTCCATTGGTAAGAATTGTGAGAGATCTTTGCAAACATGTAGGAGCAACCCATCGTGTTACAGCAGTAACACCATAAGCCAGTTGGTTAGTATTGGTAACAGAGAACTGAGCAGTGCAATTGATTCGTACAGTATCTCCAATAGACACAGAGACAGAAGCTGGAGGACGATGAACAAATCTCCAGTTAATAAAAACTATAAACAAAATTTAAATAACAATATAATGCAGTTATATTGTTACCAATCCACGTTAACTATATCGGCATTTACCTATACTCGTCTCCCTGACGTCGTGCCCCAACTCATTAACTGCATTGCAGCGATAAATTCCTTCATCCCGCTTGGTCACGTTCGATAGTTTCAATACCCCACGTCTACTGCTTCGTAAACGAAGCGATCCTTTAGTCCAGTAGACATCGGGAGCTGGTGGACCAACTGCATCACACTGCAATTCCACACTTTGTCCTATATCAACCGTAATTATGCCCGGGACACTAGTAGTGATGCGAGCTGAGTCTGCAATACAGAGTTTACAAAGACACTCTTTCATGTATATGATAAAACAACGTTTACAGATACGGTCAATATCATACTTGTAATTGTGAGCGGTATGTTCTGACGATTTGCTACACCTGATTGTGAACGTGCAATACAAGTGTAGTTGCCTGTATCCGATAGAGTTGTGTTTTTAATAATCAGCATACATCCTCTTTGCTCGAATCTTGAGTTTGACAGATCTACTGACGCACTCTTCCAGCCAAAAGATAAACCAGAAAAAGTGCAAAGATCGCATTTGAGGACAGCAGTGCTATTGGCTGCAACAAATCCCTTTCTAACAGAATGCTCAATCACATCTGGAGATACAAATATTAATTAAAAAGTTGACGATTTTTAGCACAAACATACTTGTGTCTGCATGAATCTTCAACGCAACCGAATGTCGTCTCTTTCCTGCATCATTTAGCGCTGTACACACGTATTGTCCGATATCAGATTGCGTCACATTGTAAATGACGAGACTGCCGTTGTCTAACATTCTACTGGAAGCTGGTAGTTTATCCACGTGAGACCAAGTAACAGTTGGAGTGGGATGTCCCGAAGCTGCGCAGTCCATTCGAACAGTCTGTCTCAAGGACACAAATAAAGTTGCAGGAGGAATGCGAGTAAAGGAAACGGGAACTAAGAAAAATAGAAGGAAGGCCTTTACTGCCAGTCTACAGTACTAGGTACAGTTTGTATTAGAACCTCTGACAGCAAGACTTGCGTATGCTTGTGCCTTTCCAAAAATGTTCTCAGTCTCACAAACATACGATCCCGTATCTTGGGGTATCACAGAAGTAATGGTGAGAGTGTTGGAGCTGGTTATGGTAGCACGAGATCGAGGAAGTGACGAGTCGCCCACTTTCCGCCAACGAATTGTTGGCTGCGGTACAGCGTCTGCTGCACACTCAAACACGGCACTGGCACCTTCTAAAGCGATCACGTCAGCAGGAAATTTAGTGATGACTGGAGGATCTAGAGACAGAATATTTGTACACGATGAAACTGATCGCAAATGTCGCATGAACTTCCATTGCATAGGAACTAATGGCTATACTATGCAGTCTAATCAAAACTGCGCATGTCCGTTTCGGTTCTTCCGTCAAGAAGCTCTCCGAGCTCAAAGATTTAATTAATTAAGTAAATCACCTACCTATACTGGCTCCTCGCGGTCCCATGTCTCCTTTCTCGCCTTTCTCTCCTCGAAAGCCACGATCACCTTTTGCTCCTTGTTTTCCTGAACGTCGACAAATCATATTACAATATAGACCTATGCCAACTCTGAAACGTCGTTCTACCACGTCCAATTTACCTGGAGGACCGACTTTACCGCTAGCACCTCTTCCTCCTTCGTCGCCTTTTGGTCCTATAGATCAGCAAAGTGTCAAATGATTTGAGGTACTGCAACTAACATCTTTCACAGGCCTTTCTAACGCGCACGCAGGTTAGAGGCTAGAGTGGGGCGAAGCCCGCACCCGACGAGGGCTTGCTGGGAACGGAAGTGTCACGGATAACTACTTCCCGCACGCGTTCAATGTACCACGCCAAGACGGCGATTAAAGACACGGGCACGTCATGCACTACGAAGCGTTGTCGTGCCTGAACACCATGATAGCAAGCCAGCGTTAATGTAGGTTGAACTAATACCTTCAAAGGGTGTACTGCACTTGTGTTCAAACTACAATTGAAAATTCAATGAAGTCACATTGGCGTAGGAATGTCATCCAGGTTGGGGGCCAAAACCTCATTGCGCGGCAAGTGTATCCTCATGCATACACAACCTACTCGTTCTCACGATGGCCTATTTTATATACTAGATCCATGCCCCGTCTCGTCCTTCGTACGTGCAAGATACTGTAGCGTTCTGACGGAAGACGCACGCAGTCTGAGCGTGTGTGGACGTTACGTGCAATCTTTGCTGCGAAGTCCCAGATGTGCTGAAGGAATTCGAATCTTGCTCGCCGCGCTTTTTCGATAAAAATCGACAAACTCCCGGTGTAGCGCTTGGTACAAAAATCATGTAGGTTGGATTTGGTGCAAAAGCATTCAGAATTTGGAGAGAAACGAAAGCGCTAAAAAAGTAAGTTCCATCGGCAAGAAATATTTGATTGCTCGAAGCTTTGCAAAGGACGACGACACGCACCGTCTACACAAAACTGGTGTGAAATGTTTAAATAAACTGAAATGTTTAGCGTTTGCGTTATCGAGAAATATTATGCAAGGGTCGACGCCTCAAAAGGGGACCTGGTGCCGAATTTTTTAAATATTTTATGCAAATTAACCTCCCCTTTGCGTGCCGCGAACACACAGACACAACACACAGACACAGACACAGACACAGACACAGACAGACACACACAGACACAGACACACACACACACACACACACACACACACACACACACACACACACACACACACACAATTTGAGCTATATGGCTGAGACTAATACCTAGTCTAAGGAACCGGTGCAAAAAGGCAAAACACGCAACAAGCAGTAAAAGCAAGGCAAGCTCGTCTTTCATCGTGATGTTCGGATTGTGGTAAGCACAACAACGCTTGCTGTGCACTTTAGATTTGTATGATTCATCCATTCGTTCGCAATGGGAGACATGCCGGCGGCTTTAATCGAAATGACGGCGGTACATTGAATTAACGCGTGCCGTGACTGTTTATCTGCAGCACTTTCGTCCCCAATTATCTGCAAATTTTAACAAGCCCCCTTCGCGTGCAAGCTCCGCCACACTCTAGCCTCTGGCCTGCGCGCGCGTTAAGAGGGACTGCGAAAGGTACACCCGATTGGGGTCCCTCACCTTGAATGCAAATCTTTTCGCTGCGTTGACATTGAGCTCGCAAAGAACGAAGCTAAAGAACACGCATCGAAGAAACAGCTCCACGCGGCAAACGATCTAGTGAGAAATACCTGCAAGTCTGCTATTTCTTCAAGTAACTTGTCGATACTGGCCTTTGTATCTGTGCTGCCGGCATTTCTCGTCACGCGACGCAACAGGTTTTCATCGACTGTCGTCTGACTCTCTTGGTTATAATATTCGTCACCGTTTACAGCTTGTTTGCGTTCGACGAGAGACTGTAGATTGTTGAGTGTCGTTTGATGCCGAGCGATGAAGAAGAATGTTGCCCCAAACAGGCCGAGCGTTGCTAAAGGAGAGCCGTACAAGACCACACGATCTCTACGACTTGTAGAGCATCGGTGCTCGCACTCGTGTCCCATTGTCTAACGCCAAGTGTTACAAACACCGTCTGTGCGCAGACGTAAAATACCGCGCACTTCGAGTTCCGTGGCGTGCAGATAATACACGTGTATATAGAGAACAAGATGCAAGGTATGTGCCAAAAGTGCTATTGAAAAAACTACTATTGACAATTTCGGCTTACCGGTGCTTGGTCTGGTGCATTATTTACCAGTATTTAGCAGTGAAACCGTTTGGGTAATATTCACGTGATAGTGGCGTTATCCAGCTAAGTGCAAAGAGGGTAGAATGCAATTGAGAATGGTATACTGTGGTCATCCAACCGTGTTGCACAAACAGTACGGGAGAACAACACCAAAGCTTTCCGAACTTATACGGGTATAGCAAACAGCTCTTCAAGCCTCATGACCAAATTTCCGTTCTACCATGCTTGTGGGTTTTCCTGACCTTATTTAGCAGTCTGGTCCTGCTCTGGCGTTCAGAGAATATACTATGGCATACAAGCCGAAGTACATATATATATATATATATATATATATATATATATATATATATATATATATATATACACTCATAATCTAATTTGCATACCAGATCATGGACAGGCAACTCAGCCAGTAAGTTATGAACAGTTTTGAAATGAGGCTCAACGTATGCTCAATCAAACGAAATAAGTTTTCTATTAACAAAGCAATGAGACAAGAGTCACAAAGAAAAGGCAATTGGCCAAACACAAGTGTGCATGGATACACTATGCATTTTATTTATGAAATCCACCATTTGCAAACAAATCAATCAGCGAGTGAGTGCAATGACGCGTCGTGACGTCATTTTTTAACATTATCTGATACCAACTTGTCAAGCTCTTTGGGTGAAACATTACTTCCGGTCAGTACGATCACTACACGTTTGCTACTCACATTGTCGACTCGCCCAGCAAGTAGAGCTGCCATTCCTGCTGCACCCGATGGCTCAACAACAAGACCAATACCATACAACGTCTCGACAGCACTACAACCGATGTCGAACGTTGCAACCATTTCACACGCTAACATGAATTTCAATATATAGTGTCACCTGATTATGTCTTGTTCGCTTACTAGAACAACATCATCCACAAACTGTTGAGCAAGATCGAAACAGATACCTCCTGGAAAAACGTAAGGAAAATGTTAGCTAATGTAAACAAACTAATAGACATACAAGTCACCTGTGAAAGGAGGAGCTAAGCCGGCAGCAATGGTTGGCTTTGGCGTAATTGTAGCTGGCTTGCCATCTAGTCTGCTTTGGTACATGCTCGGTGCTAACAGAATATACAAACAAGCTACGGTTAGCTTTACTAACCATTAGTAATATTCATATCTAATCTGCCGGTGCAGAGAACGGGATGGTGAGCTTGCATATATATATATATATATATACTGTATATATATATATATATATATATATATATATATATATATATATATATATATATATATATATTAACCAATGTTCAAATTCTTTGTTTGATTCTACCTCAATGCAATAAAATTGAATAGATAAGCACTACAGTGCTAAACCCTCGGGCCGTGTATGTAATCATATCTCGTCACGTGATAATGTTTTGCATACTGAGGTATTTAGCCCAACCCACTAAGTTTTCCGATGCAGGCGTGTAAACAAAGGGTGCAATGTTGTATACCTCTTCTCCAGACTTCCGTTCTGTACTAACAGGGAAGTCGCTTCGTCCCACAAATAGACGCGCCGTCATGGACAATGCACGTTCCCCTTCGCAAATTCCGGTGGAACGCCAAATTTCTGTTGGACATCACCTTCGTCTATTGGTCGGTTACACCACGTCTCGTCTATTGGTGGGAATAGCTTCATTTGCATTGGAACTAATTAAATATAAATACGATCTGTCGGTCGTCACCTGGTGACCAGACTACTGTACCTTTACCCCGGATATCTGGGCGTCGGGTAATGACAGCAAACAGGGCCATAATAACTGACAGTTTGCTCTATACTGTACTATAAAATTGAAATATATTATAGTCAAATTTAAGGTGATCAGCAAAACTCTCATCAACCTACATTTGCCAAATTTGCTTAAAATATTTGAAAACAAATCCATCAGATGTGACCGAAGTGATAAGAATTGACGAAAACACGCCAGAGTGCACCTGCCTACTAAATAAAGTTAATTAAAGGCACCATTTGAGTGTACTTATACGCATGGAGAGCGCTTTACCTTTGGATGGAGAAAGAACAATTCTGTCCAACTTGCGCACGCTCAGACTAAATCACCATCACACCAAAGTTTCAATAAAGTTTATTGCTATTGTGCGCCTCTTTCCGCTCTAACCAAACTCCGTTATCTCCGTTTCTAAATTTAAATTCAATTAAACGAGAGTTCTCGTTTCAATAAACCCGACATTCTTGCCTCACAAGCCTCAAGGTCACATTTGTAAAAACTGCTACGTATTTGCGACATTCTTACCAACACAAACAGGCTGGTTTACAGAAGGGTCGGCGTCTAGCCGTTGTAGAGATGTCTGATGGTAGAGCTGTAAGCGTGTGATAAAATAGACGTCTGAGCACGGCGCAGAAGCCTTCCAAAACTCAGCCTAGCAAGGCCTGCATGGCTCCCAGCACAACTCAAACTAAAAGCATTCAGCATGCAGCCGCATAGGAACGGAGATTTGGTTGAGGGACACAAATTTGATTAAGAGGGCGTGACTTTGTTGTGCACAACAAGGCCAAATGTAGATATTATTAATTAATCTCATACATGTGCGTGCACACAACAAAATACAGGAACCAACCTTAACACTATAATAGTGTTACTAGTAGTGGAGTGTGTCACGTCAATGTTATAAGTTCCTACGTGTGTCATCCTTGCAGGTCACTCCAAGACCGGAAAGGTTGACGGACACATGCCCCCAGTGCCTCAGGTTCCTACGCCTATGTTTAGTTCTCATTGTTATTAACTTGAAGCTCAGGAGCATGACAATAAGCGAATTGTTAATAAACTATGCATAGTAATGAAAAACATATACCCACCTGCCTCAGGCTCAACTGCAACGACTTGGCAGTCCGTTTTGCCTGACAATTTGATAGCTGCAGCAATTCCAGCCACCAGGCCTCCACCGCCACAACATACAAGAACAAGATCTACTTCTGGAACATCTTCCAAAATCTCCAAGCCACAGCTGGAAAGTCTTACGTCATAAACTCTAATCTCGAGTAAATCATTATGTAAATGGCTTGCCTTCCATAACCTTGAATCAGATTCATGTCATCGAAGGGATGAAGAAATGTCATGCCATCTTCTATAACATGCCTCTTGACCGTCGTCATCAATTCTGTAGATGTCATCCTTTCCACAGAAATACCATATCCCTGACACAATCTATTTACCGTCAATACTAATTGTTACAACTATGAACAGGCAAAGTAAAACGTATGGGCAAAATGTACGGGCAACAGACTAAAGAGACAATTTGAAAGCAATCCAATGCCTCCTAAGATTTCACTGCACTCACTTCACTTTGTCTGAAAGAGAATATGAGAAACGTAGGCACTTGATGGTCTGTAAATGGTTTAACTGCTGTAGCACTAGTGTTGAATAGAATTGTCAGTACTCTTTGGTTTTTCTTCAATTTATTACATCATAAATCATGTCTAATAATGTTGACACTAGTTTTAGCTAAACACAGTCACTCTCCAATAATCAATATTGCTGACACTAGAGCACTATAGTTCAACATCTCATTAAATTGAGTGACAATAGAAGGAATGAGACAAACAGTCAGATAGAAAAAATGGTTTTATTATTATTATTTATTATTATTTCAGTCAAGGCAGACCAAAAAGTGTCCAAAAACTCTTCGTAAATTGTTTGCATGCAACGTCGTTTGTAAGCATGCGCTCTAGGGCATAGCTAACAAACAATCTACGATGAGAACACCTTCTAAATATACTAGTAGGATGTACACACGTGAGGTCATCATCTGTTACAATTTACAGCTGAAATCTCATAGATTATTATGTAATTAGATGCATTACCTGTATAAGTTGGCACCGATTTTCTGGTGCAGTCTCTGGCATACAGACTACTCCTTTCAGATTCCGCTCATGCAGTGCCTGAGCAAAAGCCCTACCGTAATTTCCAGCTGACATGGTCACCAATTTCCTACTGCCATCAAGTACAGAGCTGGGAGCGTTAGCAAGTTGATTCGTCAGCCCACGCATCTTGAAAGAACCTAAGAAAAAGACTAAGTGTCTAACACGAGAAAAGGATGTGCAACTGCTGGCAGATACCGCTTCTTTGCATTGTTTCAAGTTTGAGGTTAATATCTACTGAGCCCTTCTCCAAACCAAGTCGTGTTTGTACATTCGTCAGCATGGGCGTTCTAACGACAGAACGACTCTTTTTGACCACTTCGCGTGCCTTCAGAATGTCAACTAGACTGATAGAAGTCATTTTCGCCCGAAGGTTTATATCAATAACGACCTCGTAGTCACGTTCGCTGTGCGCAATGTTGCCAAACAAGACGCCAACGTGAATTATTGACTGTAAGACGGCGACTTCGAGTTTGATAATTAAATGTGGCATGTCATTTAAAACTGTCAGACCTCCAAAATTAGACTAACAAAAGCACGTGCTAAAACACGTGGAGAGCGCGCGAGGAGGAGGACTGGACACGAGTCTACTTCAAACTATCTCTAGGATATCACATTGAGCAGACGTACGACTAGAGCTACGGAGGTTTTTCGCGGAACGCGAACAAACCGACCCACTTGAGCCGGTTCATACATCCCGCAATATTTGCACCAGCTCTAGAAGCTGTACACGTACTGCTGGCCTGCCGTTCAAGATGTAGCAGCTATAGATCGATGTCAGCAGATTTAGATTGCAAGACTCCTTGGCGCGTAATGTGCAGTGTACATCATTATCAGGTGTATACCATGCATATTTACCAATAAACCTAGAGCATGTTGAACTGACTGGGAGGTCCACTAGAGCACTGAAAGAACCGACCCATCTAATTCCCAGGTATACGCCCCTGTCGAGTATAAATGTAAAAACTTAGTTTTACTGTAAAACCACAAAATCTTGGTGGCACAAACAGATCGATGGTCAAGAAGAGGCCAGTTTGTTGAACGTACCATAATTATAATCAGCACACCGGCGTAGCGTGGTCCTTAAATTTGGAGGGGCTGATCAATCACTCTGCGAAGCCACGCCCCATTATTTACTTTTGTAGACTTCCACGGGGATGTCTGCTATTGGCCGAAAAAGTGTGACGGGTATGTGCAATCTACCTGTCACACAACTTTTCTGACATTCAAGGCTTCAGCCTTCAGAATCACCACACTGAAATGCTGATGTGTTCCCTCAAACAGGTTTAGGCAGGTACTGTACTAACCTGAAGAAAACATGATGATCTTGCTTGACACGCGCCTACAAAGCTTGGGGAGGCTCTAACCTCCTCCGCCAGTCCCCCCAGACGCTACGTACGCCAGTGGTCAGCACGTGCATGCCAAACGCGACTAATATAAATACTACACCGTACCCGTACTTGAAATGCAGCTTCCTCGATAGAACTGCTAGGATGCTGTTAGCTTGGAAACTAAAAGAGATTGCTGGTGCTGGGTAAAACACAACCCATAGACGCACTAGTCTGGTTCCGCGTAAACTCTACGCCCATAGTACAATTAAGAGCAATTAACATAATGATTGCCATGACAACAGGCCTAAAAGTATATCATACGGGATACAGTAAAGTTTAGGTGGCACTTGAAATTAGATCATAATTTGTACGACAGATGTATGAGTATTGTCGTTTTCTCAACGGCCACGTCTTGACAGGCCCATGCAGGTCCATCTAACACGCAGGACTTGTCCTGGGTGGTTATATTGGTCTATAAGTGGACCCATTAAGTTAATTGCAGCCTTACAAGATGATCGATGCAACTAGATTGGCTCACAAATCTAAATTACATTACATGACGTAAGAAAACATGTCCGGTAATAATATCCGAGAATTCAACTTATTATTTTGCGTCTTTCGAGCACACGCAAAATCCATTGCGCGAATGGCCCTCAACACCACTACCCTTACACGGATGCAAAGAGTAAGTCCCTAAAATGGGGACTATGCTTCTGTTGCATATGTTGCATATGTATACAGATAAGAAAAGGTTCATCATGCGAACTTCGTATCTCAATACGGTCGCTGTCCTCGTATTTCTTTTTACTTCCGGTATAGCTAATAAAGCGGACCTCTACCTGCTCAAACCCTCTCTGCGTACGGGCTGCATGCTTGACAACGAGACGATCAGACGAACGTTTGCAAACCAATGAGGTACATGCAGCCATGCACACACACACACACACACACACACACACACACACACACACACACACACACACACACAAACACACGAGGCACTGATAAGCCTGCCTTTCTTGCTTCACTGCAAAAGGCACTACAGTCGCAGCTGGATGTCATTCATTTTCAGTCTCTCAAGGACATGAGCAGTGTGAGAAACAGAGCAAGGCTTAATACAATCTCTTCCGCTTATGCTGGAGCATGGCTGAGGGCAGTCCCAAACCAAAATCTTGGCATATCAATGCCTCAACATGGGTTCATTATTGCCATCAGGATTTGGCTTGGCATTCCTCTGTTTCCGGATTCTCCTGAGTCGCTCAGATGTGTTTGTGGCAGTATCATCGACCCTCACGGAGACCATTTGCTGGGTTGTGGTTAGGATTCAGCTCTTAACAGAACAGATGTCACAATGCTTTACGTGACATTATTTGGCATGCCGAACTGATAGACAACAAAGCAGCCAGGAGAGAACAGACATGTTCTAGTAACTCTAAGGCTTTTCCTTGTGACATTTTTCATCCAGAATTTATTGATGGCAGGCCTGCTTTCTTTGACGTAACAGTTCGTAACATTGTCCAAGCTAAGTACGTATGTGAAGCTGCAGAATGGCTGGAGCAGCTGCAAGGGCAGAAGAATTGGAAAAGGATTACAAACATGAGCAATCGGTACCAAAATGTGGAGGACTATTCTACCCTCTGGCGCTGGAATCCAAAAACTCAAGCAAGCCTTCAGACGTTGAGAACTATTGCAGCCAAAACTACGACCTATAATGGCATTGATTTGCAACAAGCGTTCTCCAACATTTTGCAACAGCTCTTTGTTCGATTGTGGCAACACAATGCTAGAATGATAAAATTCATAGATATTTGCTAGAAACTGAATTTGACATGTAGGATTTGACTACATATGTAGTAGAATAATTAGGGTTTTGTTTTGTTGGGGATGGTGCTTGTTTGTTGGGGTCGGCCACTTAGGGATGAATAGTTTATAAGACCAAATTACTTTACAGTAGTAACGGCTTAGAATTAAGATTATATTAATTAAACAGAACAGAAATGTGAAAGCTAGCTCAAAACAAAATTCTTAGCTGGGAAGTCAATAAGACTGTAGCTGAACTTGATAAGTGCTATAGACTAAAAATTCACTTGTGCTACTTGTCAACCAACTGATGGATGTGTTACTGGCGGTATCTGTAATCGGTGTGTGACCATCTCACATTCCATGCACAGGCAATGAGTTTTTACACAACTCAGTCAGGTGACTAGCAACCTTGCAATATACCTGTGCAAGTATAGGCATCAGAAAGACTTGCCGGGCAGAGAGACGTCAATTAAGTCCCGCAGATGTTAATCCCATGCATGTAGTCCCATGAAACAGACTCAGTATCTGTAAAATCAACTTTCGTCAAAATTGCAAAGTATTTCTGTCTAGTGACGGCAGAGTGGGAGATGGGGGTGGTGGTGGGGTGGTGGTGGTGGTGGTGGTGGTGGGGGTGGAGATGGGGGAAGGGGTGGAGATGGGGGAAGGGGTGGAGATGGGGGAAGGGGTGGAGATGGGGGAAGAAGTGGAGATGGGGGAAGGGGTGGAGATGGGGGAAGGGGTGGGATGGGGGAAGGGGTGGAAATGGGGAAGGGGTGGAGAGGGGGTGAAGATGGGGGTTGGGGAGAGATGAGGGGTGGGGATGGACAGGCACCCCAACTTTGAGAACAATCTCTATTTTTGCAAGCAAACTGTTTAACAGTATTCAGTTCATATACTCCTATGGCCTGCCCCCAACTTGTGATTCGCTCTGCCACCTCTGGTTACTTAGATGTTATCGATAATTGCACATTCACTGTGAGTTATCAATAACATGCTTGTGAATGACATGTTCAAGAAAGACAAAACACTGACAGATACATTCAAAGGTTTCATGCTACCTATAATCGCATCAATTCTACACTGCAATCACTGCCATCATGATATACATATTACATATCGTCTCATGCTAACACCAATAACAAGGATTCACCGAGTATTTGCAAGTTAGCTGGAGTTCACTTCGAAATCAGTTGCAAATCCAACACATTAGCGAAATCCCTCATTTCAACTCACCCATTAAAGTGGTAACTTATTAGTCAAACTTCAAGACACCATCTATTTGCTCTGCTTGCTAATCAGTTAAATGTTTTACGATGAATAACCTTTACACCATCCTCATCAAACTCTTTCTTTGATACCCACATCTTCTTGAACGTGTCGAGTGAGGCCAAAATTGATCCCCTAAAACAGAGAAAAGTAGTAACACAAAAAGGACAAAAAAGGAACAGCACAACTGACCCAATCCATGCTGAACTTATACGATCATGAGGAGCTGAAATCTAAAATTACAATAAATGAAAGGCAAGTCAGAAGAGACTGTAATAATAAGAAAGTAGACAGCTACAGTAGACAAAAAAATTGCAGATAAAGAGAAACCTTACATACCTAATACCTATTGTCAAGAAGATCAAGCCATTGTTAGATGGCACAAATTGGTGTTCCTTTTTGTTGTGTTTTTGTCCTTAGAGGCTGTATGTAGTAGCCTTTTAGTTTTCATTTGTACATTAATCTTAAAACAATTTATGTATTAACAAGCACACAGGCAGACAGACAGGTAGATAGACTAGTGTTGCTGTAGACGTTTCTCTTTTACTGCTCATGATGTAAATGTTTGCTTTAAATAGAAAATACATGCATTGACAAACAAACAAACAAACAAACAGAGAGACAGACAGACAGACAAACAAACAGACAGACAGACAGACAGACAGACAGACAGACAGACAAACAGACAGACAAAAGGAAGACAAAATGAGACCAACTTCAAGACTAAATGGCGATCAATTGTTTCAGTGAATCTCAGCGTTGCAATGTAACGTCGTCTCAGACAAACTCATTAGCATAGTGAGATTAGAATGTTGAAATGTAGTTTGCACAGTGTAATTTTGTATGCTTCAAGACCGTAATGGTCTTGTTGTGTTAGGTTGCTCATGATGTAAACGTTTGATTTAAATGGAAAATATATGTATTGAGACAGACAGACAGATCCAAGTTGTCGGATTTGTTGTCTAACACAAAAAAGTTGCAACATCGGCTACAGCAGGATAGTATAATCAAAAGCAGATCCGTTGATTAAAACTGATTCTAACCGAGATGCAGCACAATTTCATTCAATTAGAAGTAAAGGAGCAGGAGCATGATTAGATTCCATTCCATCTTCAGAAGTTTGCACTTTCATCTTGGCAGCTTCTCTCAGATTGGGTCTACCTCTGTCTCTAACACCATGAGCAACTAAATGTGAATGTGGAAAGACACTAGATGTTGAAAGATACAATTTGCTAACATGCAAAATGAGTGGAGGCCCAGTTTGGTCTCATAATTCTGTTGTTTTATGCTGGTATAAATGCCTGAGCAGTCTACAACGCCAAAATCAAATCAAACCCAAAGATAGATATACCACATTCAACAATAGAGCAGACATTGCTGTGTTTGACTCAAGATGTGGGAAAATGTTGAGCTTAATGTGGCCCTTGGTCACCCCTGGAGCCAGGACATTCTCCAAAGAGCAGCAACTATGGATGGAGCTGCAGCAAGAAGGAAAGAAGACGTCAAACATAGCAAATATGGTAAAGAGCAGTTGGCTGGAGGATATGCTTCTGCCCTTATTCCACTAGGTTTTGAGCACTTTAGCGGGTGGGGAAAAGAAGCATCAACATTCCTCAAACAAGTTTCCAAACTATACAGATATGAAGGAAGAAACAATTCCTCAGATTATAAGACTCATTGGAGAAGACGCTTGTCAGTACAACTTCAGCGTTGCAATGCCTCGGTGTTGACTAGAAAGATGATCAGAGTAACATATGGACAGCAAACTGGCCAGAGTCTAGTTGTTCAATTTTCCATTCAGTACACTAAATTTCAATTTGTAGGCTCCAAAGGAAAGCTTTTAATTAATTGCTAATTAGCTCTTACTTGAAATTCACCTGTATTAGCTTTGATGTATAAAATACCCTGAAAGAAGAAATTTCTGTGGGAGAAAAATTGTGCATTTTCTAGAAACATTACTAGTTGTGCGGAATTAATTTGTGTGACAGTAAGGCCGTGTGCAATAAGATCATGCGCAAGGAAAAATATATGTGGAATTTATTTTGTGCGATGGGCTTGTGATCGCACAAAATCGCACGAATTTTTCTCCCGCACAAATGTCTTCTTTCAGGGTATATGAAGATTTGACAAACAGACAGGTAGACAGACAGACAGAAAGACAGACAGTCGCATAGATTTATTGATAGTGTTAGAATCAAACTTACAACAAAATTATAAAAGATAAAATTCTTTGTTAAAATTTTTGTGACCAACTGTTGTATTATCGATCCGAAGCTAAGCTAAACTAAATGATGAAGAAATCATGTCTCTACAGTAGACGTCATTTTGTGGCAAATTTTCGAGTCTTCATTTTTCTTCTGTCATGACTTTTGTTGCACCTTTAAATCTGAACAAAAAATCTTCACCACTAATAGCTGTAATCAAACCAGCATCTCTTCTCCCTCTTCATACCTAGATCTTGATGTCAGGTTCGTTAGATACTTCTTGTCTGATTCTCCCCATTTTGCGACACATTTGAAAACAAGAGGCACAACATTCAACTGTTCGCCTACTGGAAAAACAAGCTTGCCTTGTTGGCTTCCTTTCTGTCGTCTTGATGCCTATCTGCTACTCTTTCAGTCTCAGCTGATTGTGGAAATTAATCTGCACTCCATGGGTAGGCAATACCTATGTTAACGTCTGAGTTTGCTGCAGGCCACAGTCAAGAACGACAATGTTCGGTCTGGCATCTAAATATCTCTACTAGCTCCTAGATTTCTCTCGTGATGTACGTTGACAGATAGAAAGACAGTCAGACAGACAAAGAGACAAACAGCCAGACAAACAGCCAGACAACCAGCAATAATGCAAAGGGTGGGAAGGCAAAAAGTCAACGAATCACTCAGTTAGACTGGCAGCTAGACAACTTCTGACAGGAAGTCCAAAAAGCAATAGCTTCATAATACATGTATAACATACAACATGTTAGCTAACCCTGATGACATTAATTAACTAATATCAATTGTTTCCTAAAGTTCAGGCTTCAGTTTTTCAAGTTCTCCTAAAGCAGCTATATACACTTTTAGCACTCTGGGACATGTCTTATTTACAATGTGATAAAACTCCTTCTACCATTACTTTAAAATCATAATTCAACAGTGAAAAACCATTTAGTCAGCAGTTTTATCAAAGTATAAGACAGTATGACAATAACATTAATTTTAAACTTACGACCCCAATAATTTGTGCTTACAACACTCAGTGACTCTAAAAATGTGGTAATAATAGTAATAATAATAATAATAATAATAATAAATAATAATAATAATAATAATAATAATAATAATAATAAATAATAAAGTCACCGCCGTGGCTTAGTGGTTAGCGACAATGGCTACCACTCCATGGTTTGGGGGTTCAAACCCCAGTGACGACAGTAAATTGTGAAACTTGTCTGTCTTTCTTTCTCATGTTTCTCTAGCTTTATCCATGAGACTATGACTCGTTTCAGTCGTTGGGGAGTTTCTGTGGTCTGGCGAATGGTCCGTTAACGATGACGTCCAGTGCTTTCCTGGTGGTCGTTGATATCCACTAGGCGTGCTGTATCGAGTACGCGGTCACCGTAATGCCTGCAATCTATATCAAATTGGCTAGTCATTGATCGCCGTATGGACTACACGGAAACATGTACCCCGCTGGGCTCACCTGCCGGGTTGGTAGGCGCCCAGATGGGGGTAAAGACCCCACTTGCCCATTATGGAGGGGCATAACGACACATAATAATGAGAAGCTGGCAAAGTACAGCGACTTGCGAGTGGAGATAAGCCGCATGTGGCATTGTCAAACACTGGTGGTTCCGGTGGTCTTGGGAGCTTTGGGCACAGTGCACGCAGGTATTGCACGGTGGCTGGACATTATTCCAGGTCATCACAACCTGCAGCACTTACAGAAAACAGTGCTTCTGGGATCTACTCGGATCCTTCGTAAAGTCATGTCTTCTTTCTAGACAGCCGTGATGGTCTAAGTACTTCTGAAGCAGGGTTTGCTTCCGGTACTTGTAATAGACTTTACAAACCAGACTGATCTGGTTGAGCACAACACATAATAATAATAATAATAATAATAATAATAATAATAATAATCATACTCTGATCTTAATGTCCTTTGGTGCTTCTTTCTTCATTTCGCTTAGCAGTCTATCACCAAATCCTATAAGCACACAGCTAAGTGAAATAAAAGTGGCAACAGACAAAAACTATCAAATACCTCTAAATAACGTTGAACCCCCAGAAAGAACTATATTAGAATATAACAACTTCCGCAGATCCAGATCGGATTTCTGTATTGAAAATGCTAGAATCTAGACAAATTCCCAATAAGATGGTGAACGAATATGACTGAAAAGCAGAAATAGAAGATCACGTCCAAAAGTAACTGTACATGATGATGTCAAGTAAGGTTGACAGGAGACATAATCTTCATGTAACTTCAATTAATTGTACCTTATGCACACCCTGTGCTTCTTCACCAATCATATCTGGATTGAACAACACTTCTGGAGCTCGAAATCTTGCTGGTCCAACCTTATAGCCAAAACACCACAACACAAACACATTTAGTAAATCGTTTCTGTTGATTTGTCTATTACTACATTGTGTACACTACCTGTATTTCTGAACCATCAGGTAGATGAAACTTTTCCTGGTCTTGCTCTGTCTGCTGTGACTCCTATCACACATGAAACAGCTCACACACACATATACATAAGCACGCATACACACGCACCTCTTTTACAGGGTTAATTGACAGATAGCAAGCTTTCTAAACAAACAAATTTCTGAGTGCACTGAAGAGCCACACCAAGAGAAAAGCTGTTGTTCACTTCTTTTACTGTCCTGACAATTTCAAACTCTGATGACGTTCGGAAATTGTAACCTTCCTTTTTCAATAATAGCTGCAAGTGGCGAGTTACATCTCTAGAAACACAACATAAGAGTAAATGTGACATGGATTAGTATAGCATATCGCAAGACCAATCAAACAGAATATTGAAAAAGACAAACAAACTAAGGAAATGTGTTCAGCAGAAAGCACGAGTAATACGTTAACAAACCGACAAACAGGCAAATAACTGAGTGCCCAATTGAGAAACCACTGTCACAAAACAAATACAGATGCCAGCCACCTCATGGCAGCAGATGTATAGAACTAGAGACTAGTAGACATCAAGCACCTATTGCCTGTTGCTATTCCTAGAGTAAGTATTGCAATGAAAAATACACTAATCCAAATATCTGCCAAATAATGTCTACAATCTTACCGGCCAGCTACATCAATTCTCATAATTGAGTGTGGCAGAGCAAAGCCCTCGTAAATTGGAACAGAATGAGTGACACCATCACCTGAGTCTAGAACAACTCCTGTCGTCTTTCCAGCTGCATATCTAAATGCAAGAAATCAGTCTAATGATCACCATGGAAAGAAAAAAAGTGCCATGCTAATAGGTCCCTCTGCAGTGTGTTGAATAAACACCAGTACACAAGGCAGAGTAGAGCTAACAGCAAGACACTGCAAAAAACATACAAGCTTAAAACGGCCTGGATAGAAAAATACAGCGCAGGTACATTGAATGATTCAAAGAAAATCTAAATTATAAAGTACAAAATTACAATGCATAATATCCTATGCAACTATGACTATGACCACTTTAGATGCTCACCTCTGCCGCTTTCTCTCTGTTTTGCCGTGGGTTGAGTGGTGCCTCTGTCAGTAGAACAGGATGCTACAACATAAACTATGCATTAGCACAAGCATTCCATCACTAGAATGGCTATATAAATTCAAATTTCATGATTCATGTAAAACAAAGGTGCCAACTATTGCTAGGCTAGTAGCCCACATAAGCAGACAATCTCCAAAAACAAACCTTCAAACTGACTGCAGTTTAAAAATGTGCATTAGCACCTTAAAGTGTATCCTGCAGTGTAGTTTACAGTGTAAAGAAACTGTACATTTGGAATCGTCAGCTACTCAAGAAACTCCTAGTGTCCATTCCACTCATTTAGATACCAAAATAGTATCCTTAAAAGCATATATAAGCAGAAGCCATATCTATCTGACATCATTTTACTTGTATTACCTCAAACCTCAACAAAATCACTAAGTTAATGATTCATACTGTTCTGAAAAACTAAAAATCAGTAGGATTGTTATGAAGTTCTAAGCAGGGTAGTATTTACAAGGCTTGAAAAATTAGCCACAATGACTTTGTAATTTGACAGCTAAAAATTTCAAGTCACCAAAGTACATTTTAATTTGCATTAATATCAATATTTAGCCTTGCATTACCAATCATTTTTTAACCTTTCTTCGGTGATCTGTGTTTACATTCACAAATCGGTGTATGCAACATCGTTTTCACTATGAGACTATTTGTATGACATGGTGCTCTGCAGACATTATTGACAGGATACATAATCATTGACATCTCTTATCATGAACCTTGTCAATGAAAATAGTGACACTGTGAAACTACATCTTGACACCTTCCTGAGGTGTTTCTAACATGTTAATAAAAGCACATAGTACCTATGTACCTGACCTTCTAGATATAGAAAAGTCCACATTGAGCGGCATACTTTGTCTTAGAGCTGCACTAGCTGTCAGGATTACTTATAAAATACACACTCTGCAGTGTGTGATCATCAACTACAAGAAACAAGAATAGAGGACTGTGGTGCAGGTCTGCAAACCAATGCAATGCAATGCTTAGTTCCAGATTTTTCTGCATTTAGAAAACTGATTTGTTTGGTGGACAGTGAAGAGGCTTTGAGGCTCACACAACTGCACTTCTATAAGGTACAAAGTTGTCCTTCTGAGTAGATATATGCATGTGCTTGGGTAAGAACAGTGCAACATTGCTGCACTTGCCACACTTATCATCAGACTCATTCCGCTGTGGAAGAAAGTTAACCGAGTAAGCGTACGTTTTTGATAGCAAATTTCATGGCAGCGTTTACACAGAGCCTAGTGCATATACTGAAGAAAGCTTTCTTGATCCCTAGACAAAGCAAATAATGCAACCCATCATAAAAAATTACTACACATCTGTAAAGTTCCCTATTACATCCTCAACTGGGTGTGACCTTCCTGTCTGCTACAGCTGCTAGTTGTAAATGATGACTTACAGTCAGAAATTAGTGGGTCTTGTCTCACAATTCTAACTTGTCAAATGATGACTTAATGGCCTATCTTTGAGCCCTGTGTTTAACATTTTTAGTGGCTATATATTCTTGTCTAGAATAGAAAAGACTGCCCTAATTTAACCGTCTCCACACTAGACCAGAAACTGATTTAGATCGGATCCAGTTCGTGATCACCCTCAATTATATCTGCAGTGCGCATGTCCACACTGCACCTTGAACGTTATCCTGCCCCATCACATATCATGCAATGCCTGTAGATTATGGCAAATGTGTTCATTTGTGTATGTAGAAAGCCTACTTAGAGTGGTCTCAACACACTCGAAAAACTGTAGTTTGCACTGCTAAATCTCTCCATCTCCCTCCACCAAAATGCACTGAAAATACCTATATATTGCGTCAAAAACACATTCCAGTTGTTTTTTGGTGCTTCATACACACATGATTATAAATCAGCTCTGGCGACTTGAACACTAATGCATGTTAAGGCTATCGTCCACGCGTACTTGTAACACAAAATTAAATTCAACGGACCCAGATCGATCCTGATCGATATGGATGTTGAAATCACCTCTGGATGTGATTCAAGACTAGGCTCTAGTGTGGACAGGCTCTTATTAGACTACCTCATACCTCTTCTGCAAACGTATGCAGTTGGTCTTTAGAAAAGACATATTGCCAAATCTGTTCCATATCGCTCCAGTCATTCACAATACCATGCTAAAAGACACACACACACGTTGAAACAGATGACCATCGCAATATAAAAACAGCACATTCTTACCTCCATTGGATAGTTGAGACGTAACAAGCCTCGATGTTCCTGCATACACAAAACAGGTGTGCATGAGTGTAAAAAGTCATAGTGGCTGCTGCTACCCACGTCAGGTTCACAATAAAGACAGAAGATGGCACCATATCAGAAATAGTCATTAACAGTGTGTTAGTAAATGTAAACTAAAAAAATTAGTATTGTATTACCTCAATATTCAATGGCAATGCCATTATACAACAGGGAATAAGGGCAAGCCGGTACATATATAGTGGAAGAGATTGTCTCATTTTTAGGTCAACGTACACCAAGTTTACAATGCTGCATATACCTACCAATATCAAGGATAGCAACTGAGACTTAAACAGTCTCAACTACCAAGACATGTCACAAAGTATTGAAATGTAGTAAGATGCAATCTATGTCCTATATCTATGCATACTACAGAGGTCATTACAGTAGCTCAGTCTGAAGCTTCTTCATGCTCGTCTTCAACACCTTTAAGATCTTCATCTTCTGCAGTATCCATCAATCCTGAATTTGCTTCTCCCATATCCTGAGAATCCTTGTCATTAAAAACTGCACATTGTTTGCTGTGAGTGCCCCTGTTCCATGATCGTTGTCACTGGTGAGACCACATTTGTCAAACAACTTTCTTACAAGATCTTCTGACAATTCCTTCGATGACTGTAACATCCACTTGGCTAACTGAATCATAAGAAGCTCTCTTAGTCTTTCCAAATCGAGTGAATTCTTTCTCTCCAGATCTTAGCCAGTCAATCCATTTGGTTTTCATACTACTCTAGAATGGTTAAAACCGTTTGTTCCAGTGCAAATCAGCTGACCAAAGAAGCAGTGCAGTCCCACCAGGAATGACAGCAAACGTAGTTTTGTAGTGGGGGTTTAGAGGATGCAAGTATGCTCTGCTTAGTATGACTACTCTCTGTTTGCGTGACCTTACACTGCTTGGAAGTGACTAATGATGCAGCATACAGTCCGTAAACGCTTCCATTACATCATTTTCGCTTGCATCTGACATTCAGTACGTATATACCGGATAAGTAATTTCCTACATCAGGCTCACGTCGCTTCATGTTCGTAATCGAACTTACTAATTATATATTACATTTTGTTACACAAACACAACTGTCTATCACGTGCTGAAAACGGAAAAGAATCGCTACTACCATGCAACATGGCCTCAGAGTAAGCATCCTTACATGTTGGAACTTACCGGTTTAGTAACTTTCTACATCAGGATGATGTCGCTTCACGTTTTTAATGGAACTCACTATATAGATATTACATTTTGATACACGAACAACCATCTATCACGCGATGAACACTGAAAAGAATTGCTACTATCGCGCAACACGGCCTCGTAGTATAGATCCTAAGTGCGCAATTGAAAAGTCTTCAAAATCTCTAACTTGAGACAAAAATTTTAAAGGGTAACATTCGTATTTCTCTTCAATATGAGTCTACCAACATTTTACAAGCAAAAAACTAAAGTTGGACGAGTGGTGCAATGATGGTCACGTTTTGGAGGGCTTCAGGTTTGGATCATAGACAAAGGATGGCATTGAACGCTTATAGTTTGGTTTGTAGACTTCTTCTTTCAAGGTCACGTTCCCTTGAGTACGACATGAGTCAGATTACATTTGTTGAGATAATTGATAAACGTTGCCTGTCTGTCCGACAAGGTTAAACTTGAATCAATATTGATTATTGGTTGACTTCTACATTGTTGGCTGTTTGACGTTTGAGCAATTTTTTCTTGGCTCTGAAATAAAGAGCATGACTACAAACCAACAAACTCCCTTAGCCAAATGGCTACTCATTGAAAATTTCCAGCGGAAACACTGTCTTATGGATTCTAATTGGGATTTGTCAGAGAAGCACTTTAGACAGTTTGTCGAGAGGGAGTGATGTAATGTACCTCGCAATCACGTGATCATTATCATAACTAATCATTTGCTTTTATACATTCCCCAATTAAATGTGTGTGTGTGTGTGTACACATCATTACACTCTACTACTGTAACAACTAACTTTCCGTAAATGTCTCTTACAAAGATTCGAAGATTTTACCTCTGCCTTTGGTCCAATAAAAGTCGACCCTTCCAATGCTCCTGCCATCAATCTCAAATGCTTTGGTCTTCCCAAACTGCAACAGCAAGAATGTGATCATCACATAACCACAGTGCACTCTAGCTGCGCTCCAGTCGCTTATGCGCAAAGCCTATTGATTGTACACAAAATAAGAATTCAGAAAGAGTGCGTACAAGTTGGGGAAGCGACATTTCGGTGTCTGATCGCCGGCAAAACCCGCCTTTATCACACCAGAGCCCTGAACAACGCCAAACAACAATACATATGATATATCACGAGTTAACGCGACCATCTGTGTCGTCTTACATTGTCTATGACCACAGGCTGGTTCGCTAGCAATGCAAAATCTGACATCACCAAGTCTGCAATTAATCATTGATTTTAATTTGAAAGCACAGCCTTGAATTTCGGACCTCGGCTTGCTGCTAAACATGTGTAAGATAGGTTAAGGACAGTTTCTAAAAACTCGAGAAGTGTATAGACAAACGGCGTTATGCTAGTACGGAGCGGTATATGAGACTAAGCAAATTTCAAACCAGAACAAAAGAATTTTGTTGGTTACACTAGTGTGTGTACCTAAAGTCTGTCAAGATGTCTAGCAGCAAGGACAAAATTTGTTTTGACAATTTTGTTGACAAGTTTTCGCTTGACTTTATATCCTAGATATTCGGGCAGGCCGAAAAGGCAGCAAGACGGGTCCTGATGCTACCTAATCCGGGCTCTCGAAATGTTGAAAGTGTTTCTCTTGCCCAAGATTTGTAGGTCTACCGCAAGGCTCTGGCGCAAGACGTCGTCTTTCACGACAGGTGATCAGAGCGGAAGGTTAGTTTTGGTTAACATTGTGTCAATCTGTACTATGGATATCTGTAGTCAGACTTTTTCATACATTTTGCATGTGCGTTAGACGTAATTAACGATACTTCGAGGTACAGTTGAAGCTGTTGTAGAGTGTATAGACACATTTGCGTGGGTGCAGGTACGGGCTATGTAGCTACTTGCAAATTGTGTAGTGTAGCTAATTGACCACAGTAGGTGTACCTAATTGTGGACACTCCCCGGCAATTTGAGTTACAATTGCTGTTTTCTCTGGTAGCCTGCACAAAGAGCAGTGGTGGATGTAGAGGGGGTTCCTGGAGTTCCGTGGAACCCCCCTAAAATTTTGTGACGTCATCACACGGAAATAACCGCGTACCAGCGGTGGTTGTTACTTCCTGGTGTGAATTGCAGCTCATGTTTTAGTTTTAAATAACTTCACACGGAGGTGCAATACAGATTATGAACTTTCGACGTAGGTCCATCATCGTCGGACAGTACGAGTGAGTCATACAGTACTCCTACTCTTTCTACATTAATTTATGATAACTTGTTTTCAATCCTAGTTGTCCTCCAACAACATGTTTCATTTACTTTCTTGCAATGACAATGTTTCAAAGTAGTTATTTTCTATCTCATGAAAATATACTTCCACCTTTGATGGTCACAACATTCACAATTTCATGAAACCATATATGTCTATAGAAGCTTTCTTCGGAAAGAAAAGAAAAAGCGGTAACATTGCCTGTCTAGCGAAAGACATGTATAGGCTTGCAAGATTAATTCAAATTCTTCAGTACTGTAGATTCATTAACGTATACTTCAGTTCTATGGTATAGATGATTAAATAGTTAATTTTTATCTGGAGGCATAGCTGATCCTAACCTTTGTGACGTCACGGAACCCTCATTCGAAAATCCTGAATCTGCCCCTGAAGAGACCGGGAAACATGTCCGATATACGCACCAATGTTTAGGCTTCGTAACGGTACACCTGTAAATGTCAGCTAGCGCACTAGCACAATATACGGGATAACGTCTGTAAACAGCCTGGATACGGGTGTATCCTAATTGTGGACGTTTTTGTCTGTCACAGAAAGGGACTGAGCCTGAGTAACAGCTGGACTAGATACCTGAATGGTTGCCTCACAAGATGGTATTTTGGGCCACGATCAAAACCATGTTCTGTGGTGTATCACCTCCTGTGTAAAATGGCGTCCTGCCTTTCAAATTTGCAGAAACCAAGTGTTCTGTCTACGACACAATGCAGGAGACGATCAATCATGTTTAGATGAACGTCTGAACTGTAAACTGTGGGTCTAGCATCTTTTTGCATTGCTGGTGGAGCTGATTAGTGATATCAGACAAGGTAGCTTTGACCTTTCACCTATTCTAGGTGAGTTTGTAGGTTTTCATTTTGTGTCTCATTGTTGCCAGATCTAGTAGCAGTGAAGACAGTCATATTCTGACTGGATTACTAATGTCGCTGGTATTGACATTCCACCTACTTTGTTTGTTCTCATTTCATACTCTATTGTGGCGAGATGTAGTAGCAGTGAAAACGGCTAGATTGTCAGCGGATTACTAATGTCTAGATCTAGTATGAGTGAAGATATTCAGGTGTTTACTGGACTGGAATTACATGTTCGCTCCATGCACATAATGTGCTTCTTTAGCACATTACAGTCAACGTAACTAGGCTCAAAACTTTACCAAGGTACTCGATAATTGCTCAACTAACGTCAGGGCACTTTCATGATCCAACAAAAGATCGATTTGTATACCTCGAATTTGTGGACATGATGGGGAGAACCTTGTAGGTACTAACAGTTTGCAGGTGAATTGTGGCGATACACAACAGAACATGGTTTTGATTCTGGCTCGAAGTACCAGCTTGTGAGGCAACCATTCAGATATCTAGTCCAGCTGTTACTCAGCCCCAGCTGCTTTTTGTGGTGGAGAAAAAATGTTCACAATTAGGATACACCCCCGTTTGGGCTGTTCACAGACGTTATCCTGTATATTTTGTTAGTGCGCTAGCAGACGTTGTGTGATTCTAGTCATATAGGTATCGTTCCAAAGCTTAGACATTGGTGCATACATCGGACATGTTTCTCTCTCTCTCTCTCTCTCTCTCTCTCTCTCTCTCTCTCTCTCTCTCTCTCTCTCTCTCTCTCTCTCTCTCTCTCTCTCTCTCTCTCTCTCTCTCCTCTCTCCGTTGAAGGTTACCCGAGAAACAGCATTTGTAACTCAAATTACTGGGGAGTGTCCACAATTAGGTACACCTACCGTACGTTACAGTGTTCCTAATTGGTGATCTCAATATTGCTTGTTATTCTTACTACAATATTACTTGTTATTTTTATGCACACAATTTGATCAAGCTTGTCTCTGATCTATGCATGTACATGCACGGCCGATCTGGGTTTAATGAAATCTAAGGGTGATTCAATATAATTAATACTCGGGTGCAGACTATTTTGTGAATCATTTCGTCTCTTAGACACGTACAGTACACTATTAGTTTGGTTTTTGTCCAGGAGTAGAAGTTTGACGTTTACTGGGAAAGGACAATGGCTGTGGAGATTTATCCAAGAATCAGACAAGAGCGATGTGCGTGATATTAGCAATGAGGCTGCAGGAAAAGATGATTATGTATCTCTACTCATTGACAAATGGTTAGGACACAAAAACTTTTATGCTCTGGGAGCTGAAGTCGACAAGCGCTTAGTAAGGGTTAAGCATTTATAATATTCAATATGTCAGTTGTGTATTGAATGTCTGCAAACTGATACAAATTACACTAAGTAGATATAATAGCTACACCATGCAGGCAGGCTGGGTGACTGGCAGGCAGACTCACAGACAGAGACAGACAGACAGATGACAGACAGACAGATGACAGACAGACAGATGACAGACAGACAGATGACAGACAGACAGACGGGCAGACAGAGAGACTCTCAGACAGGCAAGCAGGCAGACAGATAGAAACACAGACAGACAGACCGACCTTGACAGTATGTTTAGTCTTGCTTGTAGTAGTGATTACTTGTGAAACTATATGAAACAGACCGACAGAAAGATTGACAAATATACAGAGATAACATGTGCATAAGGTACAACTTAATTGACAGATATGCAATCAAACAAGCACATGGAACAGTAAGTTGAGTGCATTTTAATATTCTGAGGTTCTAAGTTTGGTCTCACTTAAAATATTCACCAGCATTCACTTAATTGAATTCAGTAACATAGTGTAGAATATTGTCGTTCTTTAGCTGGTCAGTTTATAGCAAACGTTGTACTACTTTTGCACAATTACGTGGTACTGTATTTTTTGCTTGGGTAGGCATGGATAGGATGCATCATAGTGTTGTTGATTGCTTTAATTTAACAAAATGTTTTGATTTATAAGGTACACGTAGTTTGCTACTTTTCTCAGGATGGCGGGAAATCTTTGTATTCCTGTGGGATCCGCACTCACTCGCTGTTTCAAAGAACGGGAAACGTTACCTCATCACTATTACCAGCAACAGAAACACTCATCATTCACCAGTATGAACCCAATGTGGCAAAGTTAAGACTCTGTATTGACCCAACTAACGATCGGTCAGTAAGAGTAGCAACAAGGTTGGGTTACAAACAACTGTATTGCTATGAATGCTCACGTTATCGGCACCACAATGCAGTCGAAGCTGAAGACAAGATAAATCGACTTTATAACAGTGTGGAGAAATATATAGTGAAACCTTTAGAACGCGCATCAGACTTCCATTTAATTGGACCAAGTAGATCTTTAGAGGGACTGGAGATAGTTGATAGTAATCTTTTTCCAGCAAGTGTGTTCTTTAGTCCAGATTTTGTTTTTACGGCTACACCATCAAATTTGGAGATTATACATGAACAGTTGGGATACCATATTGTTGTTGGTGGCAGAGAAGAATCAGGTCATTGGACACCTAGAGCTCTTAGCTATGGTGGCAAAGCTGAGTACACACGTAGTCCTACATGGTCAAGTACCCTGACAGGAGTCTCGATAAATGACACCATGCCGCTGTTGCTCAAACATGTTCAGTTGGCACTCGACTGGACTTTATCTATTGGAACCACACCTAAATTACAAATGATATGGTGTTTCAACAGTTTGGAAGTCCAGAAACAATGCCATTATGTTCTTAGTGATTTGTTGGGTTTTGAGGCTGCTGAACAATTTGCAGGAGATGGCGATTATAAACAATTTGGCATTTTTGAACGTGATGTATAGTATTTGCTCATTATTGCTGAGACTTTTCAATGTCACTACAAGTTCATGGATCATGAATTTTTGATGTTTTGCTTTGTGAATATGGATATTGTGTGCTCTCACATCAGATTACAGAGAGCACTTGAATGTGTGGGTGCTGATGTAAGGAGCACCATACACTACAGCGCTCAAGACACATTTGGTGACAATTTAGCAGACCAACCTGATCACGTCTGTTAGGAGAAAGAGACATATAGCAAATCTGCTAATAGGTGCGTCAGACATGCGCGGATGTATTAGGCAACTGATTCTACTATTTCACTGCTAGCCTGCTTTATATATGCCAATAGGTTGCATTACTTTTTATGAATAACATTGAAATGCAGTTGGTTTGTAATCAATCCTCTTTTATTATATTAATTAAAACAAGAGCGCTCGATCGGAAAGAGTATATCTCCGCAAAAATCCCACAATTCGGGTAGACGGTAATAACAAAACCCTATGGTTACAGTTTCAGTTAGCGGTAGCGGTAGCAGTAGGGGTAGAGACAGGTTTAGTTAGGGGTTGGGTGGGGTAGGGGTTGAGGTGGGGTTGGGGTAGAGGTGGGTAGGGGTAGAGGTGGGTAGGGGTAGAGGTGGGGTAGGGGTAGAGGTGGGATAGGGGTAGAGGTGGGGTAGGGGTAGAGGTGGGGTAGGGGTAGAGGTGGGGTAGGGGTAGAGGTGGGGTAGGGGTAGGGGTAGGGGTGGTAGGGGTGGGTAGGGGTGGGTAGGGGTAGGGTTGGGTAGGGATAGGGGTGGGTAGGGGTAGGGTTGGGTAGGGGTAGGGGTGGGGTAGGGTTGGGGTTGGGGTGGGGTAGGGGTTGGGGTAGGGGTTGGGGTAGGGGTTGGGGTGGGGTAGGGGTTGGGGTGGGGTAGGGGTTGGGGTGGGGTAGGGGTTGGGGTGGGGTAGGGTGGGTAGGGGTGGGGTAGAGGTGTGGTAGTGGTAGAGGTGTGGTAGTGGTAGAGGTGGGGTAGGGGTGTGGTAGTGGTAGAGGTGTGGTAGTGGTAGAGGTGTGGTAGGGGTAGAGGTGTGGTAGGGGTAGAGGTGTGGTAGGGGTAGAGGTGTGGTAGGGGTAGAGGTGTGGTAGGGGTGGGGTTGGGTGGGGTAGGGTTGGGTGGGGTAGGGTTGGGTGGGGTAGGGGTTGGGTGGGGTAGGGGTGGGGTAGGGTAGGGTAGGGGTAGGGGTAGGGTAGGGGTAGGGGTAGGGTAGGGGTAGGGTAGGGTAGGGTAGGGGTAGGGGTAAATAGGGGTAGGGGTAAATAGGGGTAGGGTAGGGGTAAATAGGGGTAAATAGGGGTAGGGTAGGGCAGGATAGGGGTAGGGTAGGGCAGGATAGGGGTAGGGTAGGGCAGGATAGGGGTAGGGTAGGGTAGGGGTAGGTGGGGTAGCGTAGGGTAAGGGTAGGGTAACGGTAGGGTAAGGGTAGGGTAAGGGCAGGGGTAGGTAGGGTAAGGGTAGGGTAGGGTAGGGGTAGGAGTATGGGTAGGGTAGGGGTAGGAGTATGGGTAAGGGTAGGTTAGGTTACCATATAGCTATAGTTCGGTAGTTTAGACTTTAGTGGTTTCATGTGGGAGGCTTATAATTTTTGTAATTGGTTGAGCAGTGGCGTAGGAAGATGTTCACGAGCGGGGGAGCTGTACCGCGTGGATGTCAGAATGAGTACCTCGCTTGCCAGACCGTAAACAGATTTGCAAAGGTCACTGGCGCAGAAAATTTCAATCTCTACGCTGAGCGAGGGGCTTAATCTACCCCCGCCCCCCCCCGCTTCCTACGCCGGTGTTGAGTGATGTGTTAGCCCTGCTGTATAACCTCAAACCTACTAGCCGTGCTTGATTTCTTAGAAAATTTGGAAGGGCCGTGACAAATCTCTGCGAGGCAGATTTTCTGACGGCTGGACAGTTGTCTTAATTGGCCCAATTTAGTAAAAGTTTTATTGTATATATAGGAGGGAATCCAGGACTTTTCACTGGCAGTGGTAAGCACAAGCGCACTGGTACCGGGTAGTTGCAATTAACCACGGGCTTAATTAAAATCTGAACTTTTCTGATATGATACGATATGACATATTTATTCATAGGGAGGACCAACTTATATAGAATGACTACTGCTATAGCATCGCTACTGTACACACACGCAGGTCAGGATTAAGGCCACAATCCGATTTCCTAGGAAATCTGTCAAAATCTATCACGGCCGGGACAGATTTCTTGCTACACCAACTTCTGGCAAAAATGTTCACGTAATCCTGCAAACAGACAAGCAAACCGAACCAAAAGCGGCTTCTTTTGCGGAGGTAATTAATGAGTTGTAGTCACGTGAATCACGATGTCTGGAGTACCATACTTGCGGCTATTTGTTTTCATGACGGCAACGATATCTCAATCGGTAAGCGACGATCCTATAGCAAACTTCGATAACGTGCAGGTTTGGGATTGCAACCCTGGCATTCGACAACGATGGGAGATCTCTCATTCCAGCTACCCGCAAAGCAACATCTTTCTACAATCGGATGGCAAAGTGCTCGACATTTTGGGTTACAGCAACGATACGGGAGGTAACTTACAGGTAACAACGCACCTTTTAGCTAGTGTATTGCTGTCACGTGACTGTGAGTACGTCCAGGTTTTCTCCAAGACGAACACTCCCTGGAATCAACAGTTCCTGTATAATGAGAGTACAAATCAGATAGTGAGTTTAATGAACGGCAGGTGTGCCGAAGGAGCCGGTTCTGCTAATACTTCTGGCACCAACGTTGACATGGCACCTTGCAGCAACGGTAAAAACCAAATGTTTGTGTACAACAAGACGGACATGACGTTTAGATATGGAATTAATTCGATGCTATGCCTGGATGCTGGATCATCTGCAAATTGCAGCGTAGCACCCAATAGCGGATATCCGTACTGTAACTCTTCATTAGATGCCAAGACGAGAGTTGACGACTTGGTGTCGAGGATGACTCTTGAAGAAAAGGTGAGATTTTCACACACACATCACAAAAATTAATTTAGTTTGAATTTCTCTATACCTTATTCGCGTAGTAACGCCCTGGGTGTCTAGAAACGAAAAGCTTTTTCTGAGCGTATACTAGGCCATGGGCGTTATTTTGGTCCTAAGCGCATACATGGTCGCTAAATGCTGTCGTTTGGCCAGTCATCATCTCAACACTTGAAGACTCTGCTAGAAATAGCACAAATGCTTGCAATTACCCATTTTCAAGATCAAAGGCGCTGGTATCCGTACAGCATCAGCATGTATACACACAAAAATTAATTAAACACTACACACGCAAACCGGAGTGGTCGGCCTGAAGTCCGTCAAAAGTTTCAGGATTGGTAATTGCAACGAAGACATGAGTCTAACGGTATGTACTTTCATTCAACACTGACACCAGCTCATCAAACGCACACAGACGGAGACGAATGTTTTGTGGACCCATTTTGTTTTGTCTGCGCATGCGTATACTGGGCTTATACTTGGGCACGGGCATTTTTCGGGCTGAAAGTTCTGACCTGACGCACTTGGGCGTATAAACGGGCATGGTCGTTATTTCGGTATGGGCGTTATTACGGGTGAGTATGGGTATTTGATCTACTTGACTCAGGTTAGATACTTGTTCTATGGATTTTTGTTTATTTTTCAATTTTTTTCTTATGTAATGGTCGGTACAGTTTGCAAGACATTGCAATAAATTTTAACAAATTCTGTAGGTTTCAAATATGCAGAACAGCAACAAGGGTGTCCCGCGTCTTGGTGTACCCCGATTTCCTTTTGCGGAATGTCTCCATGGTGTTCTCAGTGGCTGTGGCTCAGCAGCAGAAGGGAGCACTGGATGTCCGACCTCGTTTCCTAGCGCCTTGGGTCTCAGTGCCACCTTCAATCACAGCCTTTGGCTGGAAGCAGGAAAAATCGTGTCAACGGAAGCTAGAGCTCTCAACAACCAGGGCGTTACGGGAATGGCTTTCTGGGCCCCTGACGTCAATCTGTTTAAGGATCCTCGATGGGGTCGTGGTCAGGAGGTGCCAGGAGAAGACCCTTATCTCTCAGCAGAATATGTTGCTCATTACAGCAAAGGACTGCAGGGAATGGAGGAAGAAAAGTACTTAAAGATTGTGTCAACTTGCAAACACTTTAGTGCATATGACTTGGAAAATTGGAACGGTACGGATCGATTTCATTTTGACGCCAAAGTCGAGGATCGTGACTTGGTCGAGTACTACTGGGTACCATTTCGAAGTTGCGTGGAAAGAGCTCACGTGCAGTCCATCATGTGCTCATACAATGCAGTCAATGGCGTTCCAAGTTGTGCCAATTCGCTGTTCCAAAACGACATTGCAAGAGGAGAGTGGGGATTTGACGGGTTTTTTGTGAGTGATTGTGGAGCAATAGGAGCTATCATGAACAGCCATCATTATACCAACGACACGGACAGCACTTGTAGAGCTGGTGTACTTGGAGGGACCGACCTGAATTGTGGATCATTTTATGCGGCTAATCTTGCGAATGCCGTAAACAAGGGAGCAGTTCCACAAGCTGCAATCGATGCAGCGATTAGTAGAATTTATCACGCATTTATCAGACTAGGAGGCTTGGATCCACCTGAACTTGTGTCTTACAAGGTGATGATATATAGTAATCTAGTTGCCAATAATCACTAATGCTTGGTATGGTCAACAGGCACTAGGACCATCTGATGTTGACACATCTGCTGCTCGTAAATTGGCGTACGAAGCAGCTCAACAGCTCATTGTGCTTCTTAAGAACGATGGGAACATGTTGCCTTTAGACACCAGCAAAGTAATGATCAACACACACACACACACACACACACACACACACACACACACACACACACACACACACACACACACACACACACACAATTTCACACTGCACACAAACACACGCAAGCACGCACTCACGTACACACTGACGAACGCTCTAGTATAACTTTGTTGTAAAACGGTTCGTTTTTACAGTATCATACCATAGCTGTTGTCGGTCCTCACGGAAACGCAACTCAAGATCTTTTGAGTAACTATCACGGCACTAACACTCTTGTCAACTCTCACTCTCCGCTCCAGGCTCTCACCAATGCTCTGGGCAGCGACCGTGTCAAGTACTCGAAGGGCTGCAACGTTGCCGACACCGGCACGTCGGGCATAGCCGATGCCGTCAATGCCGTCAAATCGAGTGACGTGGCATTAGTTTTCGTCGGACTAGACCAATCTCAAGAAAGAGAAGGACACGATCGCACCATTCTTGATCTCCCAGGTGTACAACTGCAGTTGATACAAAGCGTTGTTGCAACCAAAAAGCCGACCGTCGTGGTACTGATAAATGGAGGGCCACTGGCCATCGAATGGGTGAAGGACAACGTGCCCGCTATTATCGAAGCGTTCTATCCCGGTGAAATGGGAGGTGACGCCATTGCTGACGTTCTGTTAGGAAAGATTAGTCCGGGGGGGAAACTTCCCTACACCATCTATCCTTCGGAATTCAACTCGACGAGAAGCATGTTTGACATGAGTTTGAGAGAAAATGGTGGAATCACATATCGTTATTATACCGGAAAAGCGTTATGGGAATTCGGATTTGGCATGTCGTACACTACGTTTGAATACTCTTGGATGGACTCGGAGCGTCCACGACGATTGTCTACTGTCCTGGCCGCGCAGGATGGCATCAATTATACCGTCAACGTCACAAATTCTGGACATATGGTTGGCGACGAAGTCGTTCTGGGATTTATCAATAGTTCTGACGAGGCAGACGCTCCAATTCGTGAACTGTTTGCATTTGAAAGAGTTCATTTGAATCCTGGCGAGTCACAGGTGGTTCATCTCACGGTACCACCTCAAGTTCTGTCTGTGGTCAACAAAAATGGAGTTGAAGCAGTGGTTGAGGGCAAGTATTGCGTAAAGATAGGCAGCTTAGTGACAGAATTTGTTTTGAACGGAGACGTACACGTACTTTTCGACCTGCCGGCGGTGAAGAAACGTCACGTGTCCGTACTGTAAGAGAGTTGGATATCTCAATGTTAACTGGTCTGCTTGATTTTTTGTGGTTTACAATGTCAACTATCGTAGTTTTTGCTTGTCACTTTAAGGATGTTGGATGAAACTTATAAACAAGTTGTTTTAAATTGCGCTGAACTGTGTATTGTCGTCTGATAGTCCTGGGGCCCACCCTGAAAATTTCTGTCCGAAAATATGAGTTAAAACTGAACATTGGAAGTTGTTCTTTATGCTTTTGAAAGCAAGAAAAGTTGTATTTCGTTTTTGAAGAAGTGTCCAAAGTGCGATTTTGTATCCAACCGTGTTAAAACGCTATATAGTGCGCTAAGCTTTATCATGGCAAAGTGTGTTGCACGTTTCCTTCGTTAGACATCCAGACATCCAGCGTAACTGAAAATAATGGAGTGTCCTGCTGCGCCACTAAATAAATCGTACAGTTAAAACGTCTACGTTGACACTCTGCTTATTTAACTAATTATTTTGTGCTTATGCCTAATATTAAATTAAGGCGCTAACTATAGTTAGCTCACAGCAAAAACGTCAATTTCAGGAAGATACTGTTTGTACGTCGAGCAAAGATCCGACCAAGAAACAATTGCTCAACTCGTACGAAGAACAGTTTTTCAACAACTTTAGCAAGCTACGTACTTAGATGCTCTGATAATTTTTTATCGAGTTGTTTATAGCAACAGTTCCAAAGCTTTGGGTGACGTGTAGTTTTTGATAATTGTAGCATGAAGGGTGCACGCTATGTATGGGCTTCCTAAACGTGTAAATCATGCATATAGTCCTCTCTAGCAAGAAGAACTGTGCGGCTCCAGTGTGCATAGTCTAAGTACATCTTATCATGAGACGCCTTTCCTTTTTGTAATTTTCGCGTTAGCATTTTTTGCGTTATTGACCATGTAATAAGTAGGGTTCGTACTAAATGACGACCGGTTAATGAATACAAGCGTTTTTCTAGGCGGAGAACACATATAACACAGTAGCTCACCATACCGTTTTTTGCACAGGCAGATTAGCTATTAATATTACTTTGGTTAGTAAATTTCTATTATTATTAGATGTTAGTTAATTAATTTATCGTTGTATGCATTCATGATATACCTCATTTACAGAATTAGCAGCCCTTGACAGAATTCTCTTAAAGTTAATTAATTTAACGTTGTATGCAAGTTTATATTGTTGCATGAGTTTGCATGCATTTTTACTCCGTTCTGAATAGTTAGCAGTCAGACAGAATTCTCATGAAGAATTTCGTTCAGAGTTATATCCCTGTCAATAATATTTCGTTCTGAGACTATTGATTGTTGTATAGCTAGAATCCCGTTGAAGGCAAAGAAAATGTAACGGAGTTTCCCGTTTCCAAAAATCCCGTTGATTGGATTATCGATTGCTAGTATTCTGTTGAACCCATTTCGACAGTTCCGTTGGACGCCGCGTTCCTTCGAAGACGTTGCTTCTGCCGTTGCGAAGGAAAGATGTATGAAACTTGGCATCAATTTGACGAGAATCCCGTTCTGCAATATATCTGAGCAGCAGGAACTTGGAAGTCATGTGCAGGTACGTACAGTACTCACCCAGATAACTTGTTTCCCGTATATATACCAAGTCACGACTAACAGTACTCTCGCCATTTCGACAGTCCCGTTGAACGTCATCACTTTGAAGACGTTGCTGGCATTGCTGGGAACAGGTGTATCAAACGTGGCAGCTCTTCGACTGGCGTAGACGGGCAAACCACGGTGGACATTTTTTGTGACCCGGATATAGGCAGACAGACAGACAGACAGACAGACAGGCCTGAATCTCTCAGCACCCAATTTTTTCTCATTAGTCTTAGTTATAATATAAGTTTTTTAGTTTGCTGTAATGGTAGCTTTTAATGAACATTAGTCTAGTTGTATTACTGTCGTTCTTTGCAGAATTGTATGATAGTTTGATGTAAGAAATAAATAACAGACAGACAGACAGCCATGCCTCAACTTCGTGCCTCTAGTTATGGAACACTTCGGTCGTTGGGGGAGACAAGCACAATCATTCCTGTCTCAATTATCTCAACTAAATAAAAACATCGACCTTGGTAAAAGTGACCAAGATTTCAAGTGCTCCCGGAGAAGAAGATTCGCTGTAGCTCTCTAAAGGTGCAACGCAAAGGTTCTCATCCAGAAGATGAACCGCTCACGAAGCAAAGAAAATGACACTAGTGACATATATAGTGTCCAATTGCATGCAACCTAAGTTGATAATTTTTTAGAGACCCGTGTGGGTCTAATTGATACATAACGGAATTTCGTATCTATAGCTTGTAATAGTTTATATGTATAAAATATAAAGATTTAATAGACAGACAGACAGACAGACAGACAGATAGACAGACCCATTTTGGAAGATCTACAGTCTCACAACAAAGAAGTAACAATTCTGGCTTACCTGGATGACGTTTATCTCCTTGGCAGCCCTGATCAAGTATTTCATGTCTTTGAAAGGCTGAGATCTGCCTTCAGCGACATTAATCTCATGATTGAGGAGAAGAAGTGTGAGATATACTGTTCCTCATCACCGTTGCTTAACACCATCTCTGAGTCAACTTCCATACCAGCCACAAGTCAAGGATGTAGAATTCTGGGCACACCTATAGGAAGCTCATCGTACATCATCGAATCTTGCTCTGATGTTGCACAATCAGGATCTAATTTGTGTGGTAAGATGTTGCAGCTGCAAGACCCCCAGTGTGGCATGCTCTTGCTGAGACACTGTCATGTTACTCGGATGAACTTTCTATCACGAACTGTTCCACTTAGACTTTTGGAGTCCGCTGCAGCCATCCATGACACACTGACAAGATCAACGTTCACCAATCTCTTGGGTAGAGGCAATCTAACAGACAGGCAGTGGCTTCAAGCAACTTTACCAATACGACATGGAGGATTTGATCTCACAGCTTTAACATCTACAGCACAATTTGCATTTCTTTCTAGTTGGGTCTCAACCCTGCATACAATAGCAAAACGAATTCCTGATGCTGAGCGATTGCTTGATGAAGTTCAGAATTCACATCATTCAAATAGTTCCATCAACAGAGATTTGTGCAATGTTTTGCCTCAAAACAAAACTCTCGTAGAAGTTATCAACGACAGGAAGCAACTACAACACAAGCTGACTGAGGAATACATGAAATCTCTGTCAAATGGTTTTATTCAGAATTCATCTTCGACTAGAGACCAATCTCGAATGAAGTCCTTGCAAGGCAAAGGTGCAGGGGCGTGGCTCCTGACAGTACCATCATCATCATGGCATGCATTATTATCTCCGTGCGATTTCCGCTTGGCATCCTTGATGAGACTGGGCTGCCAAATGCCTTTGGCTTCTGGTCAGTGTGACTGTGGGAAAGAATTAGACTCAGATGGATACCACCTAATAACATGTAAGACTGGGGGCGGCCCGGTAATCAGCCATAACAACATGGTTTCAGCATGGGCAGACTGTTTGAGTCAACTGCAATTACATCACGTAAAAGAACCCAGGGGAAGGTATGTCAATTCTGAAGACAGATCAGACATAGTTGTATTCGATTCGGCATCGGGGATGGATCTTGAATTGGATATTGCTCTAGCGAATCCCTGGAGCAATGAACTAGAAGGTTTATCAGCTACAACTCAAAGAGCAGCGGCAACCAGAAGAGAAAATCTGAAGATCAAAAAGTGCCTATAGTCTTCGAAAATTTTGGCTGTTGGGGAGAGAAAGCTGAAGACTATTTGAAGGAACTGTCACAGCTATCAAGAGACGAAGACGGAAAGCCAAATGCATCAACCTTCAAGACATACTGGAGATCTGTGTTCTCTGTGTGTCTACAACGATCAAATGCTAGAGTGATTGACAGAAAAATAAATAAGATTGTTTCAAGAGACAGCAACATAAACATAAATAGTTGTAGGTAGAACCAAGCCCTATTGGCTTGGGTAGTATTTAGTTGCTTTGCTTAGATGGTGTATAATAGTTCAATGTTTGAAAATATATGTATTGACAGACAGACAGACAGACTGACAGACAGACAGACAGACAGACAGACAGACAGACAGATTCATTTATTATCATCAAAACTCTACGTATGTACAGGAAACTTTCAAATATCTACCAGTCCTTCATAACTAAGCAAATTATAACACATTAATGGACTTGGCCTACAACATTGCAGTCAAACATTATGCCACTGTCGTTTGTACTGCATGAAAATCTCGACAGCTTCCTCGAAATCACTCTGGCGTTGCATCTCTGAAGAATGATGGAAAATTGCTTTCTCCAGAATGCCTTAAAACGTTGAGCGCTGTTAAAAGGATGTGCATGAGTGGTATTGTAGCTTTGCCTAGATATATGAGACAAAAACTTGTGTGCGTGCGAGCCCCACAAACCAAAATGTTCAAAGACTAGTGGAACACACTTGGATGATAAACCACCATGCAGGACCTCTCCTGAGTATTTCTTTAGTTTCTTCTCCTCTCTTACTTTTGCAGCATACCCTTCTTCTCTGTGTGCGTGGTTGAGAGCGTCCTTACTCCATGGGTGTGCTAATGAAACATCCACGTCAAGATTCTGTCCTGTTTCAGAATCAAAGAGTGTCATATCACACACAGACACACACAGACACACACACACACACACACACACACACACACACAGAGACACACACACACACACACACACACACACACACACACACACACACACACACACACACACAGGCACACAGACACACAGCCAGACAGGCAGCCAGGCAGCCAGGCAGCCAGCCAGCCAGACAGACAGACAGACAGACAGACAGACACACAGACAGTGTACTAGTTTCAATGTATGAAATATGTGTACTAAGACAGACAGACAGACAGACAGACAGACAGACAGACAGACAGACAGACAGAAAGACAGAGAGACAGACAGACAAACAGACAGACAAACAGACAGCTCTCCTTTAGATTGTAGACTTACTTTGACAGGGTAGTGCGAAATGTATCAAATACCTTCTGTACTAAGTAAATTATGTTTAATATCTACAATATTTAGGAAATGTATAGACAGTATACAAACACACACACACACACACACACACACACACACACACACACACACACACACACACACACACACACACACACACACACACACAGTTACTTTAAAAACTTGGTCAGATCTAAAGTCTACTGAAAGGTGCAGAGCAATTGCTCAGGGTTAATTTCTGTTTCTATGGTAATCGGGAAAATTATAGCCCAGGCTTAAACTTTGTGGCCCCATGTATGCAAAGAAAGGAGAAAGATCATTAATTATTATGTGATACTTATCAGTTTGGCAACAGGGTTTGAGAGCTTAGCTGTTTTGTTGCAAATTTATCATGCACCCAATGGATCCTGTTTGTAGAAGAAATTAATATTTGCAGCATAAGATTAATCAATTGTGTAAGACTTGGTGCAAACATCTACAGTTGCTAACATTCTCATTCAATGAAATTCTTGACGCACTGTATAATCAAGAGTTCTAAGTCTGCTTGTTGACAACTTTACAAACTCACAACTAGCAATGAGGTGACACTGCTGCTTTACTGTGACAACATTGGTTTACACTGTGTAATGACAGAAGGTAGTTTCAACTTACAACTAGACGATAAGACACAGCCTGTCACAAAAAATTGTCTCGAGGTCTGAGGTTTAGAATAAGATTGTAACTACCGGGTTCAAAGGGGTTTAGTGAACCCAACGAGTTAGGGTGTGGTCGTTTTAGAATTTCAGGCACTAAAAGGCGAGGCGTGGAATCCTCTGACTTCCAATTTTCTATCTTAAGATTTGAAGATTATCGCTAACCAAATGATCTTGATTGCAATAGTATTAAAGTGGAAAAACTAGTGGCAAGAGACTAGTCACTACATTTTAGTAACGGAGAGTGAGGTCATACAAATGGTGTCTATCGACTATTTTGTGCATAAGGGCTCTTAGTTAACAGTCGGTGTCAAACCATGCAGACTTAGAGGCGTACAGTAGGAATGGCATTCAGGGTGGAGGGTCCAACCTGGATGCCATTATTGAAGATCCTCGTTTTCTTCCACTTGTACACACACACACACACACACACACACACACACACACACACACACACACACACACACACGCACACATACCAAAAGCTCGATGGAGAGCCATATAGGACCACGCCCATTTCTGTTGTGAGGCCCGGATTAGAAGCCTCGCTACGCTCGGCAACTAGTATCCAGCTAGGCTAGTACCTAGCAAAAATCATAAATTGGACAACTTCGTCAACTTTCTTGAAGCCAAAGTACAACTCCTGCAACCTTGCTTGCAGACACTCTGCAATTGGACGTATGGGTTCAAGAAGCTGCTTCACAAGCATGAAAACTACAATGTGCTCAAATCCAACAAATGTGTACCTCAAGACATTTGCAGCAGTTCGTGTTTCTGAATCCCATTTCCAGTTGCTTCCATCAGGATAAAGTTTGTCACAATTGCTTGGGTAACGTATCTCATCCCAGGTTTCAATAAGAGGTGTAAAGTTCCAGAATTGTGTCAAAAGTTGTATGCCTCTCAACCCATCTCGTCTTGCACAAACCATTGATTTTTGTCTTCTTGGTAGCTGGGCACTGACAGCTAATAACGTGTTCCAGAAATCTCTGTCGTTTGGGAGAGTTATGGAAAAATAGGTATGCTTGCTGGCAACTGTCAAACATGTTCCTAATTGCCGTTATTTGTGATGACTTGCATATTATTAGATTCAGACTGTGCAAGCAGCAGCCTTGATAATCTGCATCAGGTGCCACACGTTTGATATGTGCTTGCACACCAACACTGGATGAGCTCATTGAACTGGTTGTATCATACGCTTGTCCTCGACAATTCCTGATGTCGATCTTATGCTTTTCAAGAACACATAGGATACCTTGTGCAATAGATTCCCCAGTTATCCTTTGAAGAAAGGCGAAATCCAGCAAGACTTCATGTTTCTTTGGCTTCAGCTCAAAGTTACCTTTTTGAACTTCTAAGAACCGTAAACAAACTGACAATTTCTCTTGCCCATGAGATGTAACCTCGTCTGCTACAACTGAAAAGTGTGCACATTCCCTCAAGCATTCTCTGTAGAAATCTCAAATCTGGTCAGCAGCAATCTCTAATATTTCGTTCTGAATGTTTTTACTGATGTACTTTGCATTTTGCAGGTCCAGTCATGAGATGCTGATCCAAGCAAGAATTGGTGCCAGCAAGCAGCCTTACCAATGCAATAAAATTTCCCTCGTTTCGTGTTACAGGACTGTCAAAGTTGATTTTATCTTGCTTACAACCTTGCAAGGCGATCCTCTGCTTTCCACACATAATAACAGCTTCAACAATGGTAGGCAGAACTTCTAAGTTGAATTTGTAGTTTCTGGCATTAATATCTGTCATTCTGTTGTCAATTCTTGCTTCAGGATTGGAATAATGCATCCTAAAGTGGTACGCCCGATCAACAGCTCGCGAATGATATTCCGTTGTCGCATGTCTACCACGAATCTCTTTGGATTTGTTGTAATTAACAAACGGGGTTCTAACGAATACGCCAAGGTGAAGAGATCTCATCTCATCAGGAGTCAGAAATAAAATGCGCGGTAGACACCAACCTCCCTTGCCATCCCTTGATTTACCATAGCGAAGCCAGTTATCCTCTCGAAGCCACCTTCTTTGAAATGTAATCTGCTTGACCTTCCGCTTTTTTACCGTCAGGATCTCCAGCAGGAAATGACCTTGTGTCCAACTCATCATCCCGGATGTCGTCTTGCACGGTAGTTAGCAAACGGTACTTGTCATCGGCAGTTAGCTCTCTTGTATGTCTAATTGCAATCTGAAGGAGACTGCTTTGCAAACCCTCCGGCTCCTGTAGTTGACTTTTGCTGAGGGTCGCCGTCGCAGGTTGTACATATTCTTGCGACAGTTGCCTTTGTTCATTCCGCATCCCTGATTCTTGTGCTCCGTAGCCTCCATCGAACGCTATCTCAACAGTGTTGGCTGCTTGAATTTCTTTGAGTCAGACGTCATGATCAGATGCTAACGTCACCGTCAGCCGCCCTTGGCAATATCCCGGATATGGGCTACAGTCGCTGGTGGACTTGAGTTAGACTGTCTTCACTCAATTCGCTAGTAGCTATCTAGTACAATTTTGTCACACTCCAATATGTCTCACTTACGACCACTAGCTAGCCACCTCCTTCTAAAAAATCCTGGATCAGCGCCTGAGTTCTCTTGATCATACTGTTCTGTGCTTAGCCACCTCCAGATGGAGGTACAGTACTATACTTATCTCAGCTTTTGGCTAGAGATTTTTTACTTTCTCGGTTTATAAATGGCACAATCCCGGTTCAGCTGAACCCTCCCGAACCACCTCCAGATCCGCCAATGTGTGTGTGTGTGTGTGTGTGTGTGTGTGTGTGTGTGTGTGTGTGTGTGTGTGTGTGTGTGTGTGTGTGTGTGTGTGTGTGTGTGTGTGTGTGTGTGTGTGTGTGTGTGTGTGTGTGTGTGTGTGTGTGTGTGTGTGTGTGTGTGTGTGTGTGTGTGTGTGTGTGAATACACGTTCAACCTCCAAGCACTTATATTTAGAACTTTGGCGAGTATGCATATATATATATATATATATATATATATATATATATATATATATATATATATATATATATATATATATACGCTATACACGTACCTGTCATTTTCCATCAGATTCAGTTATTTTGACAAAATCTCATTCGTGTATTTGAATTAATTATTTTTACTAACTGCTAAGTGAAACAAGTTGTATAATGATTTGTACAAAATACACAAATTGCTGCTGCATCTATACATGCATTAGTAATTTATTGCTTTTTATTTTAATTTATTTAATTACTTTAATTCAATTTATTGCTAACGTTGGGTCATCGCTTCTTTGCGTCTGGAGAAACAAAATTAGGTCAATGGAAGCCACGAGCGTCGTGCTACGGGAAAGCAGCAAGCCATTCAATCTCATCTACATGGTGGTGTACATTGACAGGAGCTGAAAGCAATGACGCCCTTATTCTGTTGCTAAAGCAAGCTCGCTTAGCTGTTGCTTCTGCAATAGAACGTGAAGCAAGAAATGATAAATTGCACCTTATATGTCATTTCAGTAGTTCTGTTCTGTAAAGGCTGGTGGACGCTGTATTGTGTGACGAGATAGGATTTGAGCCTAGTGATTACACTCCATTTTATGGAAACTATTCCCGTTTTGGAATTTATGAGCACCGATTCTAGCTGTCAGAATTAGAACATTGCAAATGTTACTTGCTCGTCCAAAATACTATACTTTCAAGCCGGCATATATAGCAAACTACAATAGGGGTGGAAAGATAATTGCTGGCACTTATTTCGTACACAGAATATTATTGTTTCCATTTCAGCTGCAGACCAAAAGGCACCTACTGTAGCTTAGGTGGTCTGACTATTTAGTAATTCAAGGATATAGTAATTTGATTAGCATATGCATTTAGCATAAATTGTCAGTACAGTTTCTACAGTGTTGCCCTGTCGTACAACCTCGACTCTAGACAACATCACGTGATCTAACCCCGTTGCTGTCCTTGCGTGGAAGGACCACCGAAAGCTATAGCGACGAGGCTACTGTCGACAACATGTACAGACACGTACTCTTTCGACCGTTGACTACAAGCGCAGCAACTCAGAGACGTAACGTCTCTCTAATGAGACAAAGAAGACAAAGGTGAGTTAGTGGAAGTCGGCGAAATTTGTAGCGTCATGCAGGGCTGTCTTCGCGTCTGCTTCGTGGATGTTCTTCTGTACGTATTACACGACTACCTCTAAAGATCAAATTCTAGCTATATATGTTGTATGAGGACTGTTGCATCGAACCACGAGGCCAGCTGCTCTACAGTTCAACGGGATCGATGCTCACGGTCTTAGGTGACTTACTAAGTTAACTAACTAGACATCGCGGAAAGTCAGTTGTGTGACAGTTCGGACGACAACAGGTGTCAGAGCAAAATATGTACGTCAACGTACTAATAAGTACGCTGAGTCACTTTATCAACATCCTGCGTGTATTTCATTAGGCGTGGGTGCATATGATTGGGTTCTTTCAAAGCAGTCGGATGTTTCAGATATCTGATAATGCTTCTTTCAGGCTCTTCAGCTGCTGCAGGAGACTGTTGAGTCTTTCAGAAAGGGATATAACCTTATCGAACAGATTGTCCTATTCTGGAAGGGACATGCAGCAAGTAGTTGGAAATGATCTGATATAGAAAGTGGTCAAATGTACACTGAAAGCTCTGATTCAGGGGCCATTCTAGATTAGACGCCCTTTGAGGCTAGAATTATTCTTTTAGGTTCTGAGCGAGGCGTCTTTCAGACACCTAATTATTTTTAGATCGCGAACTAGTAATTGGACGCTCAATCTTCTTCATTAATTAGTTCTCTGCTCAGCTGTTACGTGATGGTAGTGAAGTGATAGTAATGGTAGCGGTGGCTTAGACGATCTACGTGTAGTAGCCAGTTACATCCAGTTTTTAATCCCATCAGATATCTGATCCTGTTTGCGCTAGCTGTGCCATGCCACTCTAGTACTACCATTATATTGATTCGTTATGCAAAGTCTGCATGATGTTTCACAATTTCAAGTAGCCAGAGGGCAAAATTATTATTGAAGTCTCTACCTAAAGAGCGCCCGAATTACGGCATATGCACTCCGCATGTTTAATACGAGCAATTTTATCTTAAGTTATTTATTTAATCGCCGTCTTGTGCCTTTGGCATCACTACGCGCATATTTTTGTATCAACGTAGTGTGCATTATTAAATAACGAAGCCATTCCCCACCAAGCGCATATTTTTGTATCAACGTAGTGTACATTATTAAATAACGAAGCCATTCCCATTAACTAACTTAAGTACGAATTGAACTATACAAATAGACAGAGTTTTGTGTATTTGCGTTTGTGACTAAGACGGCTAATCAAATGTTTAATATTGACACAATTGTAAAAGACAGCATGGTAAAACAAATTGTTTGACAGAGTAATGTGTATTTTAGAACAAGTCTAAACATTTATAAGAAGGCGTCAAATAGAATTAAATGTTTTAAATTAAGTTTGTGTTAACTTAATCGAACTTCACAATATTGCGTTCAGAAACTTGATGCGTTCTATAATATTGCTATATAGGTATATTATTGCATATACCAATTGCAGCAGTCATTTTTTTGTTTTGTCGTCGTTTTACGTATGATTTTAATTTGTATGTCAGTTGTCGTATATCAAGCACAACAATAATCTACTTAATTAACTAAAACTACAGTAACTCTAACACAACTCTCAAGGATACGAATAACGCACGCTACTTTATTGCATTGGTTATTTAAGTTAGCCTGAAATCCGGAGCGTTATGGTAACTACAGTATATGAGCAATTATGTAGCAAGAACCGTTTCCGGCCTAGTATCCTTCGCGGCTTCGCCATCTTGTAAAAAATAGTTTGCAGCATCTTTGCATACGCGGAAAACAATGCTTTCAAAATGTGTCATTATGATTTACAATTAATTAAAGACGTACAAAATTTGTTTTCAAAGAAAAGCGCCTGAGCTCTAGAACGATATCGGCAATTATTAGTGAATGGTATCTAGAGTCCAGAGACATTCTATCTGTTTCACGTCGTTTGCTTCTTGGCAACTTTAGGATACGTGGTCGCAAATACAATTCTAAGTGGTGTCTTATCTAGGAACTCTGATGGCACGTTCACTGGACCAGGAGACTTGAAATTTCGGTTGCTACAACAATCTGACTTGAAAGACGTTCAAAACATCTGTGATGGTCTCTACAAACATGATATCGTCCCATTAGTGTTTGAGAATCTTTCGAGTTACAATTCTGTTTACGCTATTGGAGCCGAACTAAATGGACGTGTGGTAAGTAAAATTAACATAAAATTTCCCAATTGTAAACAAACCATTAAAGCATATAATATGAGATGGAATACATAAATCTCGTTATCTATTCAAATGTTGTTTTATATGCATGTTCGATGCACACAATTATTATGTTGCACTATTTATTGCACTAATAAAATCTTTACATTTGTATACGTCTCAAACGAAACAAGTCTACAAGGTAAGAATAAAGTCAAACATTTACGATTGCATTATGAATTTGAAAACAATCGGTGTCATACGTAGACAACAAATATGTAGATGATGGCAAAGTTTTTGATTTTACCTGCTCTCAGACGCATAAATATACATGCCAAAATACTTATACAAATTTTGTGTCAGCTCGTCGTTAATGTGTTTGAGTACTTCATTGAGCATTTGTGTTGCATAATGCTACCAGGATGTTTTCCGGTCACAACAAACCAACGATTTTGTTAGCACAAAAATTTGACGAACAGTTAGAAATATAGTATACATAGCAAACAATGTCAGTTTTAGCTAGCAAGTCGTGTCTTTCATGTTCGAAATTGTGACAAACGTTTTGCAGAAATAGTGGATTAGCATGTAATGATTAAAAATACATTTGCGTGGCTCTGCGTATACAGGAAGGCTATCCTAAAACGTTTCACTAGCCAAGTGACTCAAAGCAAATTGTCAAATCTATACGCTTTCTAAAACGTGACATATTTGGACACATAAATTATTGTAATACATCAGACAAAAGCAGAAAAGATATATTGCATACTGAAGTTAAGTTAATAATGGTTAATGAACCAATTCCTGATATTTCTGGAAGAAATCCTCAGACGGCGTAAGGGGACCTACACATTACTATAGGGCTGTAACGGTCAATTTTTTGAAAATTCTTTTTTAACTTCAAAAATTGTTTGATCTTTGAACTTAAAGTATGCCAAGTTTCAAAAATTGAAACGTCAAAAAACCGCACCAAATCTGGAATCCAAAGTTTGCCATTTTATACTCTTGAACGATTTCGGCTAACAGAATGCACATTAGTATTGTATTGTACACATAACTTGTACACATAATTCGTTCGTACACGCAACAGTAGTTACACATAATCTCTCACGATTCTAACGCTAATGAAGGTTCACGCCAAGGTCGGCCCCTCTGATGGGGCCCTTCCTTTCTAAGCCCAGATTCATGGGTTATTGTCTTCGGCGTGACTTCTGTAGCCGGGCAGATGTCATCTTCAACAGTCAGCTACATTACAACGAGTAAAACACTCAGAATGACTGCGTATGAGAACAAACTTCCTGATAGCTGACCTTCACTATCGCCGTCAACTTATCAATACGTATTATAAAAGTTGCCGTCAACCGTGGGAGACGTTCTGACACGTTTCTCTGATGGCTTCCATGTACGAAAAAATTACGATTTCCTTTCTTTCAGCAACGAGAGAGCTCTGCCTCCGTAGGAAACTTTCACTTCCCTTGTTCTCAATATGGCCGTTGTCGTCAACGTCGCTTCTTCTAAACTCAAATTCGTGACGATGGAACGCCGCACAAGCAAGAAACTTGGCGTTTGCACTTATTTCCGGTAGTTGAATTCAACTGTCGAAGCAGAATTCCTGTATAATCAAACAGATGTCAGAAAGGACCCCTTTTCTACGATTTGGGTAGTTTTCGCCAGGTTTTTTTCCATTTCTAGCGTTGGTGTGTACTCTGGAAAGCTATCCGACTGACTATTTATCAGTCTTTTGCGTTTCTACAAATTTTCCAAACTCTGGTTGTCAATGCAGAATGGTCATTTTTATTTTGAATTTCTTCGTTTTCGTTGCCAAGGAGACGTGGTGGTTGCAGAAAAATGAAGTTTGACCATTCATTATGGCAATGATCGACTAGCTAAACTACAGACCAAGTTTCAGGTCAGTAAAAGATTTCCTTGCATTTTGGTAGATTTTTATAACTATTGACTAGAGGAACCATGTCTGTCCTGGTAAGTGCTGTCTCGAACGTCCAACATATATATTGAAAGGCAGTAGCGCGGCTTTACCGTAAAAGTTTTATTTTTTGAACTTGCAAAAACAGCTATTGAAGAGTAACTTTTGAATCGTTTATAGTCAAAATTTGCTATTGAACTCAGAGACAAACTATATAATGTCTGCATATTGATAACTGATGCGCATAGACATAGGAAGCGTGAGGGCACTGCATGCGAACACGCGCCTTTTCAACATTTCTAGATCTGATTATCGCTCACTGTGGCTAATAAAACTCTGAGAAGCTGCCACGTGACCCACATACATACATGACGTAGTAGGCTTATTAAGACATAAACATACTGTGTTATTATTTTGCTTTTCAACGCTGTGTTGCAAGCATGCAAATACTGTATCAATGAAGCATAACATGTACACACTAATTATTGTCTAGTGCAGCAGAGCCATGTGCACGCCTTCGTAGGAAAACTGGTAATCATCTCTCATAACTATAGTTTCTTAGTCCTACACTTGATATGATGTTTGCTATTGTAGCAGTCACCAATTCTCAAAGACACATATCTACTATTACTGTTATTACTATTAACAAGCGATACGTTATGTTTGTTTATATGTAGTGTGCATGTGTGTTCGTGTGTGTAGAAGACTAAAACAATACCATCTGATATTGTAAAGTATCTACTGACGAAATAGTGGGCAGTGCGTAACCACTGCAGTTAGTTGTGGTAGTGTCTGTATTTGCCCCGTCGTGGAATCTGTACAAGCTGCATGTATAGTATCTGACGTATTATAATACAATTCAATCTTTCATTCATAAATAGATATGTGCATGGTGAATTCTGGGCAAGTTGCGTGTCATTTAGCTAACTAAAACGTTTGTTTAAATCGTGCTGACAGATACATGTCATGATGCAAGCAGTGCAAGATTATGGCAGATCAATGTATTGCTTTGGAGCACGTACTCATGCCGACTTTCAGGGAAGAGGAAATACAAAGTTGTCCATTAGTGAATCAATAAAAAAATTGGTAATCGACCGATTTGAACCAGATGTTCGCACAGTAAGAGCATGGACATCACCGGAGTCAATTGGCGCAACCAAATTCCTTACTTATAATAGATTCAAGGAAGTGTATTGTTATCAAGCGTCACACTATCGACACCACCAACTGTCCAAAGCTAAAGAAAATCTAGAACATTATATTAACATTATTGAGGCAAAATGTGACGTAGTATCAATCAAAGACGCGCCCGCATCAAATTTGATTTCTTCGACCTCTAAAGTTTCACCGAGTGACTGTGATCTAGAGATTATTGACAGTCCGCTTTTGCCTGCTGGAGTGTTCACTCATTCTGATTGTGTCTATTCAACTACAAGGAACAATCTCAAAATATTACAAACGTTGGGCTATCGAATATTCGTATCTGGAGATACAAAAGGTCAATGGAAACCGCAAGCGTTGGCGTATGGGAAAGCGGTAAATTATTCAATACTTCCCACGTGGTGTTGTACAGTGACAGGAGATGAAAGCGATTATGCTCTCGTTCTATTGCTCAAGCAAGCACTGTTGGCTGTTGCTTCTGCGACCAAATGTTATGGAAAGGCCGAGAATGGTGCAATGCAGTTCATTTGTCATTTCAACAGCTCCAGTTTTCATGAAAGGGCAAAAGCCGTATTGTGCGACGCCATTGGATTTGAACCAAGCAATGACACTCCATTTTACGGTAATTATTCCCGCTATGCGATCTATGAGCTTCCAGTTAATTAATTATTCAAAAACTAAGTTGATCTTCTTTCTTCTATTAGCGCAGTTTCTATCTAAAGTTCTGTTGCAGATAGTGATCAAATTGCGGAGCACTATAAATGAATATAAATATATTTGCTCATTGCTTGTTGGTTTCAGATTTTTCTGTAATGAGTAATAATTGCATACATTTCCTAATAAATCTAATCAATTAAATGCAAATATCATTTTTGAGTTTCACGCTCTTGTGCCTAAGAAGAATGTAGATGTATGATTTGTGCTGTTACGTGCAGACAGTGACCCGGTAGATAAAATGTTTCCTGTTCGTATTTACTTTGCGTTAATAATATAGCAGATAACTAACTGTACATGGTGATGGAAGTATATAGCTTCGGTGAAACTCAAGGTTCCCGTACTATTCGACTTACAGCTACGAGCATTCCGGAGAACTGCGCAACTTTAGTGCGCATTGTAGTGCGCGGCCGAAATAGCGAGGTTTAGTGATCGAGGGAGTTCGCGAAAAGTGTTCCTGCGTAACTAGGGATAAGTGCTTCGTAAACTGATAGAACACGATCGATGCCTGCGTCCACTGCTCCTAGCTTCAAAGAATTTCACAAAACGCCAATTCTCTCGAATGTTGAGGGACAGAAAGGTCAGTAGGAAAGAAAGTAGGTCAGTCTGTAGACAGTCTGAAAGTAGCACGACGGTTTACACCGTTCTTTGAGCGACGGAAACAATAGAGAGACCATTTCCTGGAACGTGAATGCGTCAGTAAGGCTCACGTGATCTGATGGAGCGCAAACAAACGCTTCACTTGGTGGACGGTATTCGCCCGTAAGTTTTTAAGTTTTTGAACGTTCTTAACGTACATCTGTCAGGTTTGTTCTGAGATAGCGCCCAGATGCCCAACATGGTTAGTAGAGATTTTTCACTAGCGAGCGAAGACGGAGCCAGCAGCCTAGAGCCTATCTCCTGAATGCTCCTTTAATAGTGCCAGATGATTGGCTAAAGCATGCGGAACATAAAATCGCTAATCGTTACGAAATGTCAGATTCTCATATAAATATAGTAAAACCAAGAAAGTGGTTGACTTCGCAGTTAGCAGTTGCGGACAAGTAAGTTCTGCTGTTTTTGTTGTTATTTCCATCAAGACCTGGCAATCGCAAACATTAACTACATTGCTCTGGTAATAAAACTCCCTTATTGAAAGTTTTGCGCAACCGATTGGTTGTTCTGCCATGGTCTTTGTTTGCCACGGACAACACAAAGGAAATACTGCTCCGTGATGAGACTATTTTGCCCCACTAAATGTTACTTGGGCCACACACAGGGCGTGGCACATTCCTGCAGCGTGACAGACATAGCCACAGCCAACCAGCCAGCCACATAGTCTCAAGACCGGAAGTCGATTAAGCGCTATACGTTTAGAGCACGCCACTCACCAAATCTCATGATTTTTACATGCAGAGTCCCGTTTCTTATGGCTCATACCTGAAACTAGTAGTTGAAGCTGTGTTGAAACTTAACACCGTAGCTTTCACAGTTATGAGCCTTCTGAAAACCACAGTAGGGCTAATTCTAGCAAAGAATTACGAATATATATAAACGATATCTTTTTTCTAAACGTGCTATCTTTGAAATGTATCTAGAATCGTACATAGCGACTGCCGTTTTGCGTTACCACAAAAGTCCGTAACTAGTCTGTAGTCGTCGAAATAGAGTATCGAGAATTATCGCATATGGAACCTAATAGCTCTCCTGGTTACGTGATGTTAGATTCCCGTATAAATGTCGTAGGTAAAGAAAGCGATTGATTTCGGGTCGGCAGTTGAGTTCTGTTGTCTATTTCCGACAAGACATAGCATCGCAAACATAGACTGCAGGCACCGTTTTGGTAAGAAAACTCTCTCGTGAAATTTCGCACATACGATTGGGTGTTTGTCCATTGTCTTTGGTTACCACGTACGACATAAAGAAATGCTGTTCCCTAATTGTACCACACAAAGGAGGCGTGGCGCAATCCTGCAGCGTGACAGACATAGTCAGCCAGCCAGCCACAGACCGGAAGTAGTTTCAGTCCTATACTTTTACTCTACTCTTCAAGTCTCGTGACTTTTCCACATTTCCGTTTCTTATACGCCCATAGCTGAATAAAGGAGAGCTGTGTGTCAGTCTGTCTGTGCACCCGTATGCTATGGTCAGGCGTATCTCCGCCGCTCCGAGACAGATCTCCACAAATTTCGTTCTCGCACGCCGAACCTGTGCGAGCCGACAGTGACGCGAAAGAAATTCTCCTGAGTGCACGTAGTCCCCTCTTGAGTGGTCGACCCCCGTGAAAATTTCTCGACGACGCGAACGCTACACCTTCCGGTTCATTCAAATGCCCGCCCGCACCAGTCCCGTGTCGACTTACGCGTCGTCTTTCTTCGCAACGCTTCCAGTGATCGACGATTTCTTGCAATTGAAGCGTTGGTGTTTCCGGAGCGGATCCCGTCCTAACCCAGTGGGCGTGCCGTAAGGAATTCTGACATAGGCTTTCACTACTCTGTTCAAAGTAATGTCTATTGTAAAGGGTCTTATATAGTGTCAAGTTACATTTGTCCTTTACATAGACGTAAGTAAAGCATATGAAGTCCTATAGGACTTGTCAATAGCTGCGCAATTCGGGGACAAAGTGTCGAAACCAATGACCGATATCGATGGTTTAAATACATGTATGCACCCGAAATGGTTCATGAAGCAGTAGGTGACTGTGTGTCGTTCTTAACTTGTCGTTGTGGTAGACAAAGGAACCGCGCAAATGTTTGATCATGCAGAGGCATCTCTAGAAATGAACTATTGTCATTCCGTTTCTGAATCACATTCTTTGTCATATAAAGTAAGTGTTTTGACTCAATTTCTGTTGTTGGAACTTTGAAGATTTCTATTTTTGCAATTGCGCAAGGCACGAATTTTTGAAACCCAGAAGTCAGTTGCTTGTCCCTCCATCTAAGCGTATTGAGGATCCTTCAGCTGCTTGACAGGTTACACAGATATCTGGAGCACCGTGTCCGTGCAAATGAAACGTCTAAACGTGTACTGTCGCTGTATATAGAGGCACGTGTAGCGATTAATCACGTCGATTGCTAGTCCATTAGAGTTCTAAAGACTGCGAATGCTGCATGGCTACTGCCCTGTCCATACTCTGTGCTGCTATTCTGTGTTTGTAAATTGCTGTCGTCAGGGACGGGATACACAGTGTCGGTACATTTTCCAAGAAACAGGATACGGTCGCTTCGATTGCAGAGACGCAAAATTGCCAATGAGCCTGCACGTTACGTAGCTAACAAATATTAATTAACAATTATACGTATACAAACGCATAAGCAGATACAGGCGGAGAAAGTGGGCATGTGCTCTTCGTTCGCAAAAACTCTTTTAATTAATTAAGTATGTGAATTAATCTAGAAACGGCGGAAGCGCCTTTGGATTGGGCAAAAATTCGTAACACACTGCCACCATTTTGATTTTAACTAAAAGTGGTTCAATAGTGTTTTACCGATTAAACTGTGACAAGCCAGAGCAGCATGTACACAAATGATCACAACAATGTGTATCAAGCGAGTCAACTGCAACATCTTCCAATATTATTTCTACTTGAAAGCAACAGAACTTCCAAAATATTTTCTTCAGTCATCGTTCGATGAAACAAACTTTTATTAGATCATAGCGTCCAGTATTTGGGGAGCGATGCCCCCAATCTCGATATTAAAGGGACAGCCGCCCTAGAATCGACACAGTTTTACTCCTCCCTCGTCATTTCTCCGATTGTCAATCATCGGCGGAGAGGGACTGCTTTCAGACCGCCCACTGATGTCACTAAATGCTGGCACTAGTTCGTACTGTGGCCACTGCCTTGGCCACATTTCCATATGCCTCACTGGTACCACCTTGCTGCGCAAGGTTGCAGACATTTCACAAATCGCCAGGACAGCGCCCCTATCGCTTTCTGTTTATGTCTTCGCTTGATCTAGGAGTTAGCTTTGCTTTTGAACGTCTTACACGTCGTTTTCGCTTTGAATTTGGCTTCGACAGCTTGCGGATCCGACGCGAATGGGGGTCTAGACAAGAAACGGCTGAGACGTAGTTCATGTGCTGAAGTGTAATGTGTGCTTGCCTTTGGCAATGTACGGAACCGTTAGCTGCTTGGTCTACATCTTGCCTAAATTATGGGCTTTCGGGAGCCATTTATTGGAACAATTTACGTCTGACAAACTCCACGTCTGATACAGATCGGTAACTAGATGCAATTATGACGAGCACTCAGTGACGTCGGTTGGCGGTCTGAGACCAGTCTCCCTCAGCCGAGGATTGACAATCCGGGGAATGACGAGGGTGGAGTGAGGCTTGGTCGAATCTCAGCGTGCAAGTAATTCTCAAGAGTGTATTTACAATTGGAAAACACTGTTCATCTATGCTGGCTGTTATAGAACTACTAGAGTTGAGCGGAAGTTTTCAATTTTAAACGCTTGCCAGTGACCGATACCAGCTCATCGTCAAAGTCGCAGGACTAGGCAGATCCGTCTGGTAAACGCACCAATCTCTTCCACGTGTCTTTCCAGAAGCTAGGGCCTCAATAGGCATAACTAAATATAGAAGGACAGTTAAAGGCTTAGTCCACTGACTTTTGCGTTTCAGCACTGCGCAATTGCACAAACAGAGAAACCTTCAAAGTCCCAACAACATAAATTGAGTCAAAACATTTACTCTATTTGACGAAGGAAGTGATTCACCAACGGAATGACCATAGTTCATCTATAAATACAGATATAGTAGTCTTTTAGTAATACTTTCTCTGGTGAAACATTTGCGCGATTCGTTTGTTTACTACAACGACAAGGTAACGACGGCACACAGTTACCTACAGCTTTATGAACCTTTTCAGGTGCATATTTTAAACCACCGATATCGGTCATTGGTTCCGACACCTTGTATCCGAAAAGCTGCAGCTATTGACAAGTACTATACGTCTTCATATGCTCTACTTACGCAGGCGCGGCCCCGGCCCTACGGTGGGGGTGCTTCCCGAGAATGAAAGTTTATGTTGTCGTATGTCTCAAAGAAATGTACGTCTTTTTCCATCACTCTGCAATCTAGCTTCAAATTGAAACTGGCTGTCTGGTTGAAAGTGGTGATTGATTAACGGCTTTCATACTGGCAATCCACTATCACTCAAACCGTGTCAAGCTGCACCAACGTCGGCAGGGACTGCCCAAGCACTACCAGACGCTTCCGGGAAAACACTCTCCAACTCGCTATCAGGTACGCTACTCCGATTCTCGCTCTGCAGAACAAGTCCAGCCTTGGAAACGTTCTGTGCGGTTGCAATGTCTAAACCAAACAGAATGCCATCAACACTTGGCCCTAGCTAGAGTGGTTCAGCAGAGTCAAGACAACGCGCTTTACCTGCATTTGCAACGGATGGACTTCCGACATCAGATTCACACAGACGTTTTACTGGTGAGAGAACGCTTTCAAATGTTCCCTGTCCCCGAACAGGACGCGACGGCAATCACTTTTTCTTACCCGTTTGCAGCTCACATCCGGGTGTGACAGCCGTAGCCTCGAGTAGCCAGACTACTAACTGTTTGGGTGGGGTGCTTCCCGGGCATAATAGAAAGCATGCCAGGTCCGCGCCTGCTTACGTCTATAGACAACGGACGACAACAAGACAAAGAACATTTACAATAGTCATCACTTTGAACAGAGTCTAGTGAAAGCCTGCGTAAAATTCCTTAAGACACGCCCACGCCATTGAGTGATCACAATCTCATTTGTAATATCAGAAGCTTACAAAGTATGATTTGTCCAGTTTTCTCGACGTCACAGTAGTACCTGTATTACGAAATTTTTAGATGAATAAATACAGCGCTTTGGTCGATGATTTTCTCGTTTAAAGACATCAACGATCAGTGGAATACTTGGAGGTCTATATTCTTGCAAATAGTGAATCGTCAGTTTCCTATAAAAACGGCGTCAACGATCTCGACTTTAATTACCCTGGATGTCGCCCACTACTAAGGACTTTATTCGTAAACGAGAATATTGCCATACGGCATCAATTTCTAGAAAGAGAACAACCGATGAGCGATTAATCTATCGAAACCTCTACAAATAATTCGTAATGAAGTAAAGTATGCCCTTCGTGACGCCAAGGCCAAGTTCTTTCGGGAAAAGCTAACTGCCATGCACAAGTATCCTTCAAAGTTTTGGAATACCATCAATCAAATTTCGAGGCGCAATAGAGTCTATTCTGTTCAGATACCACCTATAGCAGCTTTTGGCAGACAATTTAGTTCAGTTGTCGGGACAATTGAGACTGCTGAATTCAAGCGCTCTCAGTCGCAGAAGCAATTCCAAGAATCTACTAATCTCTTATTTCTCGACTATTACTGAGCCGGAGGTTCACAATCCTCTATCAAAACTAGATGTAAACAAAGCAAGAGGCTGGGATAAAGTAGAAGCAAAATATCTCAAAGTTAGTGCAGTTGCCATTGCTCCTCTCTTGCGGCACTCCTCAATACCTCGCTGGCTTCTGGTAAACTTCCTGTATTGGGAATGCGCCAAAATTACTCTCGTCTTCAAATCGTGTGCCCAGAGTGATATAACGAACTATCGGCCTATTTCTCTTTTGTCAATTGTCTCCAAACTTTTGGAACAGTTTGTCATTAACAATCTTAGTCAGCATTTGGAAGCGAACTCGCTTTTACCAGAATGTCAATATAATTGTCGAAAAGGTAGATCAACCCAGGATGCCGTCAGTATACCAGCGAATGACCTACTCAAAGCAAACGATAATCGTCGTTGTTCGGGAGCCGTGCTCCTTGATGTTCAAAAAGTATTTGACATGGTGAATCATCGTCTACTTCGTAAGCTGTCTCTTGGTGGAGTCGATGGCACTGCTCATTGCTGGTATTCTAACTATCTTACCGGCAGCCGACAATTTGTGAAAGTTGGAGATGTTATCTCTCCTAAGGTCCCTGTTGTACGAGGTTTCCCACAAGGTCCTAAGCTTGAACCATTATTTTACCGGGATCTGCCCTTTGCTGTCACAAAGTCTTCTCTTATTCTATTTGCGGACGATGCGTGCCTTGATACAAGCGGGAAATCATTTAATGAAGTGACTTCTACCTTGCAGTTCTCTATCCAACTTGGCCTAACACAACATGATGGCACTGAATGAAAAATGTCTGAGTTGTTGCTATTTAAAAACTTTTCGCGACAGTTCGATGCTGTCTAACTACTCCGTCAACTTTGGTGAAAATCTCCTCAAACCAACATACTCAGCAAGATATCTAGGTGTTATAGTAATTAATATCTAAAAACAAGATATCTAGGTGTTATATAAAATCTAAACTGGCGCCCGCAGCTCGACGCAGTTATTAGGAAGAGTGGCAGGGACATTAGGATTTTGTATCGTTGTCATCGTCTCCTTGACCACCACTCGCGACTAGCTATAGTGAAATCAGTGATTTAGCCAGATCTAAATTATTGCGCTGTTGTATGGAATAATGGCACTGCTGGCATAACGAAACGAATATTCCGAGAAGAATTGAAAAAAGGTTTTGGAGAGTACTTTCTGGCCTGAAACCAAGGGAATCTACTAAAAATATGTCTTCTTTGGTCTAACTAAAATTTGGTCTCGAATCACATCAGGCCAGACACTCTTTCTACATAGATACACTCGCTCACCGGTGTCTACATTCTTTAGCTGCTAACAGTGACAACTTCCAGTATCACTCACTTAAAAATCATTATTATCACACTCGTCTTACTCAGTTAGGACTACATCTGCCTAGTCCAAACACTGAAACACTTCGTCAGTCTTCATTTTATCGTGCTCAAAAGTTCTGGAATTCTCTTCCATGTAGACTAAGAATAGTCTCTAAAGTCTCTGAATTTAAGCTGCTTCTACGGAAGTTCTGTTGCCGTGTAGATGATATTTAGATCCATGTGTTCTAAATATTAGATAGTCTTTCACTTAGCTTGGTACGGTACCCGAAGATCGACCACTGAGTTGAGGGTTTTCCGTAGTAAACGTAATAAAAATACAAATACAAATACTACAACTGCAAAATCTACATTATAAGTGTGAATAAGAGAATAATTCATCAAATCTAACAGCAGGAACACCAGCGGTCGAGCGACGAGTCTAGGAGAATGTACTGCATGGATGAGTGACTGTAGACTTTAAACATGTACAGACTTCATCAGAAGGTCAGGGGCGTAGCCTGGCTTCAGAAGTGGAGGATGCGTAATACACCAAAATGGGACCAATGACGTCACAAACTCGTCGCGTGGTCTTTTTGGTCTTTTTAATTATATATTTAGAAGCGCGTACAGAAAAAAAACACAAAGAAATTCTCGAAAATTACAAGTCAAAAAGCGAAAACAAAACTTAATGCAAGATTGATTCACAAGACTAGTGTGAGAAAGTCTGGGGACGAGGCTAGATTCTGCGATTATGAAGATGAGCATAGCAGTCTCAGGCGCGTACCGTGGCATGGGCTAAATGGGCTATAGCCCCCCCAGTTTTTGTGGGCGTTTCCCATTTTGTCAGGTGAAAACTAGCGTTACGTAGCTTTTTGTAAACGTGCGCGTCTGTTTACAGTCTGGATGTTCGAGGCCGAGCATGCGTGTCTCACACTAGGCTGCAGACATCGGTTTCCGTGATCAACACTACTTCACTGACACCATGTCGTCTCATCAGCAAAACCAGAAGTACAAAAAACAGACTAATACAATTTTTGTCAAAGGGGCGTGTCAGTGTTCGGGTATTTCAGCCCCCCCACTTCCAATGGCCACGGTACGCCCCTGGCAGTCTACTGCTTTGAATGATATAGATAAGACTAGGAGCAGGCTGGCATCAATTTGCATGGTTGCCCCGGCCTGGATTGCTCATTTTGTCAAATTTTCATGCAAAGATTCCAGAGGATCGAGGTGCGCAATATTACAGCAGAAGTATGGACAGACTGCTCTGACAATTTGATGTCGTTATTAGAATACCCAGCGTGTTTTACGAATAGTTTAGAGTCAGAGATGAAGAATTACAATGTTAATAGTAAGAGACCGCACTTTAATCCCAATTCTAGTCGGTCTCCGTGTGAATTCGACGGTTTCCTACGCGAATTTGGCCATTTTGCAAAGAAATCGAGTAAACGAATGGCAATTTAATAGGTGGTCAAGACAAAGCAAACTTGGGTCAATTTCGGTTTAATTTCGCTTTTTTTTAATTTGTCAGTGTTATCGGCGAATTCAACACGGATTCACAACAAACTCACAATAAAATTCAATGTGAATTCACAGCAAATTCACGCTACTACTTAGCAGCGGGATATATCTAGTGAATGCCACATGCGCAATGTAAATTGAGCAGATGCCGAGGTATGAAAGGTCGATGCTACTAGTAGGGTTTATCAAATAAAGAGGCGCGTCTCTCGCAGTACGCGCCATTATGTCAAGTCCTCAAGTTGCTACATCACGCGCGCTAGCTGATGAAGGCCATGCGGTTTCACACGTGTTTTTGTCGTGCTTAGGCCAACAACACGTGTGAAACCACATGGTCCTATGCACACGTGATTGCTAGCGTAAGTGGAGCAGCAACCTAGCGGGAAGGACTGGGCGCAAGTCTAGCGCGCCATTACATTGGATCGAAAGTGGGCCTACACAGCTGAGCGGGCGGTTTGTTCTAACCCCCCCGAACCCCCCAGCCTACGGGTCTGAAGGTGCATCATCAAACTACGTCAATCACGTAACCCCTTTTGTCATCATCGCGTTGATTTGGCGCTCAACGTCTCCGTTGGCTGATGACAAAACGATAGGGAGGGCCCTGTTCATGCACTGAAGTTTTGTTACTCGACTTTACAGCAGGGCAGAAACTCAGACATAGCGTCACATTTGAATAATCCATGGTTGATCGATGTATGAAAGCTATGCAAATGATCCAAAAGAGTTGGAGTAGACTGAGACGAAGTAGTCACAAAGACGACCAGTTGAACCATTCAGGTCAGTGAAAGTTGAAGTACCGTCTTCTGAAAACCAACAATATAGATAGACAAAGTGGCAAGTTGATCAGGATTCTGACCACCTATAGTAACGTATGGTTCCATCTCCGTAACTGATAACAGACTGCATGGACTTCACGAAGAAAATCAGAACCATGGATCGAGGACTGGAAACGTAAAATCAAGAACAACAGCAAAAGAATGTCTGATTCGCATGTTCATTGCCAACAGACAATAAATCGACATACTGACCAATGGCCTAAAGTTATTTTTAACCGCCATTAGCAGCAATTGGATTCCGACAAGCTCGGGATACTGGATCAATTTATTTGCCGAAACTTTCAAGAAACGTAGAAGAAACAGGAGACGACACAGGACCATAATCAATGCATGAGGTGGGGTCTAGAACTTCCATTGTCAAAGTGCAAACCGGAACATGCAGCGTAGACTGATGATCAACATTCTCGAAAACATAAAGAATGAAGAAGCACTTGAAGTGCAAACCCTCGGCCGGTATGCACCTTGAAGGTAAATTAGTCGCGCTATGACAAAATCGTATGACAGAATGGTATGATGTGGGTAATAAATAAGAAGCATTATTGAAATGGTCACAGGTCGAGCTTGAGGTAAGTCACGTGACTGGCTGCTACCGTGTACAACGGGTAGCTACGCAGTCCGTCAGCCAACGTCCCGTAGGACCTCGATTCTATTTTTTACAATCTTCGCTCGTCGGTTCTTTGTGCAGGTGATTGTTTGTGCAGCTTTTGAGGGCGTAACTATGGCTGGTTTTAGGCGTGGCATAGCTACCAGAGCCAAAACAAAATTAGATGTGGGAACGTTACAAATGCAGCTAGATTAGCTAGGCGTTGTTTCTAAATGCATGTTACAAAGGTAGTTGTTTCCAATTGATGGAACAAGCCTAATGTTACAAGTCGGAGAGCCTAGACGCTAGGCCGGCTGGCAATCTTCGCCTTACGTGATGAAGTAACGGGCGTGATCATTATTCTGTTTGTTGTATTGGTGGGAAACCTAGGTTACAAATGGAGACCAAACAAGCAGCTCACAAGAATGTAAATGTCTCGTCCTTTGTGCAACTTCTCTAGGCATGTTGTTGTTTGTGCGGCTTCTCTAGCTAGAGGTCGCCTACTGTTGTAATGAGGTGACCCCAGAGCCAAAACAAAACATCATTGCGGGAAAACATGCACGTGCACATGTAGATTAATTAGGCGTCTGTTCGCTCTGACTTTGGATACCGTAAAACAAAATGAATAGAGACGCACTAGCATACTTATAGGTCAGCCGAGCCGCTTCGTCCGACAGACAGACGCTGTCACGGACAATGCACGTTACCCTTCGCAAATTCCCGTCAAGCGCCAAATTTCTGTTGAAGACGACACTAGTGATCTTTGCAACAACACCACTGCCGCTCAGCCACGAACACCCAAAATTCAAGCTGGCAGACTGCAGAACCACTATGCAGAAACACTGTGGAACAACCAAAATGTCACAAGTCCGGTACAGCTACGTACACACCCTCGCTCATGGCTGTTGTTGGGGAAACATACACGTGCAACTGTAAACTACAGGCGTTGTTTCTGTGTGCTAAACCCTTAAAGCAAAGGACTAAACACCACGTACAGGACGGACGCCCGATGGCCGAATTCTCGTTAGCAGCTACCAAACAAAGAGAGGTGGAGCCTCATGATGACATCACGTTCGTCTATTGGTCAGTAATGACACTACTTCTCGTCTATTGGTCGAAATAGCTTCATTTGCATTAGCGCTAACCAATTATATATACGGTCATCTGGTCGTCGGGTCATCGAACGACTACTGTACCCTCCACCCGGAAATCCGGGCCTCGGGTAACGACGAGAGTCACACCAAACGATTCGCTCTTGTCCGAAGAATTGCACTGACCCAACAGCTAGAAATGTGCAAAGTCATCTTGCATCAGTCAACTGCTGCCATGCAATTCCACGTAGTGCTTCCCACAACGCCATGTTGTTTCGGTCACGTGTGTACATGTGACTACCGTTTGGAAGCCTAGCTGCCACTTCCACCTGCTGCTTAGCTACATGCTGCTTACAGTTGCGTGTAGTTGAACATGTACGACTATGTTCAACGGCGCGGCGTCCTGTCTGACTCTCTGTGCATGTAAGCGTTTATCTCTTCCGTGGAACCCTAGCTAATGGGAGTTGTCTATAGATGCAATCAGTGTTATTACGTACATCCGTCAGCTGCTACATACTTTCGTGTATGCTGAGCGTAACGTGGGAGTTGTTTAGAGATGCAATCAAAGATTGAAATCCCGGCTGAGCTGCACACGTTTACTAGGACTGTTTATGGTTGGAGGGGGGGCGGGACAGAGAGTGCAACCTCCACGTGGTATATCCTGGGGTTTTGAACATGAAAGTATTCTCACATGTTCAAAATGCTAAGCACTTGGTTTACTAAAACTGTCATTTCCATCTTCGGGGCATATATATATATATATATATATATATATATATATATATATATATATATATATATACACACACACACACACACACACACACACGTGCTCACGTAGTATACTTTTAACATACCTAAAAAATATATGAAACAAGTCCAAAAACATTTTGAGAAAATGATGGTATGTAGGGATGGGTATGTACTTATGTCATTTATGCCCATCTCCTACGTCACAATCTCTTTACCTATATCGCTTGCAGCAGTTGTGAATGTGACGAACGAGATGGGCATAAATGACATAAGTACATACCCATCCCTACATACCCATCATTTTCTCAAAATGTTTTTGGACTTGTTAATATACTAATGGTTAGTAAATTTCTATTATTATTATTAGTTTTTAGTTAAAAATTTATCGTTGTATGCATTCATGAAGTATATCTCAGTTACAGAATTAGCAGCCTCTGACAGAATTCTCATAAAAGTTAATTAATTTAAAGTTGTATGCAAATTTATGTTGTTGCATGAGTTCACATGCATTTTTACTCCGTTCTGAATACTTAACAGTCAGACAGAATTCTATAACAATCAATAGTCTCAGAACGTGATATCACTGACCGGGATATAACTCTGAACGAAATTCTTCATGAGAAGTAGAATCCCGTTGAAGGCAAAGAAAATGTAACGGAGTTTCCCATTTCCAAAAATCCCGTTGATTGGATTATTGATTACTAGTATCCCGTTGAAGCCATTTCGACAATCTCGTTGGACGCAGCGTTACTTCGAAGACGTTGCATCTGCCGTTGCGAGGAACAGGTATATAGAACTTGGCATCTGTTTGAAGAGAATCATGTTCGGCAATATATCCGAGCAGCAGAAACTTGAAAGTCACGTGCAGTTACGTACTCACCCGGATAATCTGTTTCCCGTATATACACCGAGTCACGACTCACAGTGACTCTCGCAATTTCGACAGTCCCGTTGAACGTCGTCTCTTCGAAGACGTTGTTGGCATTGCTGGCAACAGGTGTATCGACCGTGGCAACTCTTCGACTGGCGTAGACGGGCAAACGACTGGGGCGTTTTTTCGAGACCCGGATATAGGCAAAAATATCTTCCCTTTTCCAACGTCGCAAGCAATAAGCGACACGCTGCGCAGGTGCCGTCTGACGTCGGAAACGTGCAGTTTAAATTCGGTACAGATTCGTTACGCCGTTACGGAGATATTCGCACGCCAGCGGAGATGCATGGGTTCGAGGCGTGTTCTGTCGGTAGGAAATCGACAGACAGACAGATAGACAGACAGACAGACAGACAGACAGACAGACAGACAGACAGACAGACAGACAGACCCCGGATGAATGGAAGCGGTGCTTGCAACGTACAGTTTCTGCAAAGTAGAAGTCATCAACAGAAGAGGAGAGCTTTTTCAGGATTCTTTTTGGCGTCAGCAGTTCTTTCCGCTTTCGTTGGCTGCGTCAGTCCTATTCGGTTGTGTGGAGTTCCCGTTTCTGGAATGAACGCTTTTGTTGAGTTGCTTTTCGTCGTATGTTGTTTCCGTGGCTTATGTTTCTTTGTTGTGATCGAGTTTGCGTTCTGTCTTCACTCTTGTGGCTTCAGTGTCTGGGATCATCGCAGCCTTACCTTGCCTTCGTGGTCTAGTGCATTTTCTCCGGATTCTGTCGTCGTCATCTCATCTTCGTCTCATCGTCCATCTTGTGACTTCAGCGTGTGGGATTATTGCAGCCTTACCTTGCCCTCGTGGCCTAGTGCGTCTTCTCCAGATTCTGTCGTCATCATGTCGTCTTTCCTTCGTCTTGTCGTCCATCTTGTGCACGTGACTTCAGTGTCTGGGATCATCGCAGCCTTACCTTGCCCTTGTGGCCTAGTGCGTGTTCTCCAGATTTTGCCGTCATCATCTCGTCTACCTCTTCGTCTTGTCGTCCATCTTGTGACTTCAGCATCTGGGATTATCGCAGCCTTACCTTGCCCTCGTGGCCTAGTGCGTCTTCTCGGATTCTGTCGTCACCATCTCCTGGTCTTCTTTGGATTCATTTCTTCTGACTTGCGTATCTTGTACCTAGCTCTAGAGTCTAGCCTCTCGTATGTAGTTTGCAAGTTTTATGTTGTTACTAGTGTTGGACTTTAGTTATAGTTATGTACTTTGCAGTGATGTATAATAGTTCCATGTTTGAAAATATATGTATTGACAGACAGTCAGACAGACAGACAGACAGACAGACAGACAGACAGACAGACAGACAGACAGACAGACAGACAGACAGACAGACAGACAGACAGACAGCTTTTCTTTAGATTGTAGACTTACTTTGACAGAGTAGTGCGAAATGCATCAAATACAGCATCTGTACTAAACAAACTAAATTAAGTATCTACAATATTTAGGAAATATATAGACGGTATACACAGTTACTTTAAAAACTTCGTCAGATATAAATTTTACTGAAAGGTGCAGAACAATTTCTCGGGATTTCTGTTTCTATGGTAATCGGGGAAATTGTGGCCCAGGCTTAAAATTTGTGGCTCATGCATGCAGAGAAAAGAAAAGGTCGTTAATTATTATGTGATAGTTATCAGTTTGGCAACAGGGTTTGAGAGCTTAACTGTTTTGTTGCGAATTTATCATGCACCCAATAGATCCTGTTTGGAGAAGAAATTAATATTTGTAACAAGATTAATTAATTGCCCAAGATTTGGTGTAAATATCTACAGTTGCAAATTCTCATTCAATAAAATTCTTGACGTGCCGAATCATCAAGAGTTTTAATTAGGTTTGCTTGTCGACAACTTTACAAACTCACAACTAGCAATGAGGTGGCACTGCTGCTTTACTGTGACAGTATACCATGTAATGACAGAATGTAGTTTCAACTTACAGCTAGACGGTAAGACACAGTCTGTTACAAAAAATTGTCTTGAGGTCTAAGGTTTAGAATCAGAGGCGTAGCTGCGGGGTTCCGGGGGTTAGTGAACCCCAACGAGTTAGAGTGTGGTCGTTTTAGAATCTCAGGCCATTTAAATGAGGAGAGGCGTGGAATCCTCTGACTTCCAATTTCCTATCTTAAGATTTGAAGATTATCGCTGACGATTATGAACTTGATTGCAATAGTCTTGAAGTGTAAAAATAGTGGCAAGGGACTAGTCACTACATTTTAGTAACAGAGAGTGAGGTCATACAAATGGTGTCTATCGACTATGTTGTGCACGGGGGCTCTTAATTAATTATATCAGTCGCTGTCAAACCGTGCAGACTCAGAGGCGTACAGTAGGAATGGCATTCAGGTTAGAGGCTCGAACCTGGATGCCATTATTGGAGCTCCTGGTTTTTTTGCATTTGTATATAGCTCGTTTTCACAGTCATCTATTATATATAGTGACCGTAAGCTGTTGATTGAGGAGGCAAATCCCCTGTGGACTCGTGGTTCGCACGCCTATAGATAATAGTCATAGTAGTCATAAGCTCTAAATCTATGACTGACCAGTAGCAGGAAGGCAAATATCGAATAATTGTCCACAAGCCTAGGCAACTGCATAGCGTATAATGTCGACAACCCAAATTTTGGCTAGGGCTATGCCCCCTCACTGAGTCGACATGCCGACACTGCTGGTGACCCTAATTACGCGAGCCATGCAATCAGGAAATGTCAATTGACAAGATTCCAACGTTATATCAATATTCGAGTAAGCCACACCTCTTCTTTAGCAAATGCTATATATCTTTATATATTTATATGAGGTAGAGGCGGGAATGATTAGATAACGGAGAACCAGGATTTTTCAATAAATCCTGTAGGAGTTGTGTACGTTTTTAGAATCGTCTTCAGTGGCCAGTTTTCGGGCCTCACTAACTTATATGAATTCATCATGGATGTCTAGGATATCGGCTATAATAATTTAATTAGCATGTAGTATGATTATTAGTACAATTTCTACATGCAGTGTTGACTTTCGTACTAGTCTAGCTCAATACTAGAAGATGCCTTCCTTTAATTAAGTTTTAATAACTTAGAGAGACAATATCATGTGATCTAATCCCGTTGCTATCCTCGCGTGGAAGGACCACAGAAAACAAAAGGCCTAGTGTCGAGGCTATCTAGTACTACTGCTACTACTGTACTGTCATATAGCATGTACAGACACGTACTCTTTCGACTGTTGACGACATGCGCAGTTACTCAGAGACGAAACGTCTCTCTAACAAGACACAGGAGACAAAGGTGAGTGATCACATGTTTAGTTGAATGAAGTTGACGAAATGTGTAGCGTCACAGCTGTCTTTGTGCCAGCTACTGTAACGTGCAAGTCCTTCTCTAGTATACGACTACACTAGGACAGTCGCATCGAACCAGATGGGCAGGCTGCTCTTCCGTTCACAGGATGCTCGGTTGAACAACGAGTCCTAAGGTTAGGGTTAGGGTTAGGGTTAGGGTTAGGGTTAGCTATACAGCTATGTTCGAAAGTAGGTTCGGACGACAATAGGCGCCAGAGCAAATCTTGCCGGCGTCGTATGACTAATTAGAGTAGCCAGCATCCTGTATGTATCTCATTCCATGGGTGCATTAGCGGCATTTGATAGGTTTCTTCCCAAACAGTCAAACATCTCGTCTCGCGTATATCTCTTTAGGGGCTTTCTTTGAGAATGTCGAAGTTAGAAGTCTTTCGAAAAAAGATAACCCATTGCAGCAAGTGGTTAGAAATGAACCATAATGAAAGTGGTCTATGTAAAGTACCGAAATTCTCTAATTCAAGCGCCATTCTAGCCTATTAGCCCTTTAGAATTAGCTTTGAATTTCTGATAGAGGAGCCTTTCAGACACTTAAATATTTGACCTACACTAGTAATTGGAACCTGCTTACTGCTCAACTGTTACGTGATGGTAGTGAAGTGATAGCGTAAACGATGTGTAGAAGCCAGTCACCGTTTGAATACAATCAGATATGAAGTGATCCTGTCAGTGTGCTGTAGCTGTGCTACTGCCATGGTGCTATACCATTATATACCAAAAGTTATGCAAGCAAATTGTTGACGTGTATCCTAGTACTTGCCTAGACATATCAGACAGCGGCAAATATAAGTATTAAGCCTGAGTAATAATTAAATATTACTATACTAGGTATATATATATATATATATATATATATATATATTATTGCCTACACGGAGGCAGTCATATTACAGTAGTTACTAAATGGGAGGAAGGGATTATGGGATATATTGATTTGCGTGCTCGACGGATTTCCCACATCTTACACCTCGGATAATTAATGAGAGAAAGCCGGAGGCCACGCAAGTCAATGATATATCTCTGTAAATATAAAGTTTGATCTGTCTGTCTGTCCATAACATCGATCACGCCAAAACTGCCGGGCCAGTCGCCACGAAACCGTGCATGAAGACTGCGTTTGACTTCCACATCACAATGCAAACGCACATTTCGTTGTTCGAAATAGAGGGGCCCCTTTGAAGTCCACGAACCCGATCAAGGCATTCTTGGGCTTTACGCACTATGGACTAGAGTAGACGCTATCTTTCCATTTTTGAGGGCGTGGTTCTTATATTATCTGGATGTTGGGTTGCTTAAAAATGAAGCAGTCTTAAAACATCTTAGTTTTGACATATGTTACGTCTTCTCTATGACGTCTCTTGTTCAACTCTAGTAATGAGCCCCACTTTTGAGAGTCACGTGACGCCCTTGACCCAACCGTATCAGCGAGGATGCTGTTGTTGTTCAAAGTTTGAATGACGGACGCACGCCGATATCGATAGTAAAATGTCGCGGTCTTCCAAAGTCTTGCAATGGGCAATTTCTTACCGATCGAACTCGCCGCCATTTGCGCTCGAATTTCTCTAGACGGCGCATTGGATCTCCACCAAATTTGAAACGCCTGTTTGTGATCTCGGACAGTATCTACGGAGCAATTTCCTACTTACTTGGGACGCCGAAGTAAGCAAGATATATATCGTGTTCTAGATGTGACGTACTAGCATAGACGGGAAACAAATTCGTGTAAATTTGCTAACGTGTACAGAACGTGGAAATCAAACACGCCAGAATTGTGTTAATTTACGTGAATCCTGCTCTACTAGCCCGGTCAAAATTCTAGTCCCATCATCCCGCGCCCTCCCACGTACTAATATCTATGGTTTGTAGTATGACGGAAACATGCTCATTATAGGTCAAAACGACAGCGATTGTAAGTACATAACGGTGCAGCTGTGATAATACAATCTTGCTGTTGGATCAAGCTAGTAATACTATATAGCAACCAAAGACCAACGGTGTATTCTACGGTTTGCCTATTGCAGCGGTCTGTGTCTATGAGCAGTAAAAGATCGTAGCAACGGGACTATATACTTGAGAATATACTACAAATTCTGTTGTTAGTCGTGGTTTTACATGCATAAGACTTGATTTTAAGATAGATCATAACACAACAAAGGCAACGAAACTATTACTGAACTCATTCATATCTCATTGGCCGGTAAAACAATCATCACAGCTGCATAAGTTCCGTTATATCCTGACATTCCCATTCATAGAGTCTCACCAGCTAGGAACAGAACTAAACTGTGACTATGAATATCGGATGTGTATATCGTTATATAGTCGTCCATACTCTCCTGAGATCAACATCGTCCACCTCCGTTACTTCTAACTCTAGCAACTTTCTAACTTTATGTATATCTATATGCCAATGGAATTTTAAGATAAGTAGCTCTGGTAAGTACGTGTACTGTATATTCCAGGGCAAATATATTATATATACTCTTTGTGAGGAAGTGGGATCTCTAGTTGAGAAATTTAAAGATTTAAAATCATCAATGGATATAAGTTAGCTGCATATTTGCTATATTTGGTTTATAGTGTTGTACGTCGGGGCGACACGTTGTTCATGATGGTCAAATGACTATACCTGTATCCAGCAGTGATGAACTTGAATGATACTAAGATGAAACGTCTTTAGTTTTCTAATTATAAAAAGCACTAACCCTACGTTATACTACAATCCAGGAGGAAACAAGTTTGAAATAAAAGGATAAAATTATAAATGTTGTCTGATCAGGTTCACTACGTAGATTGTAGGATATTCTTGTGTTTGCTATGTTTGAACAGCTAGAAATACGTAATTACTGTGTAAGTAGAGAACACCGAAAAATCTCTTTGGTGCAACAATTTGTTAAGAAACAACACTCTGCTTGATATCGTATTATGATGATTGACAGAATATACCATGGTATTTGAGTATAACAAAATGTACTTTTGCTTTGTCAATTTTGTTGTTTCTGTTTTATATATTTCAACCTTGTTACTCAATCGTTTGTTGTGATGACTTTTATATGTACTGAGTACTGTATCTTTTTTCATGTCATCTGACGTTTTTGTTGCATACAGGAACTCTAATGTTTCGTTTATTGCTCCAAATGGCTGGAAGATTCGCCTTTTACAACAGACTGACATAAAAGGCGTAAAAGACGTTTGCAAAAGTCTATTTGAACACGATTTTGTTCCGGTATTGTTTGAACATCTTGAGAATCAGCCGTCCGTTTATCCTATCGGAGCAGAAGTAGATGGGCGCGTGGTGGGTTGGAATAAGCATGGTCATTTTGACTAATAAATTACTAATGCATGTATAGATGCAGCAGCAATTTTTTGATTTTGTAGAAATCATTATACAACTTGTTTCAATTAGCAGTTAGCAAAAATTATTAATCCAAATACACGAATGAGATTTTGTTAAGGTAACTAAATCTGATGGAAAACGACAGGTACGTGCATAGTGTATATACATATACATACATACATACATATATATATATATATATATATATATATATATATATATATATATATATATATATATATATACATACATACATACATACATACATAGATATATATATATATATATATATATATATATATATATATATATATATATATATATATATATATATATATATATATATATATACATAACACATGCAAGTCGCAGCTCACTTGCACTAATGCATGCTTGCCAAAGTTCTAAGGGTAAGTACTTGGACGTTGCACGTGCATTCACAAGCGCGCGCGCACACACACACACACACACACACACACACACACACACACACACACACACACACACAGAAACACGCACGCACGCACGCACACAAGCACTTTTATGTTACCAAAAGACCTCTAACTTAAATACGATTACTTAGGTACTTGCCATTTTATAATACTTGCTATCTGCTGCAAAAAATGTACTGCATGGTTTAATTCATTAAATGTTTTTTGCTTGATGTGACTTAGCTTCTACTGTAAAAATACTGTTTTGTTGTGTTTATAGGTACACATTACATTTGTAAGAGTACAAGATTTTGGAAAAACATTGTATATGTTTGGCGGACGAACTCATGCAGAATTTCTTGGACAAGGAAATACAAAATTGTTTCTTTTACCATCGATTAAAAAATTGATCGTTGACCAACTTGAACAAAATATTTTAACGCTAAGATCATGGACCGACCCACATGCAATTGGCGTTGTCAAGGTCTTTACATACAGTGGAATCAATGAAGTGTATTGTTACGAGTCATCTCATTATTGCCATAAAGAATTATTCAAGGCCAAAGAAGCGTTGGATCACTATATTCAAACCATCAAGGCAGAATGTGATGTGATACAAATCAAAAGTTCGTTTCAGTCGAAGTTGATTGCATCAACATCTAAACAAATTGGAAGTGGTTTAGAGATTATCGACAGCTGTCTGATTCCTTTTGGTGTATTTGCTGATCCCGATTGTATCTATTCAGCTACCGAGGATAACCTCAACATGTTGCTACAGTTTGGTCATCGCTTCTTTGTGTCTGGAGAAACAAAATTAGGTCAATGGAAGCCACGAGCGTTGTGCTACGGAAAAGCAGCAAGCTATTCCATCTCATCTACATGGTGGTGTACAGTGACAGGAGCCGAAAGCAATAACGCCCTTATTCTGTTGCTAAAGCAAGCTCGCTTAGCTGTTGCTTCTGCAATAGAACGTGAAGCAAGGAATGATAGATTGCACCTTATATGTCATTTCAGTAGTTCTGTTCTGCAAAGGCTGGTGGACGCTGTATTGTGTGACGAGATAGGATTTGAGCCTAGCGATTACACTCCATTTTATGGAAACTATTCCCGTTTTGGAATTTATGAGCACCGATTTTAACTGTCAGAATTAGAACATTGCAAATGTTACTTGCTCGTCCAAAATACTATATACGTTCAAGCCGGCATATATAGCAGACTACAGTAGGGGTGGAAAGATAATTGCTGGCACTTATGTCGTACACAGAGTATTATTGTTTCCATTTCTGCTGTAGACTAAAAGGCACCAACTGGAGCTTACGTGGTCTGACTGAGGATATAGAGATGATGTAATTGACTGACGTGGTCTTGATGGGTCTATAGTTAAGAGTAATGAAGTAGTTAATTAACATTGTAGCGTCATTTGTGCCCCGAGGGCTAGGCACATTTGCTAGATGTCCAGCAGCGTTTGGTGATGATGATTAAGTTAATCTCGTAAGCTAACGGATATCATATGCAATTTAACGCACGCTGCGACCAGCTACCTAATCAACAGAATTTATTACATCAAGTAAGCCATCAAATTGTACATAAAGTACAACGACGGACACGTACTAGGAATTTAGTTAGTACCCACAATAGGCAATAACATTTTTGTAAAATTATTATTCTACTAATCAGCTCTTTATATGGCCGCAAATTGGCAGCAATAGGCAGCTGGCTAGAAGTCAACATTTCGAATAGTGGGGCGGCCATAGCAACTGCGGCCGCTGCGGTTCTGTGGGCTCTACCGCCACTCATTCAGCATGCAGCCACAATCTTCTAAACGTCTGCAGTCAATTTTGTATAAATTGCAGTGATGACGTCACCTTACAAATTAATAGGTGCTGCCTCTTTGATTTTTAATGATTGCAATAACTGTTTACAAAGCAGTTTAGAGCATTTTGACGAACAGAAAGAGATTGTGCTAAAAATAAATTTTTATTTCCAAAATAGGAGTTCAGGAAATCCTACATTGAACTGTTGGCTATTTCAAATTCTAACCTCCTGATACTCGTTGGCCGTGTTTCCACGTCTCCTTTCGTAGTACGGTCCGTCTTCCTTTGAAGGCCTGGCAATGGAGAAGTGACCGAAACCCCGGATGTGGCTTCGCTTGCTGGTTGAAGCGACGAAGGATCGGGGACATCGTGCGGGGTCTAGGTGCCACCTCAATTTCAATTACAGCTTGTGGCTAGAAGCAGGAAAAATCGTGTCAACGGAAGCTAGAACTCTCAACAACCATAGCATTACGGGAATGGCTTTCTGGGCTTCTGACGTCAATCTGTTTAAGTATCCTCGATGGGGTCGTGGTCAAGAGGTGGGAGGAGAAGACCCTTATCTCTCAGCAGAATATGCAGCTTATTACCTCAAAGGATTGCAGGGAATGGAGAAGTAAAAATACTTAATAAAAAGATTGTGTCAACTTGCAAACACGTTAGTGCGTATAACTTGAAAAATTGGAACGGTACGGATTGATTCATTTTGTTGCCAAAGTCGAGGATTGCGACTTGGTCGAGTACTACACGAAGTTGCGTGGAAAGGACTCACGTGAAGTCCATCATGTGCTCACACAATGCAATCAATTATACGCGTGCTATACAATTAGGAAAAGACAATTGCAAGACTTCATACACCGTTATCATGTATCGGGAAGTATGCCACACCTCTTCTCTAAAAAAGGTATGAGCTAGAAGTGCGAATGATTAGACAATGCAGAACGAAGGTTTTCTAATAAATGATGTATGAGTTGTGTAGCTATAATGGTCCTCAGCGGCCAGGTTTTGGAGCCTCACTTCTAGTAATTACTAGTTATTATTAATTAGATGAACTAACTGTAGTCATCATGGATGTTTGATGTATCGGCTATAGTAATTTGATTAGCATATGCATGTAACATAAATTGTCAGTACGGCTTCTACAGTGTTGCCCTGTTGTACAACCTCGACACTAGACACCATCACGTGATCTAACCCCGTTGATATTCTCGCGTGGAAGGACCACCGAAAGCTATAGCGACGAGACTACTGTCGACAACATGTACAGACACGTACTCTTTCGACCGCTGACTACATGCGCAGCAACTCAGAGACGTCACGTCTCTCTAATGAGACAAAGGAGACAAAGGTGAGCTAGTGGAAGTCGGCGAAATTTGTAGCTTCGTGCAGAGCTGTCTTCGCGTCCGCTTTGTGCATGTTCTTCTGTATACGTATTACACGGCTACGGTAGTAGTACCTCTAGAGATCAAATTCTAGCTATATATGTTGGATGAGGACTGTCGCATCAAACAACGGGGCCAGTTGCTCTACAGTTCAACGGGATCGATGCTCGCAGTCTTAGGTGATTTAACCTCGCGGAAAGTCAGTTGACGACAACAGGTGTCAGAGCAAAACATGCATGTACGTCGGCGTATCAATAAGTATGCTGAGTGAGCCTATCAGTATCCAGTTTCATTGTGCATGGGTGCATTTGATTGGGTTCTTCCAAAATAGTCGAATGTTTCAGGTATGTGATAATGCTTCCTCTAGGCTTTTTCAGCCGCTGCATGAGACTGCTGACTATTCCGAAAAAAGGATAACCTTATCGAACCGATTGTCCAATTCTGGAAGGGACATGCAGCAAGTAGTTGGAAATGATCTGATATAGAGAGTGGTCAAGAGTACACTGAAAGCTGTGATTCAGTGGCCATTCTAGGTTAGACGCTCTTTGAGGCTAGAATTATTCTTTTAGGTTCTGAACGAAACGTCTTCCAGACACCTAATTATTTTTAGATCTCGTAGTAGTAATTGGACGGTTCAATCTGCTTCATTAATTAGTTCTCTGCTCAACTGTTACGTGATGGTAGTGAAGTGATAGTAGTGATAGCGGTTGCCTAGACCATCTACGTGTATTAGCCAGTTACATTCAGTTTTCAATCCCATCAGATATCTGACCCTGTTTGTGCTAGCTGTGCCATGCCACTTTAGTACTACCATTATATTGATTCGTGATGCAAACTCTGCATGGTCTTCCACAATTTCAAGTAGTCAGAGGGCAAAATTATTTTTTGAAGTCTCTACTTAGGGAGCGCCCGAATTACGGCATATGCACTTCGCATGTTTAATACGAGCAATTTTATCGTAAGTTATTTATTTATTCGCCGTCTTGTGCCTTTGGCATCACTACGCACATATTTTTGTATAAGCGTAGTGTACATTATTAATTACTAAGCCATTCCAATTAATTAACTTAAATACGAATTTAACTATATAAATGGAATAGGTTTATGTATTTGCGTTTGTCACTAAGGCTGTGTCTCCACTTGTTGCTCTTTAAACATGTTTAACGTTAAACACGTTTAGACTCTAAACATGTTTAGTTGACAGCGTCTCCACTTGTCCATTTATTTTGGGCTATTAAAAAAATTATCCGGGACTTTGTTGTACCGCGCAAATTCGTTTTTTGTGCACCAGACAATCGGAGATCGTCTTCTGGTCGTCTGAAGGACAATCAGAGACACACAAGTCTCTGTATTCGCCGAAATCGCTCTCTCCTGACATTCAGCATCAGTCTACGCACTCTCTGACATTGCGTAATTCTGTCCTCTTCCAATATTCTTCAAAGAAAAACAAAGAACAGTGTGAAAGAACTAACGACCATTGTCGTGGAACGCGCGTTACTATCACATGACCGTTAAACCTAAACCACTTTTGTTAAACTACCTCTTAAACATGTTTAGCAAGAGCTGTTTAGGTTTACAGTTAAACAGGTTTAATGCTAGTGGAGACGCGTTATTCTTAAACATCTTTAGACTTAAACAGGTTGTAAACATGTTTAAGCCCTAGTGGAGACGCGCCGTAAGCCAGCTAATCGAATGTTTAATATTGACACAATTAGTAATTGTAAATGACAGCATAGTAAAACAAGTTGCTTCACAGAGTAAAGTGCACTTTAGGACATGCCTAGACATTTATAAGAAGACGTCAAATATAAATCAATTTTTAAATTAAGTTTGTGTTAAGTTAATCTAACTTCACAATATTGCGTTCACAAACTTGATGCGTTCTGTAATATTACTATATATATGTTAACGCATGGTAGGGAGACGATATCCAGTTTATTGACCGAGGTCTTGAGGGGCTTTCTCCTCGATAATTAGCCTCGGCTTTGCCTCGGCTAGTTATCTCGGGAAGCCCCTCAAGACCTCGGTCAATAAACTGGATATCGTCGACCCTACCATGCATTAACCTATTTGTTGCATGTTTAACATCCTACTGTAATTAGAGTTCATAGATTATTCAAGTTGAATTAGAGTGGTTGTGTATTGCAATGACAGCTAGAGTTTTATGTCAAACAACCACATTTTGACAGCTGTGAAGTGTTGTTGACATGCACGTCAGCCCCATAAGGCCACGTGCTCAAACGTATTAGTACAGTACAGTATCCACGTGTTTTGCCAGCGTGATGTCGGATTGGAAGAAGACCGTAATAATGACCAGGACGACGACTTTCAGCCGCCAACAAAGATGAGACGCATTGGTTCCAAAGAGCTTACCACTAGTACTAGCCAGCTTGACAGCAGATTTGCTGAAAAGACGAGTACGGACAAAGTACAGGAGTACAGCAAGGGTACGGTTTGCAAGAACACGACTGCCTGCAACAGTTGGGTGATGCAAACATTTGAAGGTACCGACAGACAGACTTTCTCTCAACGAAGGATTCACATCTAGATGCAGCAAAAACCACAGACGAATTGTCAAAAAGCCTGTTACAGTTACGTTGAGCACGGATCCAAAAATCATAGTGGTGGACTAAGTGATTTACGGCATCCAAACAAAAAGGCACAAGGTAAATTATAGTCAAACTCCGACGTGACTCTGTAAGGAAATACCATTTTATGGTTTGAGGTTCATCAGATACGCTAATGAAGAAGCTGGTGACCGTTGCCACGTAAAAATTTTGGATCTCTACATCTAGGTAAGTTGCCAGCAGGATTTTCTCGAGAAGCGTTCTATTATATATATTTGTTCTCTACACCTTCATTTGGTCCTTGGTATTCAAAACAAGTAATCGGTCATAACACTTTGGCTACAATGATGAAAGTGATGACAGCTGAAGCTGGTCTTCCAGTTCGAACCAATCACGCTCTTCGAGCTTCTAGTGCGACAACGCTGTTTCAAGTGGGAGTTCCTGAACATGTCATTCAAGGCAGAACCGCCCACAAAACCCTGCAAGCACTGAAACAATACCAAGAGCCATCTGAATTGCGGCAAATGGCAGCGTGCAAAGTTTTGGATAATGGCCATGCACACACAGATTACACTGACGTAAAAGTCAAGGAGTCCGGAGAGACAACGGAACAGGCAGATGAGCTCAAGTAGTCCAGGTTGAACAGCCGTCAGAAACGGGAAGAGAGAATCCGGCGCCATTTGTCATTTCTGACTGCGTCTTTACAAACTGTAGTACTGTGAACATTATTATTGGTAAAGAATAAGCTTGCAATCTAAAATAGGTATGCCCATGTATTGAGTGCTATTTGGTTTTCGTTTTTGCTATTTTTCGTTAAGTTAGTTGTGTTTTATGTCAGTAAGCAGTATACAGATATTGACCAGTCAATAAACGTTTATTGACCGGTAAATATACAACATGCGGTTGGGTTGCTATGGTAGGAGTGTAATATAACGAGAAAAAGAATCATAGCAACGGCGAAATAACACCCAAACATGCAACAAATAGATATATTATTGCCTATACCATTTGTAGCAGTCATTCTTTTGTTTTGTTGTCGTTTCACTTATGATTTCTTTAAATTTGTATGTCAGTTGTCGTATATCAACCACAACAATAATCTAATTAATTACCTAAAACTACAGGAACTCTAACACAACTCTCAAGGATATAAATAACGCAAGTTACTTTATTGCATTGATAATTTAACTTAGCCTGAAATCTGCAGCGTTATGGTAACTACAGTATGTGAGCAATTATGTAGCCAGAAACCGTTTCCGGCTTCGCCATCTTGTAAAAATTTGCAGCTACTGCGCATACGCGGAAAAACGGTGCTTTTAAAATGTGTCATTATGATTTACAATTAAATACGTACAATATTTGTTTTTTAACGAAGACCGCATAAGCTCTAGAACGATACCGGCAATTATTAGTGCAAGGTACCTGAGGTCTCGAGACAGTCTCTTTTCTCGTCGTTTGCAAGCGGTTCTTCTTGGCAACTTTAGGAAACGTGGTCGCAAATACAATTCTAAGTGGTGTCTTATCTAGAAACTCTGATGTCACGTTCACTGGACCAGGAGACTTGAAATTTCGGTTGCTACGACAATCTGACTTGAAAGACGTTCAAAACATCTGTGATAGTCTCTACAAACATGATATAGTCCCATTAGTGTTTGAGAATCTTTCGAGTTACAATTCTGTTTACGCTATTGGAGCCGAACTAAATGGACGTGTGGTAAGTGAAATTATATAGAATTTCCAAATTGTAAACACACCAGTGAAGCATATAATATGAGATAGAATGTTGTTTTATATGCATGTTCGATGCACACAATTATTATGTTGCACGATTCATTGCACTAATAAAATCTTTACATTTATATACGTCTCAAACGAAACAAGTCTACCAGGTAAGACTAAAGTCAAATGTTCACAATTGCATAATGAATTTGCAAACGATGGGTGTCATACGTCGACAACAACAAAATATAGATGTCATAGCAAAGTTTTTAGTTTTACCTGCTATCAGACGCATAAATATACATGCCAAAATACCTACTCGTCGTGGTCGTTAATGTGTTTTGAGTACTTCATTGTGCATCTGTATTGCATAATGCTACCAGCATGTTTTCGGGTCACAACAAATTAACGATATTTATGTTATCACAAACATTTTGACGAAAATTTAGAAATACTAGTATAGTATACATAGCAAAAATGTCAGTTTTAGCTGGCAAGTCGTGTCTTTAAAGTTAGAAGATGTGACAAAGGTTTTGCAGAAATAGCGGATTAGCGTGTAATGATTAAAAATACATTTGCACGGCTCTGCATATACGAGAAGGTTATCGTGAAACGTTTTACTAGATAGTGACTCAAAGCAAATCGTCAAATCTATACGCTTTCTAAAACGTGACGTATCTGGGCACATAGATTATTATAATACATCTGAGAAAAGCAGAAAAGCATACTCAAAGAAAAGCATACTCAAGTTAAGTCAATAATGGTTAATGAACGAATTCCTGACGTTTTTAGAAGGAATTCTCAGACGACGTAAGTGCTGTCCCGAACGTCCATACAAGAGCATCTTCCGAACGTCAATGCAAGAGCATCTTTCTTGCAAGACAGTGACGCGGCTTCACCGTAAAAGTTGTACTTTATTGAACTTGCAAAGCAGCTATTGAAGCGTAACTGATGTGCATAGACGAGGAAGCGTGAGGGCAATGCATGCGAACACGCGCCTTTTCAACATTTCTAGATCTGATTATTGCTCACTGTGGCTAATAGAACTCCGAGAAGCTGCCAAGTGACCCACATACATACATGACTTAGTAGACTTATTAAGACATAAACATACTGTGTTATTATTTTTGCTTTTCAACGCTGTCTTGCAAGCATGCAAATACTGTATCAATGAAGCATAACTTGTACACACTAATTATTATTGTTTAGTGCAGCCAAGCCATGTGCACGACTTCGCAGGAAAACTAGTGCCCATCTCTCACAACTATAGTTTCTTAGTCTTACACTTTAATCTTAATATAATGTTTGCCATTGTGGCAGTCGCCCATTCGCCCATTCGCACAGACACATATCTACTATAACTGTTATTACTATAGACAATCGATACGTTATGTTTGTTTATATGTAGTGTGCATGTGTAGTAGACTAAAACAATACCATCTGATATTGTAAAGTATCTACTGACGAAATAATGCGCAGTGCGTAACCACTACAGTTAGTTGTGGTAGTGTCTGTATTTGCCCCGTCATGGAATATGTTTAGTTTAGCTAACTAAAACGTTTGTTGACAGATACATGTAATGATGCAAGCAGTGCAAGATTATGGCAGATCAATGTATTGTTTTGGAGCACGTACTCATGCCGACTTTCAGGGAAGAGGAAATACAAAATTGTTCATTATTGAATCAATAAAAAAATTGGTAATCGACCGATTTGAACCAGATGTTCGTACATTAAGAGCATGGACATTACCGGAGTCAATTGGCGCAACCAAATTCCTTACTTATAATAGATTCAAAAAAGTGTATTGTTATCAAGCGTCACACTATCGACACCAGCAACTGTCCAAAGCTAAAGAAAAGCTAGAAAATTATATTAACATTATTGAGGCAAAATGTGACGTAGTATCAATCAAAGACGCGCCCGCATCAAATTTGATTTCTTCGACCGCTAAAGTTTCACGAAGTGACTGTGATCTAGAGATTATTGACAGTCCTCTTTTGCCTGCTGGAGTGTTTGCTCATTCTGATTGCGTCTATTCAGCTACAAGAAACAATCTCAAAATGTTACAAACGTTGGGCTATCGAATATTCGTATCTGGAGATACAAAAGGTCAATGGAAACCGCAAGCGTTGGCGTATGGAAAAGCGGTAAATTATTCAATACTTCCCACGTGGTGTTGTACAGTGACAGGAGATGAAAGCGATTATGCTCTCGTTCTTTTGCTCAAGCAAGCTCTCTTGGCTGTTGCTTCTGCGATCGAATGTTATGGAAAGGCCGAGAATGGTGCAATGCAGTTCATTTGTCATTTCAACAGCTCCAGTTTCCAGGAAAGGGCAAAAGCTGTATTGTGTGACGCCATTGGATTTGAACCAAGCAATGACACTCCATTTTACGGTAATTATTCCCGCTATGCAATCTATGAGCTTCCCATTAATTGATTTTTCAAAAACGAAGTTGATCTTCTTTGTTCCATTACCGCAATTTTTATGTAGAGTTCTGTTGCAGATAGTTATCAATAGCGGAGCATTTTAAATAAATATGAATATGTTTTGCTCATTGTTTGTTGGTTCACATTTTTCTGTAATAGGTAAAAACCCGAAAATAACGGGTAATAATCCGGAAAATGTCCCACTAGCATCACAGCTACTTCTTCTACACTTATAGATGCAATTCTAGTTACTGCCCATTATTTTTCACCGAAACATCATCTTTGGATTCAAGCAGTCCGTCAGCCAAGGCTTGGTATTGTGGGAGCGGGGCTAGATTTTACTTAATATCCGGGAGCTTTCCGCCTTTATAGGCGTGGTTGCGTTTGGAAATCTTTTGGAAAGAAGGATACTAGAGAGAAGATCACTGTCTGTAGAAGATGTCAACGTAAGTGACAACATGCGTATTTGAGACTAATCACATGGTAGCGTCTCGCTAGTTTTTGAGCACACTGCCGTCTCTTGGCGTTTTTCCACCAACAACATAGTAAATTGTAAAGAAGGCATGTGATCGCGTTTTACTGCACTCTAAAATCTCGTGTGCATCTGCGAACACGTGAGTTTTCTGACTCCAAACTTGACGCACTGTGTGGTAATGGGAGTAAGATAAATCGTAACGTAGAAACAGCGATTCAGCGCCTCAGCAGTCTTATAAGGTGGGATATCACTTCTCTGTTGAGATTTCTTTGCGCTGAGCTGTTTTTACGATATTTATTTACTTCTTTGTAATATTATTTCATAATGTTCGCGTGTTCTGTTCTTCTGTAACTCTATCAAATTGATTTCGAGTTTGCTGATAGTTGTGTAAGTGTTTTGATTATGTCTATCGCATCACCACAGTAATGCAGTAACACACAACACACAACACACAGCTACGGAGTCGTAGCTAGCCAATTGGATTGATGTTGAAGAGGTGTACAGGCTTAATTAACTGTTTCAATTTTTCATGCATTACGTACTATACATCTAATATGGGAAAGAGAAAAAGTGTGGCACCACTGCAGAGAGATCCATAAAATTGAGAAAATTGAAAGAATGAAGAGTTGAAACAGTGGGTAGTATCTGCTCTTGAAATCAAATCAACCCAAATCTTGCTTGTGTCACAAATATAAACAATCTGTCAGAAGGCACTGGATGACCAGACATATAGATGAATCTGGCAGTTCAACAAAAGTCTCTAGTGCCAAGAAAACAAAAATTTGGGTGATCAGGATGTGGAGTCAAGCCAACTTGCAAGAGATTGTTGTCAGCGATCTAAGCTTGTCAGGAAGGATGATTCAGTCAGGCCAGTTGAGAGTAGTTTGGAAAACTCCTGAGCATACTGCCTTTATTGAAGAGAGAGTTGCATGGCTAAGCCAAGGATGTACATGCAAGACATGATGTCAGATGAAACGTTGTCAATGTGCAAAGAAGGAGCATCATTGTGATCCTGGATGCCGGTGTGTACTATGCACTAATCTCCAGTCTGGATGTTATGAGAGTGATCCCGATGAATTTCAGATGCAAAAAGAAATTGAACTGTAGATAGAATGAGGAATAGATTGGAAGAGACTCTGACTAGGGTGAAGACGATGATGATGACAACACAATTTGTGAAGAGTCGGGTCCAGATCTAAAGTTACCAGAAGTAATTGCCACTGATGATAGCATTCTTGAGTCTACCACATCCTATTGTCTGGTGTCCAGGAAAGTTTGTGTTGTGTTGCTTGTCACTTTGTCTAATAATCACTCATAGTATTAATTATTATCAAAACTTCAATATCACACGAACATAGATTAATCAGAGAGAGAGTCTGTTACTAGAGAAATAGTGGTTATAGGTACTACAAGTATATGCAAATGAGATCAATTTTTCAATAATTATAAAGGCATGATACTGCAGTTTATTATTAATAGATAGTGCATTAATTGATTAGTTGACTAATTGTAGCACAGTCATCACAGTCAGCGCAGTCATCACTGTACTAGAAACTTCAGTAGTCTAATGTGTTGCTGTGATATAGACATGCGTTGTGTATTACATTAGACAATTCTTTTCAAGACAGATCAACATCTAATTAGTCAGAAGCTTAACAGGAGAATACGCTAGCAAGTAGTTTGACAAGTTGTACAGTATACAGTAGCCTTACATTTGCAGTCACTGCCGATTCTGGCGTGGCTTTGACGTTAGCATCAGCGGTAATGCAAGCTGTGGTAGCATAAATGACGATACTGGTTTTTTGGATGAACATACGCGAGAGAGACTAGCGTAGTGTGGCACTGAAATAGAACTGTCTGACGAGACCACTACATTGGCGTAGTCGGCAGGATAGAAAAAGGCAAGAAAATTGCAGCAAAACGAATGGGAAGACATCCCAAGGAATTTGTCCCCAACTATGGCGGGAACGTGGCGGCCGAATTTGAACTCTGGCTAGAAGACGTCAATGACTACCTAGCTATCTGTGCAGCGACTGACCATGAGGAGAAGAAGAGGCTATTCATGAATCTAGCTGGGTTAGACCTGAGACGGATGGTGAAAGGGTTGGTCGTTCCGGCACGGCTCAACCAGGAGGATGGCAATGTCGGCGATTCGTATCGGGCTTTGACAGATGCAGTACTCGCTCATTTTCGCCCGATAGTCAAGACGACGTCCGAAAGGTACAAGTTCCGAAAGCTCATACAATTGGAACACGAGTCCATCACCGCCTTTGTAGGCCGTCTACGATAAGGTAGAGCTTTGTGAGTTGCGTCTGATAAATTAGATACTGTTGTCAATGGACAGGTGAGGGATCAGTTAATTGTTGGGTTGCGGGCAGCAGAAATCCGCAAGGAGTTGGTGAAAGTTTCCAATCTTACTTTAAGTGATCCTATGACTAAGGCAGTGGCGTTAGAGGCTTCTATAACAGCTAGACAGTACGTTATATGACACCAGCAGCTGTGAACCCCTGGCAACGACGCCCAGTGTGGTGAACAAAATATCTCAATCCAGCAACGGAAAAACTCCCACATGCAGGTACTGTGGGCGAAAACACAGTCGAGGCAAACAGCATTGCCCAGCTACAGAGGCATAGAGCTCATAGTGTTACAGAACAGAACATTTTGCAGCAGTCTGTGTACAAAAAAAGAAACGGCCAGTAGCTGGGTCCGTAGAGGAACAGACACCATTTCTATGGAGAGAAGATAAGTCGAATGTAGTCTATGGTACTGCCTATACTGTTCAAGCTACGGTAGATTCTAAGGTCTTTACATTGACACTCATGGTCAATGGCAAGAAATGTCAAGGCTTACTGGACACAGGAGCAACACCCCCTTATCACCAAGGATATGGTTTCTGACACAAGATCCAGCTCCAACACTCTTAGGACATATGGTGATAGCAAGATTGAAACATTGGGTGTAGCTGATGTTACAATATCAGCAGAAGACAAATCTTGCAACTGCACATGCTTTGTGGTGCCAGTTGGAAGCAAGGTACTGTTTGGCCAAGATGTGATTACCCAGTTGTAGCTACTGTACGGCAGATATCAACGTTGTCAAGACGGATCCTATTGAGATTAGGCTGGACCCAGAGGCCAGACCAGTAGCAGCGCATTCTAGACGTCACGCTTTCGGTATTTGGAAGGATATTACAAAGGAGCTGAAACAGCTACAGGATGGTATCACATATCGGTTGACAAGGAGTAAAATCCCGTCTATGACTATGAGTTGGTCACGGACTCGGTAAAAAGGTTCTTCCATAGACTCCTCATCTCTCCATGCCCCATCTACAACTCACGATGACCGTGACCAACTCAATCGAGTCTGTGACAGATTGAGCCAGTTCCCAAAGCAACACAGTGGGTGTATCCTTTGTTACCAGTACGGAAATCTGACGGAAGGCTGCGTTTGTGCGCTGACTATCGGCAGCTGAACAATTCAATCATTCGTGAACGACATATGATGCCTACGTTAGATGAAATCACTGCCATGTTGACTGGATCCACTGTTTTCTCGGTACTTGATGCTGAATCGGGGTTTCATCAGCTACCATTGTCAGCAGAATTCCGGGACTTGACCACGTTCTCATCAGATTGTGGGCTGTTTTGGTTTAAGATACTGCCATTCGGCATTGCATGTGCCCCAGAAATTTTCCAACGCGTGGTCAGCCCTATTCTGATGGGATTAGAGGGTGTTCCATTTTACATTGATGACACACTTGTTTTCGGAAAGAACCGAGACGAACATGACGCCAGACTGAAGCAGGTTCTGCAGCGTCTAGCAGTCGCTAGTTTGAAACTGAATTGGTCCAAGTGCCAGGTACGGCAGAGCCGCGTTAAGTACTTGGGATATTGGCTAAGTGAGGAAGGAATTATGCCAGATGAAGACAAATTGAAAGCCATACAGGAAATGCCATGTCCCGAGTCTGTGAATGGCGACCTACTTGAGCAGATTCATTCCTCAACTCTCCCAGGCAACAGAGACACTTCGTCACTTGGCTAAGCAAGTTCCTTTCACGGTTACTGAGCAACTGCAAGAAGCCTTCGAAATCGCCAAGTCGAAGATTGCCCAACCGTTGTTAAAGTTAGCCTACTTCAACACACCTCGTTCCATTCCCACCGCCATCAGCGATGCTTCTCCAAATGGACTGGGAGCTATCCTATGGCAACTAGATGAGCACAGCAGATGGACACCAGTTACCTGTGCCAGCCGCTCTTTGACAGACACAGAAATGCGTTATTCTCAAATGGAACGTGAAATGTTAGGTGTGGTGTTTGCCATTACACGATTCAGACTGTATGTCTTAGGACGATCTTTTGAAGTATTTACGGATCATAATCCTCTTATCAGAATTGTCAGTAAACCATTTGAAGAGGTTCCACCTCGTCTTCAGCGATTGCTAGTAGCCTTGATGCCCTACTAGGTTTCAATCACGCACATTCCGAGCAGCCGCTTCGTTGTGTACGGATGCTTTATCTCTCGATCCCCTCTCTGAGAAGACACAGACGCCAGAAGAGACTCGATCTATGAGGGAGTATTTGGGGATGCAATGGAGGAAGCACCTATAAATGCAAAAGATATTCAACAAACATCCATAGACCCACTTATCAGTCGTGTAATCAAGCGAGTTGTAGATGGGGCATGGAGAGATGGGGAGTCTATGGAAGAACCTTTTTACCGAGTCCGTGACCAACTCACAGTCATAGACGGGATTTTACTCCTTGTGATACCAGCGTCAGCTCGCCCTGCCGTATTACAAGTAGCTCACGAGGGCCATCCATGTAATGATGCTTCTCTGGACAGTCTAAGAACGAGGATATGGTGGCCAGGGCTGACTAAAGATGCGGTAACGTTCACGGAGCGATGCAGTGTATGTTGGCAGAAACATACCAATCATGCACAAGTTTTGCAACCGTCAGATATTGAAGGAGTACGGAATAAGATAGCAGTTGACCTGGTGAAAATTGAAAGTACAACATGTCTATCTGTTGTAGTCTGTGGGTCCAGGTACCCAGAAGTGAATGATTCCACTAACATCTACCACATCAGCGGCAGTCATTGGAAAGTTAATGGAAATATTTGCTTTATTTGGGCTGCCAAAAGTCATCGTGTCAGATAATGGACCTCAGTTTGTATCCACTGAAACGGAACAGTTTCTGTCTATTCTCGACGTTTAGCACGTGAAATCTAGTCCCTGCTATCGACAGTCTAATGGCATGATGGAAAGCTACACCGGCTAATATGGGAGCGCCTACAAGGTCTCCGGGCAACCATTCCCTCTTCACAGCGACTTCAACAGATTTTGATCGATATCCGCAACTCAAGACATCGCATGCTGGGAGTAACAGCGAGTGAGGCACTATTCAACCGTGTTACCCTAAGCCAGATTACCAACTTCTATTCCATCTGTGATTGTAACCCGAGAGTAACAGGTGAAAGCCAAAGCTCAAATGGCAAAGTATCACGATGCAAAGAGAGGAGTACAGCCTCTGTCATTGCTAACACCGGGCACTGTGGTGATTCTCCAAGATGGTTACACCGATCCCGAGCGATGGTGGAAGGTGGTGCAGCAGCATGGACAGCAAGTAAGGTGTCAGACGGCCAACGAATGCTATTGCGGAACCGGCGTCATGTGCGAGAATATCAAACACCGGCAGACATCACAATGAGTGCATACGATGTGTTCGCGTTGGCACGGAAGGAACATTAAAATCCTATCCAACCAGAGCCTTTGCAAAAGGAGGTACCATCTCTGCAAGAACGACTCACGACGACCACAGAACAAGCGTCTCGAGATATTAATTCATCTCCGCCAGTAAAGTCTGCCTCTACAGTTGGTAGATCGGCGACATATATTGAGCAATCATTGCAAGACCTCAAGTCACCTTCACATGTGGAATCACAGCCAGCCTTTACTGCCAAGAGGGAGGGCTTAACGGAGTCCAACAAGGGTCGGTCTCTACGAAGAGGGAAGGACCACTCGGTCTAGCAGACCTATCAAGCTAACAGCTAAAGCTAAAACGCAGCTATATAGTAGAAACTTGAGGGGAGTCAGAAACAGCATAGAGGTTTAAGTGGAGTCATGTTGTTTTGTTAGAAGGGGGTATTGTGGTAGCATAAATAACGGTACGGGGTTTTGGGGATGGGCATGCGCGAGAGAGATTAGCGTAGTGTGGCACTGAAATAGAACTCTCTGACGAGGCCACTACACAAGGTGATTACAACAAGTAGCATTCGTAGACATGAGCTCTCGGCTGTCTCAAAGAATCTAGTTTTCTGACAACACCGTACGATGATAGTACGGTAGACAAGCTTCTAGTGAGAAATCCGTCTAGTGGCGTGTCGACTCAAAGTTGTTGCAGTGCGTAGATGAGTTGCCGCTTCCGGCTTAGCATGGCGTTCAGCATGCAACTTTCATTTCCCCACAAGGTCTCAAATCGCACTGTTGACTGCGGAGGTGTTCGAACACCGAGCCCGTATGTCACACTATGTAACACATGTTTTCTGGGGATGTTAAAGAGTCCTAATCTTATGTATTGCAATAAAATGCTTATTTCGTCGTGGCGGAGCAAGTGGAGCTATATGCGGGGGTGCGGACAGGCGCTCGAGGAAACAAAAGCGAGGCCCTACGGTGACGGACTGCAAGTGGATTGAGTGATCACAATCCCATTTGTACTGTCAGAAGCTCACAAAATATGATTCGTCCGGTTTTCTCGACGTCAAAGTAGTGTGTGTATTATGAAATTCTTAGATGACTTAAAGACAGCGCCTTGGTCAATTATTTCGTCGTTTAAAGAGATTAATGATCAGTGGAATGCCTGGAGGTCTATATTCATGCAAATAGTGAATCGCCATTTTCGTATAAAGACGACGACAACGATCTCGACTTTCATTACCCTGGAGGTCGCCCACTATTATTGATTTTATCCGTAAACGTGAATATTGCAGTATGGCATCAATTTCTCGAAAGAGAACAACTGATGAACTATTAACCTATCAAAATTTTATAGAGAATTTTTAATGAAGTAAAGCATACCCTTCGTGACGCTAAGGCCAAGTTCTTTTTGGAAAAGCTAACTGCCATGCAAAAGTGTCCTTCAAATTTTTTGGAATACCATCAAAAATCAACTTTCGAGGCGCAATAGAGTTTCTTTGTTCAGTTACCACCCGTAGCAGCTCTTGGCAGACAATATAGTTCAGTTGTCGGGACAATTGAGACTGCTGAATTCCAGAGCTCTAAGTCGCATGAAGAAGCAATTCCAAGAATCTACTAATCTCTCTTATTTCTCGACTATTACTAAGCTGGAGGTTCATAATCTACTATCAAAACTTGATGTAAACAAAGCAAGTGTCTGGGATAAAGTAGAAGCAAAATATCTCAAAATTGGTGCAGTTGCCATTGCTCCCTCTCTTGCAGCACTCCTCAATACCTAGCTGGCGCTGCTGGTAAACTTCCGGTGGTTGGAAATATGCCAAAATTACTCCCGTCTTTAAATCGGGTGCCCGAAGTGATCTAACGAACTATCGGCCTATTTCTCTTTTCTGCCAATTGTCTCAAACCTTTGGAACAGTTTGTCATTATCAATCTTAGTCAGCATTTGGAAGGGAACTCGCTCTTATCAGAATGTCAATATGGTTGTCGAAAAGTTTGATCAACTCAGGATGCTGTCAGTATACCAACGGATGACCTACTCGAAGCAAAATATAATCGCCTTTGTTCGGGAGCCGTGCTCCTTGGTGTTCAAAAATTATTTGACACTGTGAATCATCGTCTACTTCTTCGTAAGCTGTCTTTTTGGCGGAGTCGATGGCACTGCTCATCGCTGGTATTCTAACTATCTTACCGGCAGCCGACAATTTGTGAAAGTTTGAGATGTTATCTTCCCTAAGGTCCCTGTTGTACGAGGTGCTCCACAAGGTTCTAAGCTTGGACCATTATTATTCCATTATTATACCGGGGATCTGCCCTCCGCTGTCACAAAGTCTTCTCTTATTCTATTTGCGGACGATTCGTGCCTTTATACATTAAAAAAGAGAAAATGAGTAATTCTATAAATGACTGCTACCAGGTGACCCCTCTTTCAAAAATTCCTGGATCCGGGTCTGCCAAAACAATACCATCTGATACTGTAAAGTATCTACTGACGAAGTAGTGGGCAGTGCGTAACCACTGCAGCTAGTTGTGGTAGTGTCTGTATTTGCTCCGTCATGGAATCTGTACAAGCTGCATGTATAGGATCTGATGTAATATAATAAAACACAATCTTTCATTCATAAATAGATATGTGCATGGTGAATTCTGGGCAAGTTGCGTGTCGTTTAGCTAACTAAAACGTTTGTTTAAATCGTGCTGACAGATACATGTAATGATGCAAGCAGTGCAAGATTATGGCAGATCAATGTATTGCTTTGGAGTACGTACTCATGCCAATTTTCAGGGAAGAGGAAATACAAAGTTGTCCACTGGTGAATCAATAAGAAAATGGTAATCGACCGATTCGAACCAGGTGTTCGCACAATAAGAGCATGGACATCACCGGAGTCAATTGGCGCAACCAAATTCCTTACTTATAATAGACTCAAGGAAGTGTATTGTTACCAAGCGTCACACTATCGACACCAGCAACTGTCCAAAGCTAAAGAAAAGCTAGAAAATTATATTAACATTATTGAGGCAAAATGTGACGTGGTATCAATCAAAGACGCGCCCGCATCAAATTTGATTTCTTCGACCGCTAAAGTTTCACCGAGTGACTGTGATCTAGAGATTATTGACAGTCCACTTTTGCCTGCTGGAGTGTTCGCTCATTCTGATTGTGTCTATTCAACTACAAGGAACAATCTCAAAATGTTACAAACGTTGGGCTATCGAATATTCGTATCTGGAGATACAAGAGATCAATGGAAGCCGCAAGCGTTGGCGTATGGAAAAGCGGTAAATTATTCAATACTTTCCACGTGGTGTTGTACAGTGACAGGAGATGAAAGCGATTACGCTCTCGTTCTTTTGCTCAAGCAAGCTCTCTTGGCTGTTGCTTCTGCGATCGAATGTTATGGAAAGGCCGAGAATGGTGCAATGCAGTTCATTTGTCATTTCAACAGCTCCAGTTTCCAGGAAAGGGCAAAAGCTGTATTGTGTGACGCCATTGGATTTGAACCAAGCAATGACACTCCATTTTACGGTAATTATTCCCGCTATGCGATCTATCAGCTTCCAACTAGCATATTATTCAAAAACTAAGTTGAGCTTCTTTCTTCAATTAGCGCAATTTTTATGTAAAGTTCTGTTGCGATAGTGATCAAATTGCGGAACACTATAAATGAATATAAATATGTTTGCTCATTGTTTGTTGGTTTCCCCTTTTTTCTGTAATGAGTAATAATTGCATGCATTTTCTAATAAATCGAATCAATTAAATGCAAATATCATTATTGAATTCCACGCTCTTGTGCATAAGAAGAATCTAAAAATGTATGATTTAATAATAATACGTGAAGAGAGTGACCCGGTAGAAAAATTTATACCGTTCGTATTTACTTTGCGTTAATAATATAACAGATAACTGTACATGGTGACGGAAGTATATAGCTTCGGTGAAACTCAAGGTTCCCGTACTATTAGGAGCATTCCGGAGAACTGCGCAGCTTTAGTGCGCAGAGTAGTGCGCAGCCGAAATAGCGAGGTTCAGTGATCGAGGGAGTTCGCGGAAAGTGTTCCTGCGTAGGGATGAGTGCTTCGTAAACTGTTAGAACACGGTCGACGCCAGCGTCCACTGCCTCTAACGTCAAAGAATTTCACAAAACGCCAATTCTCTGGAATGTTGCTGGACAGAGAGGTCAGTAGGAAAGAAAGTAGGTCAGTCTGTAGACTTTCTGAAAGTAGCACGACGGATTCCAACGTTCTTTGAGCGACGGAAACAACAGAGAGACATTCCGGGAACGTGATTGCGTCAGTAAGGCTCACGTGATCTGATGGAGCGCAAAACAAACGCTTCACTTGGCGGACGGTATTCTTGAAACTCCTCGTCAGTTTTAAGTTTTTAAACGATCTTAACGTAAAGCTGTGGGGTTTGCTTAGGTAGAGATTTCCCACTAGCGAGCGAAGGCGGAGCCAGCAGCCTAGCGCCTATCTCCTGAATGCTCCTTTAGTAGTGCCAGATGATTGGCTAAAGTATGCTAATGGTTACGTAATGTTAGATTCTCGTATAAATATACTAAAACCAAGAAAGTGGTTGACTTCGCAGTTAGCAGTTGGAGACAGGTAAGTTCTGCTGTTTATTTCCATCTAGACTTGGCTATCGCAAACATAAATTACATTGCTCTGGTAATAAAACTGCGTTATAGAATGAAAGTTTTGCTCATCCGATTGGTTGTTCTGCCATGGTCTTTGGTTGCGACGGTCAACACCAAGGAAATACTGCTCCGTGATAAGACTATTTTGGCCCCCAAAATGTTACTTGGGCCACACACAGGGGCGTGGCACATTCCTGCAGGGTGACGGACATAGCCACAGCCAACCAGCCAGCCACATAGTCCCAAGACCGGAAGTCGGTTAAGCGCTATGCGTTTAGAGTACGCTACTCGTCAAATCTCGTGATTTTTACATACAAAGTCCCGTTTCTTATGGCTCATACCTAAAACTAGTAATTGAAGCTGTGTTTTAACTGTATACCGTCGCTTCTACAGCTATGAGCCTTCTGAACACCACAGTAGGGCTAAATTCTCGCTAGGAATTACGAATATACACGCTATTTTCTTCTAAACGTGCTACCTGTAAAATGTATCTAGAATCGTACATAGCGACTGCCGTTTCGCGTTACCGCAAAGTTCGTAACTAGTCTGTAGTCGTCGAAATACAGCATCGAGAATTATCGCATATAAGACATAATATCGCTCATGGTTACGTAATGTTAGATTCCCGTATAAATGTCGTAGGCAAAGAAATAGATTGATTTTGGGTCATCAGTTGTAGACAGGTGAGTTCTGTTGTTAATTTCCGGCAAGACATAGCAATCGCAAATATAAACTACATGCACTGTTCTGGTAAGAAAACTCTATCACGAAAGTTTCGCGCATGAGATTGGCTGTTCGTCCATTGTCTTTGGTTACCACGTACGACATAAAGAAAATGCTGTTCCCTAATTGGACGACACAAAGGAGGCGTGGCACAATCCTGCAGCGTGACAGGCATAGTCAGCCAGTCAGCCACGTAGTCCCCAGACCGGAAGTCGGTTCAGCCCTATACGTTTAGAGTACGCTACTCTACAAGTCTCGTGACTTTTCCACAGTCCCGTTTCCTAGAGGCTCATAGCTGAATAAAGGAGAGCTGTCTGTGTGTCAGTCTGTCTGTGCACCTGTGTGCTTGGCCAGGCGTATCTCCGCCGCCCCGAGACAGATCTCCGCCGAATTTGGTTCGCGAATACCGAACCTGTGCAAGCCGACAGTCACATGAAAGAAATTCTCCTGAGTGCACGTGGTCCCCTCTTGAGGGGTCGACCGCCGTCTAAAATTTCTCGACGACGCGAACGCTACACCTTCCGGTTCATTCAAACGCTCGCCCGCACCAGTCCCGTGTGGACTGTACGCGTCGTCTTCCATCGCAACGCTTCGATTTCTTGCGATTGAAGCGTTTGCGTATCAGGCCCAGACCAGGCATGGTACTGTTAGTGCACGTTACCCCAACACAGCGGGTGTGTCTTAAAGAATTTTGACATAGGCCTTCACTACTCTGTTCAAAGTAATGTCTATTGTAAAGGGTCTTATATAGTGTCAAGCTACAGTCGTCGTCTACATAGACATAAGTAAAGCATATGAAGTCCTATAGGACTGCAAATAGCTGCAGCAATTCGGAGACAAGGTGTCGGAACCAATGACCGATATCGATGGTTTAAATACATGTATGCACCCGAAATGGTTCATGAAGCTGTAAAAGTGACTGTGTGCCGTCCTTAACTTGTCGTTGTGGTAGACAAAGAAACCGCGCAAATGTTTCATCATGCAGAGACATCTTTAGAGATGAGCTATTGTCATTGCGTTCCTGAATCGTATTCTTCGTCAAATAGAGTAAGTGTTTGACTCTATTTCTGTTGTTGGAACTTTGAAAGTTTCTTTTGTTTGTGCAATTGCGCAGGGCACGAATTTCTGAAACGCAGAAGGTAGTTAGTGGTCCCTCCATATATGCGTATTGAGGAGCCTTCAGCCTACACAGATATCTAGAGCTACGTGTCCGTGCAAATGAAACGCCTAGACGTATACTGTCGCTGTACATAGAGGCAAGTGTAGCAATTAATCACATCGATTGCTAGTCCATTACAGTTCTAAAGACTGCGCATTCTGCATGGCTACTGACCTGTTCATCCTCTGTGCTGCTAAAGATATTCTACGTTTGTAGATTTCTGTAATCAGGAGACCGAATACACAGTGTCGGTACATTTTCCGAGAAACAGGACACGGTCGCTTCGATTGCAGAGACGCAAAATTGCCATTAAGACTGCACGTTACGTAGCTAACGAATATTAACAATCATATGTATACAAGCGCATAAGCGGATACAGGCGGAGAAAATGGGGCATGTGCTCCCCGTTCGCGGAAACTTTCTTTTAATTAATTAAATTTAAGTAAGTGAATTAATTCAGGAAAGGCCGAAGCGTCTTTAGATCGGGGTGGAGGCAAAAATTTCGTAACAGACTGCCGCCATTTTGATTTTAACTGAACGTGGTTCAATAGTGTTTCATCGATTAGACTGTGGCAGAAGCCAGAGCAGCATGTACACAAATGATCACAACAACGTGTATCAAGCGAGTCAACTGCAACATCTTCCAATATTATTTCTACTTGCAAGCAACAGAACTTCCAAATATTTTCTTCGATCATCGTTCGCTGAAACAAACATTTATTAGATCATAGCGTCCAGTATTCGGGAAGCGATGCCCCAATCTCGATATTAAAGGGGCAGCAGCACCAGACTCGACACAGTCTCACTCCTCCCTCGCCATTTCCCCGATTGTCAATCCTCGGCGGAGAGAGACTGGTTTCAGTTGTCGCCTGTAATTTGTGTATGTGATCGACACTCACAACATGAGCGGCCGTAGCAATTAGTTATAGGTGCTAATTGATGGGCGGTGGCTGCTTTGGCTGACCGTACTTCTTGCAATAATTGCAATGACCTCGAAATGAAGAAGCGGGCAAACGTGTGGTGTGAGTAATCCTTAGGGAACAGAAAAAGAAAAAGACTGAGCTTGAAGTAGCTTCAAAACTTCTCCTTGTTGGTCTAGAAGCTGAGATTACTGAAGAACAAAGCAGTTGAGTTGAAAGTCATGAGAAGAGGAGGCGGAGAACGTGACAAATGTGACACGTGGGTTGACACCTAACTAACCAAACGTAGGCGGCTGCGAAGAATTGCGGTAAACTACTAAGTATGTAGCATTCTTCTTGAACAATAGGACTTTCTTCCCTCTTCCTAATACGTTCTGCTTTCTCGGCACTAGAAACGGCATCAACTAAAATTACTGGTTGATCACGTTCGAGTTCTACCTGAAATTCTGGTCGAAGCCCTTCTTTAAACCGAAAACACTATAATATCGAGCTGCACAGGCAGTAGCAAACGGAAGGTACTGAGATCTTGACTGCGACAACGACTTGACGAATAATCATCTAGATCAAACTCATGATCACCTGCAGCTGATATAGGGCTTGTGATCTCTGGGGTCTCTTCGGCGGCATTACGAGATTACCAGTAGACGAACTGCACTGTAGTTAGGGTTCGACTACTAATGGGTTCTCCCACCAATTGTAGCAGCGAGAGTACCAAAGTTGGGGCAAAAGCTAAAGACAAAACCTATTTGTGTGACAACACCATGGATATGTAAACAAAGGGGAGTGGGTATATGAATACACTATACAGTACTTGTACGTACAGTGTATGCTCAAGTACAAACGTTATGTATACTAAACGTCTACTTAGAATACGTACTTAATTAGTAACTGTATCCTCATATCGTTATATTTATTGCCCTCCAACGTCCGGTCTGTTCCCCTAAAAGGCGACCTGGACCATTCGGCACTCAACAAGCCCGCCGACTCTCGCATCTTCCAATCGGACATGTCAGGTTCACTGTTTGTGCATCCACGATAGGACGTATGTAGGCGTAAGAGACACCTTGGATGGCACGTGGCGACGAAAGATAAGCCCAATTAAAACACCTAGTAAGACAATACTGTCTACTTGCGTCATAGCCGATACCGAGAAGATCCCTATGAGTCACGTGATTTAATCAAGCCTTTTCATTTCGAAGCAATCTGCTTCCAGACCAGCGTGATTGTTTAGCTTAGTGAAGTTTTATTTGTTTGCTCAAATGATCGTTGTCAGTGCAATCTTGTTGCACTCTCTTGCAATATCGTTTGCGTTTTCGGACGAATGCAGCCTTCCAGGTGACTCTCCGGTGTTGCAGCGCAGAGGTGAGATGGAATTCGACGCCAAAGTTGCTGCAAACATGGCCCACCACAAGACAGACAAATTTAGGCCATACGTACGAGACGGGCCTTCATTCATTATAGCGAGGCGAGGTCGTCCGATCGAATTTGTTGTTCGCTATTGGAAGCATTGCATTGGCAGTCCAATATTTTGGCTACGAGATGAAAATCGCAATTCAACAGTTTGGATGTGGACTGACGGCAAGTATGACGAGATGGCTGGAAAGAATTATTCTGTCTATTCAAGACACCGTCATTGTTTCCTCCTCTTCATTCCTCCTCATTTGCCCGTGGGCGATTACGAAGTGACGGTGAAGCATTCTTGTTCACAATTTCCCAAACAGTTGGTGCACGTTCAGGTCATATTTGACGTTGAACAAAATTATAGGAGCAAGAGAGGAGCAGGCGGACTACCAAATTATTTGGTGGACGAATATCTTTACAACGACTTGGGCTTTCTGTTCGTGGGAGCCAGTGGAGTGCGATGGGACTATGCTGTCAGATCACAGGCAGTGACGAGGACAAGACTTGAGATAGAAAAGCGTATGAATGCGAACGAACTTGCTAATACATATCTCTATGCCCGTGCACTTACTCGTTACTTGGGAGACCCACTAACGGCAACTAGAGTCTTAATAGGAAGATGGGATGGAAGGTATGGCGACGGTATAGAACCATGGCGTTGGGCTAGCAGCGCGGACATATTTAATCGCTGGCTACCATTGAAAAATCCTGTAAAGTATGGACAGTGTTGGGTATTTGCCGCTTTACTTACGAGTCTTCTCAGATCCAGAGGTATTCCTGCCAGAGTGATCACCAATTATAAAAGTCATCATGACCGAGGCTTAGCAAACAACCGCCTATCAGTTTTAAGACAGTATGACAAAATACAACAAGCTGATGAATCCGTGTGGAACTTCCACGTGTGGTCAGAGGCTTGGATGGCTCGACCGGACTTGAAGCAACCAGCAAATTGGAATGCTCTAGATGCAACACCACAGGAGCCTTCACCCTTAGCAGTTGGCAATCATTACCAAACTGGTCCAGCTTATGTACCATACGTCAAGCAAGATTTACTTAACGATGTTAACTATGATACCAAATTTGTCACAGCGGAAGTCAATGCAATAAGGTGGTGTCCAATCAATCTCTTATATTATAGGAATGAAGTAGGTGTTAGTATAGTAACTAAGGTACCTGGAAGAGGCGCTGCGGTATATTCATACAACAACCCATTGTATATAACTGGGAATTACAAACACTTGATTGGGAAGAGAAGTACAGACAGCAAAATCCTACTGCCTCCACCTTATTCTGGATGTCGTCGAGAAAATGGCCTCAGACTATCAGCTAGTCCGGAGATACCATCGGTTGGGCAGACATTCAATCTCTTTGTTACTCAAGGAAACACGAGCGTGCCAGAGAGTAGTTTGTTAGTGTTGATGGAACCGATTGTTTACACATCACAATCCCTTGGAATTGTCAGACTGTTCCTAGAATCTTCATACATTACTGTTACCGAGGATGACTATCTCCCTTACTTACAAAACACGACAATCTTTAAGTTCAAGGTGGGCGTGTGCAATTCATCTGGCCATTTTGTGTTTCATGATGCTCTTCTTCTTCGCTTGGCGTATGACAGTTTGAGCATGCAAGTGACAAGAAAAGAAACCGGTCCTGATTCCGTTGATTTGGTGGTAACCGTTAGCTTCGACAATCCATTCTCAATTCCTCTTACTGGCGTTGTACTGTATGTCTTCGCCCCCAGTTTTGATGTCTCTACTGAACATCTTCCTGACATTCCACCAGCAAGATCTATGTCTCGCACGGTGACTGTGGGCTGTGGATCAACAACGGGCTCAAGATTTATATTAGCAACGCTAGACACAGCAGAGACGTTTAAGTCAGTTAGAGGATATGCTACTGTGGAGTGTACGGCGGCCAATGGTCGTTAACCCGTAGTGCGCTTCTGTGAGGAGGATGTGACCATGCAGAAACCGTTTTGTTGCTTTCCATGTTGCTTTTCTTGTTGCTTCTCGCTCTAATTGGACATATTGACTGCTGCTGAATTTTTCGTGACTATACAATGCTTAATAGCTCGTAGATTCTGCGTCTTAGAGTGAGAGTGGGTGTCTCAGCTCAAGTGTTTGTAACTGTTGCTTAGTGTCGCTTTGGTGCTATTTTCGTATGTTACAGCATTGTACTGTCAAAGTTTGCTGTTATCAGTTTGACGTTAAACAGTTGTGGTAGAGTCTCATACTGGACCTCAAGTTGTCTCATAGTCTCACACTGGAATTCAAGTTTTTAAACAAACACATATAGTAATTTAAGAAAATCGACCTTTATATACTTTGACAATACGGTTGACTTGATACGATTTCTGAATTTCAAACAAAGACACAAATATATTTGTTGGTGAGAGGGGAATTCTCATCTGCCACTCGTCGAGCCTCCTCTGTATTGAAATCCATTCGATAGAACACATCAGCATGCATTGATCTTGTCAAATCTTCGAAGATAGCCCATGGGTTTTTCTAATGTCTCTCAGCACTCGTTGGGTAATCCAAGGTCGATATTTTTACCATCGACCGACAAACAGCAGTGCCAATACAGGGCGCTACATAGAGGACCAGGCTGTAGATTGACAATGCTAGGCTTAGCCAGATTGATATCATTGATATTGATAATCCGAAGTCCTGTTTCCGAGGTACGTACATACCTAGCCTCATTCAAAGTCCATAGGCCTCTTAGCGCGCGCACCCCGCCCACTTTCCTCTCGCCTGCGCGCCGTAAGAGGGACTGTGAAAGAGACCAGTACATACCCACAATATAGTAACATCTCCTGTCCTGTAATATACTTGATGAAATACAGTAGCCCACCATCTTGCGTGTGACCAGATACTCAAACACATGATTGATACATTGTGCAAGGGGTTGTGGACAATCAAGGTTCTGTCTAAGATCCCAGGAAGTGCACCAATGGTTCTAAGTAAATGTAGCTCTGGAGGGGCTCTTGGAATAAGGGCTGGGATACATTGGGGTTAGGGTTGGGATAGGGGCTGACGTAGCTATAAGTTCTACAAGCTCTGCCTTTCATAGACGATAGAACCGATTGGGGCCGAAGTCTTTAGCCAGCTGTCGCAAATCCTTGACGGTGGGTGCATGAGCCTTGAATTTGAGACATATAGTACGATTCTGTGGCTCTAAAACTATAAATGCTATTTGTCTAATATGGCGCAACTTTTCTCTTGTCACATGTGGGTACACAATGGTGTGTGCGACCGAAATGATTGCTAATGATCTCTAGTAGTGTATTAAATTTGGTGTCACAAATGTTAACACCTGAACTTTTCAGATTCGGTCAACGGTTACACCCAACACACTCGTGATTTGCCTTATATAGATACAGTGGCAATTAAACATTTTGGAAGAGGTTGTAGTCGCAACTTTAGGGTTGCTGAAATTACCAGCGTTGTCGTGTCGAACGAGAACCGAGCACCACAGGGCGAGAGGGTTTGCTATAGGAGGCTGAATCTAGCCCTGCTCTTCCTCGACGTTGCATGCCAAAAATAGAACAGAAACAATACATGGTTAGACTTCGGAGGTCTCTTTCTGCGATCAACAGCACTACCATTCGTTGATGAAAAACTAGATGACTAGAAGGCAGTTGTACACATGCTTTGGAAAATACTCAAGCCTCTTTGGTTAAGTTTAGCAAAGAAAAGAAGCTGGCTTGCCTAATCGCTGTGATAGACTGAATATCCTACCTTGTGTTGTAATTTAGGTGTATTCCAGCGTATGTTTATGTTAGTTGTTATCTGTCTTTTTGTTCTTTCGTAATGCCCTCTCCAGAGGAAACTGTACCTTTATTGAGGTGCGAAAGAAATTATCTTATTATTTGAACTGATTCGGTGTAGAAAGCAATGTTACTTAAATAATTGTCCAGACTTGCTCTGAATAGTTCTTTATACATAATTAGTGGTTTCTTTGTTTCTGTATTATGTTATTCATGGAATAGACTAGACTGTATGAATGCCCGTATATCATGTTGATAATGATACTAAACTGTCGCGTATGACCACTAGTGAACTGTTCTTTCACCAGGCTACATGAAGCAATATCATATTCACATAAAAGAGCTATAATCTTTCAATTAAGCGTTTGATCAGATTAACAATCTGGTCAGCACGTTCTGTGCTCAATGCACATTGCTCAACTAAACGCTGCAAGAGACTATACTCCTCAACTGTTAAGTGTTCTTTCAAACTTGTCCTTTGCCATATCAAACTGTACGTGTGACCGTTCCTATAGAAGATCTGAGAGCACAAAGCCCAGTAGTTGAAATCAGTTCTTAACTGAATGCAACTATTTTCCTCCACGTTACATGCACTCTTGCAATTCTCCACAGCACACAAATCATTGCTGTTGCTGCACATTTGATTGCTGATAGCGGCATTGACAGTATTTGCCATGAACAAACTCTCAATGTCAAGCATCTTCACCCTAAAATTGTCATCGACACCAAAGTTGGATGGATGCAAGTCACAATGATAAAGAAGACCAAGACTCGTTTGTTGGAGTCGGTCGATTATTTGAATCATGTCTAGAACAATTTGCTTCCAGATTATGAAGTTCATACGGTCTTGCTCATTAAATTTAGACTCTATAAAATATTTCAAATCTCCTTGTGCGAAATATTCAACAATAAGTTGCCGTTCACAATGGCCATAAAACGTAGGTAAAAGCTCACCTCCAGACAAACGTCTGTAATAAAACAGTTCTCTCGAAGGGCTATTATTAATCACCTCCACAACAGAATTCACAAACTTCATAAGCTCATTCTCATCCCACAATCCGTTTTTGTCCAAGTCACTTCCTTTCTTTAAGTTTTCATATTGCATTCTAGAGAATCCTTGCAGAGTAACTAAACCGGGCCATATCCATGCGTTCAGACTATCCTCACTCACATAATGCTCTTCAGACCAAACATGACTTCCAAAGTCAAAAATCTGCATTGCATCTTTGTTATAGGGGTACGTTGGAGGTTGCTTCACAACAACGTATCGACCATTCAACGACGCGAGCCAGCAATGATGCGAGAAAACATCTGGATCGTGTTTGGTTAACTTCCTTACAACCTTGAGTGATCCACATTTGAAGAGAAAACAGTCATCGGAGCTGGTGATTTCCGACAATGCTTGGGCTGAGGAAAAGGGTGGCAGTACTTTTTGAAATGCTGGACGGTTATAACACTGTTGCGACTGTCTGACATTGCAAATAAGATACAAACCTACTACCCATATTATGGGGAGCAGAGCTTTCCGTTTGTTACGGAAAATAATAGAAAAAGGAATCACAGACAGGACAGTTAGTAGTATCCAGACCATGCTATAGATGAATTAGAAGCTCCACCGACGATTGTTTTACCTACAGAAAACATTCGCATTAACTTTAACTTAAACATAATGTTTCAATGATCCAATCTGATAGTCATTTTAATCAACAACTTTCTAGCAATGCTAAAATGATACTAGCTAGATGCAGTATAGATGGTACGGTTAGTCCCTCCTGAGACTTGTAATAAACAAAAATTATATATATATATATTATATAATACAGATAACACAGATAACACATGTCCGCCCTAAGGATAACACATGACGCTATATATAGCGTCAAGGTATGAAAGGAAACGCGCTCGATGGGGTCCTATCTCGATATGTCAAGTACTGTAGTACTGTGAAACTGTTGCACACACACATGCACGCACGCACGCACGCACACACACACACACACACACACACACACACACACACCGCGGGTACACAAGATCTAGTCAAAGCTTATTGCGCATGCAGCTAAAAAATTAAAACTACTGAACACCATTAACTATACCAGGCAGAGCAAAATGATGCTATAGTATATTTATACGTTCTTGGCAAGTTTAGCCATCGAGAATTTTCAGATAGAAGAACAAACCTATACAGATGATGCGGTTGCAAGTGACAGACGCAGAAAAGAATTAGACGTTAGTAAACTTTAGAGAAAGCATCCAATGAGAAATAGCAGGTTGATCTCTTTGTTATAAATAACTTACGTGCTGCATTTTCAAAACCAGGAGAGTATTAAAGCCAACAGTAGTAAGTTTAATTCTTGGTTTGCAACGGATATCGCATCTAGACTATTTCAAAGTGGCGGACGGCGTTATATACTGGCTAGCAAATAGAGATGAGGTCTTTCCAGTAACGTAACGTAACAGCCGACGTATACACTGTCGATTAAGTAATAATATTAAGCATTCACGCAATAACTATTATAAATACCGTAGACCGGGAAATTTTGGCGAAATGGTCCAAATTGTCAATTTTTGAATTTTGGCGAATATTAATTTGGCGATATGCAGCTCTATAATGGGCTCGTTTTCTGTAGTGTACCTCCCAATAAAGCTCTTACCTCTGGTGTGTACTCGTTGTAGTTCTCGTTCACGTGACTTGTCAGAGGATCCGGAGCTCTAAGACGCTCTATTGTTTGAAGTATCTGTGCAGCGCTATTTTTGCCACAACGGATGTGCGCGTGCGCAACGAGACATTTGACAAATTTGGCAAATTCCAATTTTGGCTATTCACTCGCCAATCGCCAAATCAAAACTGTCGCCAAAATTTCCCGGTGTACACGATATACATATACATATATGTATATATATATATATATATATAATATAGTGAGTATTAATGCGGTGTCACCTTGCTACATGAATACCTACAATAGACGTTAACATTTGAGTGGCATCTGCTTTGAATTGATCAGTGACGTAGTGGCTGATACACTATAGTAACTCGCAATAAGCTTGAAGAATGCAGAATACTTCTCTAGACCAAATCCTCCTCTAGACCACTTTCGCGTGGTCGGTGGTTGGGCATCCGTAATCGATACGACAAAATAAAGTTTCCAACTAGCTAATGTGTACACGTGTAGAGTACTCTGCAACTAAACTCGCGCTAGCACAAACCAATGATCTGTACACAATGTAGAAGGACCAACATGAGAAGCATACGTGCAGCTGATTGCGACTGGGACAGACAACAAAAACCAACCTTGAATGCAGTCTACGTGCAATCAAGACGCTGCAGAGAATGACAAACGTCCTCGCAACCCCAGACTGGCAACGCGAGACTGCTTTGTCAACTAGAAAAATATACATAAATCACTATAATCAATCTCAAACTGACTAGGCATACAAAATATTCAATAAATACACTGCTCCAATAATGTTCTTCAAAGAGTAGCCACTTGCAAGTTCATAGTAACAGTATCTACTATCTGTTCCGCATAAGTGTGAAACTTGAAAATCTTCAATATCTCCGCTGTTTTTTAGACTCTCGCGATGATCTCGGTATGGTTAGAAACCGCTAAGTCTGGCATTTCTGTTTATCAAATATCTAAGCTCTTCCTAATAAAGAAACGAAAAAATTATACTTTGCATATCAAAGACAAATGGGTGGAGCAATGGTTATAATCCAATTATCTTGTAAGACCACGGATCAGCAACTGGAACTATCTAAGATAATTGGTGTAACATGGTCCAACTGGAGCAGCTCTTAGTGCTCACACCTAATGTGACCTCTACTTCATTACTCACTTCCGAGTTCACACCTACAGGGAATAGACAGTAGGTCTACATGCGCTGTTTGAGCAAGTACTGAAATTATATATGCCATAACTAGCCCTCACCCGCCCTATGGGCGGTAGGAATTGCGCTAACTTAATTTACGGCACGGAATTTTTTAGATAGATTACTGATCATGAATAAATTAAGCATGTACAACATGTGCAATTCAGGAATGCAGACTCAAACTGAGGTAAAACAGTTGACAAAACTTGATGATATAGCTGAGTCTTTTCTCTGGTCCAATCAGCACTGGCGAGTATCCAGGGTCTCATTGAAGCTAAGGCTGTATCTCATGGGACCAATAGGTTGTAAACCAACCGTGAAGTGCCCAGACCGTTACTCAGGTTGCGCTTGGCATGCAACCATTCTGTCAGTAATGCCACCTCAGTACAGGAAATTACAATGCATACCTATAGATATCACTATATCCTGTAATTATGTTGAACATTATATACGTTGCCACTTTCCAAAACGGGTTTTGCATCTCTACAGACACCATCAGCTATGTATGTGTATGTATGCCACTGGTCAATATCTACAAATCTATGCAAACACGTGCAATAAGATTTTCTTGTCAAATATATATTCGAGCATATCTAAGACAAACTAGTTTCTCAACATGTCTCTTCCCATAAACAGAAGAACCTATAACTTGCTGTTTATCGACTCAATTTCAAATGCAGACTCAGAGTGAGTCCATGGAATACAAAAATTGCAGACATAATTGATTAAAATATAGTATAATAGTAAAGTAAGTGGACATTTGCGGATATCACAATGCAGTTCTAGACACCTACACCTACGCAAGAAGACATTAATAACACACACACACACACACACACACACACACACACACACACACACACACACACACACACACACACACACACACACCACACACACACACACACACACACACACACACGCACACACACACACACACACACACACACACACACACACACAGGCACGCACTGTCGCATACGTTTCAGCTCAATGCACAGTCAAAGTACATACCTATATGTATAATTTACTATCATTTATGTTAATTAATTGTACCTTCCAATCATTCATTTTTGCCAAACGTCCTGGTAGCTTTGTGATTTCAACTGGCAGCCTGGGCATGGCAATGTCCAATGTAACAATCATAACCACTGCTCTTCTCGGCAAACCAGATTTGCATTATCACTTTCAAACACCTACGATGCATGTAATCATGAAAACTTGCTTCACAACACCAATCTTATATTCAGAATTAAGATGGTCCAATTCTCTTGACACTTTTCACTATACAGAATACAGCAAACATACCGTATAACTTGGAATCATGCGTGGTACTTAAGCAGAGAAATATACATACAAACATTGTCATTAATGTTAATGTTCATGTTAATGGTATATTTCCATCAGACCAGTTTATTCAGGTGTAGTTCCCTCTAAGGGCTGGGGTACACAAACACTGAATACAGAAACACGAACTACACAACACACATGGCCCTAGGGAAATGTGTGCCCCTCAACCTAATAGGTTGAAGAGGCACCATTTGCCTAGGAGCGTGGCTCAGCAAACAAGGCTAAATGTGTTATTAATTATTCATATATGGTACACAGTAAAAACAGTAAACCAACATTATTGCTATATAGTGTTAGCAAGTGTGTCATATCAATGTTATCGGTTTCTACGTCACTCATCCCTAAATATTAGCAGATCACTCAACCGGTACATGGATAAAGTTGAATAAATATTGGCCAAAATCAAGCTTAGGTAAAATATTGGAGGGCCACACGCCCTCTCCGGTCAGATGAATATCATCCCATTCGTTACCCAAAGCAGCTGTAGCACTAACTGCAACAGATTGATTGGCTCTCAGAGTCAGTTCTTCTTCCTGGTTTCCAAACACTGCTGTGTGCCCCTTGTGTTGCAACAGACTTTCCCTCAATCTCACAATCAGTGCAACCATGTCAACCTTCAAACTGGTTGAAAACCTAATAAATGTCTGGGCAGAAAGACCTAGCACAAAATAAAAGACTTGGCCAGCACAAAGATGTTCTGTAGTCTTGATGGAGTCAAATCCTACCCTAGAAATAATACTTACAAATTCCACTGTAAAATAAAATTGAATATTGTCAAGCATGTACGTATCATACTTGTATGCCTTATAGTCTTATTACTATTTGCCATGACAGATGAATATATTGTTCTCATTCGCATTCGAGTACTGCATTGTGGTATGCTATCATTTCAGTTACCTTTGACAGTTGGCTCAGTTGATCAATGAAAAGTTTCAAGAACCAATGCGTTGCACCTTTCCACTGCCACATTTGAGACTAAACAACAGCATATATTTTTCCAACTTCTACAACAAAAGAGGAAACTAATCAACTAAAACCATATTGTGGCACAAATTTGACAAGCTCTCCCATTGCCTTGGTTTAGGTAGAACCTTGTTTATCTCTGTAACTACATTATCCGTAAACGTTTCTGTAGTGCCTGTATTGAAAGTTCAACATCTTCAATGTTTAATCCAATCGTCAAGTTTAAAATGAACATTGTATAACCTTTCAGGTACAGTACAAATGCTTGTAAAATTCACCATAATATACATCTGTCAGATAGACATTCCTAAGTCCTATAGGCATGTCCTTCACCAATCTGTTGTAAAATTTGGGTCATCTCCAACACAACACAAAATTTAACAAGCAACAATTACTCACTCAAAACTGTACTGTCAAATGCTATCATCAACAATATCTAGACTCTACTAATGTACTGATTTGTCCAATAAATAGAAAAAAGAACAACTGCTACAAGACAAGAAATAATATAATAATTCAGAACTGAAGTATAAATTACCTCTAATGAGAGCCTGGGAACATTATTTGAACAGGAAGCTACATAAACTTCAGTGTGCCCTCTTTTGTCGTCAACTGACAAACATTAGTTGGACACTCAATTAATGAAGATCCAACAAGACAACAACACAATGGACATACAGTAAACTAAAAGGTGTGTTACAATATCAACAGTCTCAGAATCAATAATAATTATATTATTATATTTTTATATTTTAATAGTATTTTGCTGTGTACATGCAAATGATATAGAGAAGTTGCTGCAGAAACTGCGGAAGCTAGCAAAGACGTTTTGTCACACTGATAGAGTTAGAGCAGCTGGTGGCATCTTTCATCCACTTGCTGTGGAAACTCTTGGTCTCTGGACACCATGCAGTCTCAAGATTCTACACTCCACAGCATCGAGAATTTCTGCAATGAGTCACATGACGTTTTAAAGTCTAAACAACTTAATACAACAATTGTCTGTCAAATTATGGTCATATAATGCTAGATTGGTTTTACCTTTGAATTTAGAGATAGTGTATGTATGCCTATTACATACTTGAACATTACCACCCAAATCCCAACAATGTAAGTAGGCATGTCCCAACTATACTATAGACATAAAACATAAATATGAATTAATAAATATATAGTTAGTAACTCTTAAACAAAAATCACACTCACACTTATCTAAATATTCTTACGTAAAATCCTAAAAATAAGCACAATTTTAAAAAGTTTAGTATTAATTATTTATTTATTCTTTTGACCATTAGTAGTTATTGAACTGTTCAGTTGACCTCCACAGCACTAGCTCTATATATAACTTTACAGTATGAGTCTACACTTGGCCTTCGGTCTCAAAGAGATACGACCTAGATAAAGTCCAATTTAATTAATTTATCTAATTAATATTGGCACTAACCTTCAGCTCCATCGCCTACAGTTGATTTACCTATGCAACATTGTCTACCTACTAAGACATACACTCTCACACATCAACGAGTCTCACTCTCCTCGTCGTTCCCTTGTCGAGATGAGAATCCTGGAACGAAGAGGACGGCCGCTGACAACAATTCTAATCATACGAGTTCTTGACAAAGACATGCAGACTTCTCAGCATAGTGCCTCTCCTATGCGATGAACGTGAATGCAGCAGCTTGTCCGACTGTTTGAATCAAATACGTTTAGCGTGCGTTAAGAAGAGCCCGCGAAATTAGACATTGGCGGCAAGTCACCCTTGCAGTCACCAGTGATCAACAGCCGTCTTTGAAATGTTGGCTACAAGCAGAGCAACCGAAGATACTAAGGTTACATCAACCTCGCAGCTGCCTTGCAGGCACGAAGAACAGCAGTATCTCGATCTCATTCGCAACATTATGGATCACGGCAACAGGAAAGCTGATCGCACGAGAGTAGGAACGCACTCTATTTTTGGTGCACAAATGAGGTTCAGCCTTCGGAACACCTTTCCCCTTCTGACAACAAAACGAGTGTTTTGGAGGGGCGTGGTCGAAGAGCTGGTTTGGTTTATTCGAGGAAGTACCAATGCAAAAGAGCTCAGCGATAGAAACGTTAAAATATGGGATGCTAACGGATCTCGGGATTTTCTAGATTGTTTAGGAATGAAGGACAGGGAGGAAGGAGATTTGGGCCCAATTTATGGCTTTCAGTGGAGACACTTTGGTGCAGAGTATAAGGATATGTATGCTGATTATAAGGACCAAGGCGTGGACCAATTGACTGAGGTCATAAAGAAGATTAAGGCTAATCCTGACGACAGAAGAATTATAATGGTAGCTTGGAATCCAATAGGTAAATTTTTTATTGGTCATCATCATCATCATTATCATCATCCTGTGTTTGTTTGTGTGTGTGTGTGTGTGTGTGTGTGTGTGTGTGTGTGTGTGTGTGTGTGTGTGTGTGTGTGTGTGTGTGTGTGTGTGTGTGTGTGTGTGTGTGTGTGTGTGCATGTATGGATGAGAGTGTGTGTGTCTGGTCTTGGTGGGTGGGTACTAGTATGTGCATGGGTTTGGTGAGTAGGCTGTCATGTGGTAGGTGAGAGTAAATTGGTAGATGGTACATGAGTGTGTGGGTGTACATGAGTGATGGGTGCTACAAATGAGTAGGTAGGTGATACATGAGTGGGTGGGTCTTCATAAGTGGGTGGGTGTTCATGAGTGGGTGGTACATGAGTGATTGGTACATGAGTGGGAGGGTGGTACATGAGTGGGTGGGTGGTACATGAGTGGGTGGGTGGTACATGAGTGGGTGGGTGGTACATGAGTGGGTGGGTGGTACATGAGTGGGTGGGTGGTACATGAGTGGGTGGGTGGTACATGAGTGGGTGGGTGGTACATGAGTGGGTGGGTGGTACATGAGTGGGTGGGTGATACATGAGTGGGTGGGTGATACATGAGTGGGTGGGTGGAACATGATCAGAATAGTGAACAGAGCTAGCAACGTAATTAAGCATAGAGAATATCCGACCATTACAGCAACTTAGAACAACACGTTAATTTGAGAAAATTGTTTAGATAGTCTACGCTTGGGTGGGTGAGTGAGTGAGTGGTTGTGTGTGTGTGTGTGTGTGTGTGTGTGTGTGTGTGTGTGTGTGTGTGTGTGTGTGTGTGTGTGTGTGTGTGTGTGTGTGTGTGTGTGTGTGTGTGTGTGTGTGTGTGTCATTGGGTTGGGTGGTGAGTGAGTGATTATGTAGGTGCATGTTTGTGTGCAAGCAATCACATTGCTCAATTTTGCAGAATAGATTTTTATGTACATTAGAACATGTACATCAGCAGCAGCACCACTGGTTTTACTACCTAAGAAACCTGTTCTGACAACAATAGAGTAGTTGCAGTAGAAATAATGATTATTTTTACACATGCACATGCACATGCTTTTGTCAAATAGCTTAGATTTGTCATCAGTAGTCCAATTCTTCTGTTTCTAGATATTTTCATGATGCATTTTGAGCTGAACATTTTTTGAGAATCTAAATCCAATATTTTATTTAATTGACAACTTGTATTCTTGCCAATCTATTGTTTGCTCACATTTACCTGAATTATGGATGTACCCAAGTTGTGGTAGACATGAAATTTTTGCAGTCTGATATAAATTTTAATAGTTGCTTACTGCATTTAATGGCCATCAATGTAAATGCTTGTTTCATTTCATTGATGGTGAACAACTTGGCTCAGATCTTAGTTCTGTTTTGTCTCGCAGATTGCACAAAAGAGCCCTTTTAAGATTCAAATTGTATATGTATACTCATGTCATATGTATAGTAATTCTTGGCTGTGTATATCATAGCTCTATAATATCTTGCAACCATGAAAATGAGAGTCTCTTGTATTGCAAAAGTTAGTTTTTGGATCATAAACGAGCTGAATGCGTTTGATGGTTGCAAAACTATTACAATATATTACTACGAGTTTGTGAAATACAATTTTATTAAGAGTGGATTCCATTGCATGCAAAGCATTCAGTAAACACTGAAACACACACCCAATGGTAGGTATTGGAAGAATTTCATTGGCATCCACCAGTTTGATATTTTTGACTTAGGTTTTGTGAAGTCTTGCTAATACTGATTGTTTGAAACACATCAAGATGTAGCTAGAAGCTGATTGAATTCTATATACATGCAACCTTGAATTGTAAATTTGGTGCACTCACTGGAACTATAGCTGACATTACATTACTGCATGTCAATTAGGTTAGTTTGTTTCAGTTGCAATATAGAGTATGCTGACATTGCATTACTGCATGTCAATCAGGTTAGTCTGTTCCAGTTGCAATATAGAGTATGCTTGTTATTGTGATTTGCGTTGCTGACATGAAAAAACCGGATCGTTGCAGACATTCCTTTGATGGCATTACCTCCTTGCCATGCACTCTGTCAGTTCTATGTCAGTGATGGAGAGCTATCTTGTCAAATGTATCAAAGATCGGCTGACATGGTATGTTGCAACCAGATTTATAGTACAGTATATATACATGTACTTACCACTGCACAGGGATTAGGTGTTCCATTCAACATCGCCAGCTACTCCTTACTGACGTGCATGATAGCTCACGTGTGTGATCTCAAGGTAACAGTTTGTCCACAAATTTTCAGTTGTTATGCTGTTATGTTTTATTTAATTTTTTAGCCAGGTGACTTTGTGCACACACTGGGTGATGCCCACGTGTATCTGAATCATTTTGATGCTCTTGGAGAACAGGTTGGACCCTTAGACTCTGTTCAATGCTCTCTGTGTTTCAATTATAGCCACTTTGCGTTTTCAGCTGACAAGAGAACCAAGACCTTTCCCAACTTTGCACATCAAGAGGAAAGTTACCGACATAAATAATTTCCAGTACGAGGACTTCCTCTTGGAGAACTACCATCCATATCCAAAGATCAGTATGAAAATGGCAGTGTGACTGTTCTAGTCCTTCCCAAAATCTAGGATGTACGTGTGCGAATCTTTATCATATGTCACTTGATGAACAGACTGTCACATTATTAGTTGTGCATTGCTACCTCACTCTTTGAAGTCCTAATTAAAGAGCACGTGTAGACGTACAATGGCTATTGATAACCTTTACTTTTGTTTTAAGACAACCATGTCCTATAATCTGATGATGAGAATGACTTGTTCTGTCACTGCTGTGTGAGATTTTAAATTCTTAGCTGACAAGATAGTGTGATTTGTTAAAACAATGAGGCACAAATTTAATGGATTCTTGCATGCCTGACATGTAGGCAAAGTATCTCCCACTTTGTTAAGATAGCTGCTAGCCAGTCTGCCGTCTGTCTCATTCAAGCTACCAAAGTCAACAAACTCCTTTGACGTTCTATTTCTGCAATATGATAGTGGTCAGTATGAGTTGTCTGAAGGCAACAGAGCAACTACAATAAGCCGAGTTCAAGTCATGATGTTTCATTGTGTAAAGCCTAATTCAATTCTCCAGCATGAGAAATGATTAACACAGGGCATCAAGAATTCTATCGTCCAAAGGAATTAACTGCACCCAGTCTGTTTACACTACCATAGCCTGACGATGACAGTTCACAGTGACATAGTCTCCAAACATGTTTGCAACAGATCATGCACACAATGTTCCAATCACAGAGCTATTGCACCAAAGAGGCCATGACCCTCCAATGATTTTCTTCCCAATGCAATAAAGTGTGATTAGCTGTTTTGCACAAGATTGTGGTGTCAAACTTGAAAACGTTATGTCATGCAATGTTTACATTATGTTGAACAATTACATCAACACAGTCAAGAATGAAGTGCATTGTCACAGTTTGTCAATCCAACTGGCTCAAACACGCACTCCACCCTTGATTTTCAACACACACATTCATGTGGATAGCATATTCCAGCAATGTCACAAGAAAACACAAGTGACAAAGTGAGCAAAACATGTCATTGGATAGAGCAGGTCTGATGGTAGATGTGAAAAGAACTCTTTCTTTGGGGGTAGAGTCTAGTGTGTTAGTCAAAATGTCTGCATCATCTATAGTTTAGTGCAAACAGTTTCAAAGTGTCTCTTGCAAATGTCAAACATAGTTGTCTTTGGAACAAACCACAAATACTGATGGTGGTCCAACGGGCACATGAAAAGGTCAAAGTGCACAAAGTGATAAAAAACCGCTCAATTTAATTAATCTTCCAGGGGCACAGTAGTGTCAGTGGTCAATATCTATTATGTTCATGTTACACATCCTTTTTACAAACTTATTCATCACTGGGTTTGAGGTCAATCAATGAAGCACCTTGCTGCACTAGTTGTGATATAGAAATGCGACCTCTCTGCTTAATAAACCGAGCAACATTTTCCAGTTCTTCCATAGAGATGTAAATGAACTTGCCACGATCATCAATCACTCCAGTCAAGTGGCCATCACTTTGAAGTGTCTTCAAACGATTCACTGCATCCTAACACAAACACGATAAATACATGGCTTGAACATGTAATGGCTTAACTTGGCAAGGTCTGCTCAAATGTACGAGTGTCGGCATGTGCACCTTCCAGTCTACAGCCAGCATACTATCATACACTTGAACATGACCAAGAGAATCATGCCTCAAATACCCAATGCATGCTATCAGCGTCAATCACACTGCCGGATCAAATCAAAAACCAGAAAATGCATTCACACCATAGTAACATCAGAATAGAAGTAAAGATGACAGGTGAGTGCTTATGACTAATTATAAAAAATTACCAGACAAAAAGCAGAATAACAATAGCTCTAGGTGAACAAGCATAGCAAGTTGCATTATGCCATCTCACAGTATTCATGCCTGATTGCTGGCATGCTACTATGCCACCATGATGTATTATTATTGTTTGTGTTTACACAATGCAAGGTAAGCTGATGTATTCTACCAGTTACCTGAGGTCGAAGATGAAACCGGGATGCCACATCTTCCAGTAGGACCACTTTCTGAGTCTACAATATACCAGCAATTAAAACAAATTAATATAAAAAAGCTGAACAAAATCTACACAGAATTACAAGATAACTAGATTTCCCATATAAACTAATTGAACCTATGTATACACTGTTGATACCACAGCTATGAGCCTTCTAAAAACCACAGTAGATAAGGATTGTCGTGAAAATTATGAATTCAGACACCAGTTTGCTTCTACAAGTGCGTACTTGTAACATCTATCTAAAAATGGTACTAAGCGACTGTTGTTTCATATGACTACAAAGTCCATAGCACCGCTAAAATAGTTGCAGACAGGTAAGTTGTTCTTTATTTCTGCCAAGACCAGGCAATTACAAACATGAATTACACTGTTCTGGTAAAACTCTTCATAAATGTTTGGGGAATCTCATTGGCAGTTCGTCCATTGTGTCTGGTTGCCGTGTACAATCAATTACACATACTGCGTAATGATTGAACTGCACTAAGTGTGTGACACATTTCTAGCCAGCCAGAGGCATAGTCACAAACCGAAAGTCAGTTCAACCCCTATACATTTTGAGTACACTACCCGCTAAGTCTTGTAAAAGTCCCGTTTCTTATGGCTCATAGCTAAAATAATGATGAAGGGTGTGTAATGTGGCTAGGATACCCCAAAATAGACTTCAGTCTGCATGTGAAATGGCACATAAGTAGTACAAGTGTTAAAATGCTGTGTAAACCAGACCACATTTCTATTAGATATATATCAAAATAGTCTATAACCGCCTTGTAGCACCTAAAGCCAAGATGTTATACTCAATGTTATTAACAGGTCTAACATTGATATGCCAAACTCAACTGCATCATATGAGTGATCATGACACTCTTCCCAGTCTGTCCTATTCTCTTCTTACTGTTGCCTTGTTGTATTATGTATAACCATAATGTGTTCAAAAGCACATAGTAACAAACTTCCACTAGCTCTATGATCACGGGGAACATATACAGTAGTGGAAACCAGTGTAATCTATATTAAAGTAATACGCTTGTGTGTGTGTGTGTGTGTGTGTGTGTGTGTGTGTGTGTGTGTGGGCACGCGTACGCATAGGCTCGTCCATCCATGTGTCATTTCTCTGCAGAAGTTGTGTCACGAAAGCAGCGTGACGGAACATGCACCCATCCTGCCGTTAGCTATGCTGACCTCTCGAAACTACGCAGTAGTGTAGTACGTTTCTAGCTTTGTTAAAAGACTATCAAATACATTTGCTGAGTGAGGGACCAGTGAGCACGTGTCTAAAGACACACACACACACACACACACACACACACACACACACACACACACACACACACACACACACACACACACACACACACACACACACACACACACACACACACACACACACACACACGCATGCACACACACACCCACCCACCCACCCACCCACCCACCTACACACACACACACACACACACACACACACACACATACACACAGCAACGAAAAGGAGCCAGACTACTGGGCAAAGTAGGCAAAGGTTGTATCATTTTCTGCAGAAGTTGGATCATTCTATAAAAACTAGAAGTAGAGTTCTAGGGTCAGCTGACGCTGTCACAGAAGTCATATATACACTCAAACTCCCCTTATCCGGGCAGCTTGGGACCGGACACTGCCCATAACTCAGAAACGGCCACATCTGGGAACACCCCCACATATGTACACCTGTATGATTAACATTCAATTTTGCATCCCTACATGTAAGTGAATGCACATACGTACATAATAGATGTACATGTACACTGTACACTGATTGAAAACAGTAAGAGAACATGCTCATTCAGTTCTGTACAAAAAAGAAGTAATGGATGTTTGCCTCAGTGATTCCTGTCTCATCCGAGCCGCAGTGTCACGCCATTTCTTCACAAGAAGGAGATGAGCTGGATCAGTGTTTTGAGATTCAAGCCACAGCAGTGAGGTCTCCAGGGCATTGAAAGCTTCATGAGGTGTGACTGAACGACAGTCTTCCATGGCCTCCTCCTCTTCACTCTCATCGTCACTGTTGCCCTGTGCTAGTGCATCTGCCACAATCTCATCGTCTTCCATGATCTGGTGGCCTGCATCACTCGAATCTGAATCAAACCATTCGGCAAAAGCTTCTTGAACATCAGGTCCCAAAGGGGCAGCCATGTCCACCATGTCACTGCATACCTCACTGCTTGGAGTAGAATCTTCAGATGTTTCAGGTGTGTCAGACTCAGGCAGCAAATGCTTCCATGCCTTGCGCAAACTGTCATTTGATGCTTCATTCCAAGCAGCCGAGATCCAGTAGACAACATTCTTTAAGGTGACTTTCTGGAGGATCTCAGGCACAGACAAATGAGGAGACTCATTTTCCATGATGATGTGTGATAGCAACTTACGTTTGTACCGTTTCTTACCTGGGTCTAGAACACCTTGATCCATTGGTTGGATCACAGATGTTGTATTGGGTGGCAAAAATAGTGTTTTCACCCTGCCATCCTCAGAATGAAGTGTTGCTGAAGATGGATGAGATGGTGCATTGTCCACCAACAGAAGTGCCTTCTCCTCAATCCCTTTGTCACGGCAGAACTTTCTGACAGATGGTACAAACCGTTCATGGAACCACTCAGTAAACAGCCTGCAGTCCATCCATGACTTATTCTGAGCATAATAATGGACAGGAAGATTGTTCATATCCATATGCTTGAAGCACCTTGGTTTCTGACTTTTATTAATGAGCATCAATGGAAGACGGTGTGTTCCAGAGGCATTAGCACAAGCAAGAAGAGTGACACGGTCTTTGGCCTTCTTGAAGTTAGCAGCCCGTGTTTTGCCTGCAGAGTTCAAAGATGAAGAAGGAGTTAGTCGCCACCATAATCCTGTCTCATCCGCATTGAAGATTTGATCCCGGGAATATCCCTCGCTCTCCACCAGCTTCTGAAGTTCCTCACGAAATGAACCAACAGCTGACATATCCGCTGACAAAATCTCACCACGCAATGCCGTGTTCTTTATGCCATGACGCAGGTTGAACTTCCGGAGCCATCCTGTGCTGCCCTTGAAACTCTCTGGGTCAGCATCAGGGTAGAGCTTCGCAAAAAATACTCGTGCTTTTCTTGAAGCAAGACACCAGACACAGGCGCTCCTTTTGAGCGCTGCTGACAAAACCATTTCCAGCAAGCCGCATCCACCAGTTCAAACTTTGGGTCACGAACAATGCAGCATTTTTTTCGCAAATACCAGCGACTCACTAGACAAAACACAGTCCTCGATTTTCTGGAGGTCCTTCCAAATATCTCCGACAGTGGACTTAGCAACTCCAAACTTTTCAGCCACGATCCTTTGCGACTTTCCCCCCTGAAGCTCGCGCACAATCTCCATCTTTGTCTCGAGCGTCATCACAGACCTCTTTCGCTTCTGCGGGGCAGGCGTCTGCGTTGGTCTAGTCTCAGACATCTTCAGGAAAGTCTTACAAGCTGTAAATAAGAAACTAGCACCTAAGTATGGCTATCTGTCAACAAGAAACTGGACTAGTACTGAACTTTTGATTACACGACCTTTGCCTCGACCTCGTGCACGTGGACCACGCGCAATACACGTGATGCAATTGTGTAATACGGGGGTTCCCGGTAGACGGACGTGCCCGGATAAGGGGAGTTTGAGTGTATCATTTTCTATTCAACATGCATATGCTGGAACAACACTATATATACAGTTGTATAATATGCAGAGCAACCATTTAATTTTCTGCGCGTCTCAGCTAGTATATATATATATATTTCACAAGCCACAACTTAACTCTGACCAGCCCAGAAACTGATAGCGTAGTAATCAAAGCCAAAGCACTACATTCAGTTGATAGTTTCACCATAAGAATTCTCCTACATACAAGTTATGTTATCCATACTCCACTCCATAACTACGTAATGTCATATTATTTGCAATGTCTCAAAAGATAACAGTCTCACCTACAATTCCCAAATTCACATAGACATGGACTGGCTGGCCGCACTTTGATATCTCATATTTATAAAGATATAGTGAAATATTTCAGTAATACCCTTATTGCCATAATCATCAGTATTTTCATAGTTTATCAATTTGCTTTCAACGTTTCTGTGAATACTTTAACCGAGTCTATGTAGCTGACTCTAACTACTGTACCATAGATACTGCAGAGTACATGCAAGCTAGATACACTGATTACCTAAACTTAAAAGCTCTAAGCATGCTATGAACGTAAAATGTGTGTGTGTGTGTGTGTGTGTGTGTGTGTGTGTGTGTGTGTGTGTGTGTGTGTGTGTGTGTGTGTGTGTGTGTGTGTGTGTGTGTGTGTGTGTGTGTGTGTGTGTGTGTGTGTGTGTACTGCAAATGTGTAATGTATGGGTACGCCTTAAAGGAGAACTCCAACGAAAATACAACCTAATCTCAAAATGTAAACTTTATCGTGAAACTTCGTGCTGCACTACTTTCAGGCTAACAGTCGCTTTGGTAGTGGAGAAAACACGTTTCACGTACGGAGCATGCGCCAGACTGACAGGTCATTGGTGCTAAGCTCTGCCTACACCAAATGAATTGCCTGCCTAGCTCAGTTACCTTGTCAGTAAACTACACAAAAACTAAACGGGAATAGTAACTATAAAGGAATCTTGTGTTTTAAGGTCTTAGAAATGCTCTCTGCAACGAAAGTAGGATGCTAGACACCGTTTTCTCCCAGCAGACTTGACCCTCTCCTCTCACAGAAGATGAAGCTAGTGCAATAAAACTCAACGGTAATTATTGTTAGCCTTTGTTCTATTAATCTACAAAGAGAAACATTCAGAGGGTTCAAATAGGAGGTTCTCTTGAGTAAGCAGACACGCCCCTTTCAAACAGCTGCTGGGCGAAGTGTTACAGGTGCAGAATGGCTTTGATCAAGTCTGCGTTCAACTTTTACCCGAGTGCAATGATGTAGACGGTGTAGCTAGGACTGTAGTACGTCAGTTGTTTCACCCTGCAGTGTGTAGACTCATGACCATGGCAATACACCGCCCCTTCGTCTTTCCCGGATACTCAATCCTCTAGTGTGGTTCATGAGACATCTAGAAGCCATGCTGATCACCAAAGCTGATCACACCTTACTGCTACCTAAATTTGACGTAGACGTAAGACTAGAACAAGAAGAAGGGGCGTGTCAACCTATGCAGGTCTCTCAAAGAGAACGTCTACGCTTCATTGTCATACTTGAACCTTGTGCGTGTTTCTCATCGTAGATCAATAGTGCGAAGACGGATGCCAATTACTGGTGAGTTCTATTGCGCTAACCTCATCTTCTGTGATAGGAGAGGGTCAAGTCTGCTGGGAAACGGCCTCTTGCATCTTACTTTTGTTACAAAAAGCTCTTCTAAGGCTTTAAAACACAAGATCCCTCTATAGTTACCAATCCTGTTTAGTTTTTGTGTAGTTTACTGTACTGGTAAGATAACTGAGCTATGGAAGCAATTCATTTGGTGTAGGCGGAGCTTAGTGCCAATGACCTGTCAGTCTAGCACATGCTCCGTACATAACACACGTTTTCTCCGCTACCAAGGCGATGGCTGGCCTGAAAGTAGCACAGCATGAAGTTTCACGATAAAGCCTACATTTTGAGATTATGTTGCATTTCCATTGGAGTTTCCCTTTAAAGAACTCACGAGATGCTTTACAATTAGTGCAAGATTTCACATTCTACCAGAAACACACAAGGCTGGCTCACCTTCACATAATGAATGAACTCTTGCAGCAAATTATCAGACTAAAATGGAAATCAAACCGGTATGTATGATCAAACAATGCCATTATGATAATCTCCAAACCTCTTGACTTGTCTCCAGCTCACCTACACCTTCTTCCTCAACTGAAAATAGAGGTCTCATTTGTTCAAATATTTCTTGTTCCTGCCTTTCTTTCTCTTCTTGCCGTTGTTGCTCAAGTCGTTTCTGTAATATGTAGAAAATGTGTAGTACGAATGCTCATCATTCTATACATAAGTGGCACATTATCTCAATTAACTTAATGACATCACATGCCACTGACTACCACAAATTCAATGCCTGTGTACGTCTACCTGTTATCACATCTATCATCGTGTTAATTGCTATGTTCAAGTTATGCACTCTTCGTTTTACATACCTGTTCTTCTTGTTTGTTTTCTTCTTCCATTTCTTTCTTCTTCTTCTCCTCCATCTGCAGTTGTTCTCGTCGTTTCTTGTCCTCCCTCATGGCTTCCTCTTGCTACCAGATCCAGTTTAAACCACTGTGTGTTGTATGCATTCAGCTTGGACCATACCTGACGAGCTTCTTTTTGTTTCTCTTTATCTGCCATTTTGCGCAGCTTCTTTGCACCTATCTTCTTGCTGAATGGAAAAGTGTCATTAGCTAAAACGTCTTCTAAACAAAACAAACAATCCATCTTGATTACAATCAACAAAAGCGCACTTCTTCAAATAATATTATCATAATCACTCAAGTAAACTTATGCTTGGAAACCCTAACTGTAGAACTTCAGGCATACTAAAACCAACCATAATTGTTGCCGATAGTCGGAAAAAATAAGAGTTACACGGATTATTTCTAGGTACAGTTGCTACGTACACCAAACGGCTCATCAGACAATGCTACTTAGCTAAGCTAGAGGGTGGAAAAGAAAGACAGACAACGAAAAGCAAACAGGAACCTATCTGTACACTTCATGTCTCTGGGAAAGCTATGTTGTGTTGCAACAATGGAAAAAAGTTGAAGCATTTCATGCTAATTCCTGCCAGTAAGAGCACCATTGCTTACTTTGTGACAGTTGTGCTGTAATGCATAAGTATGGTACACCAAAATCACACATGCTCAGGTTACTATACAAGCATAACCTTTTTATTCTGAGCTGTTACTCGATATCCCACACACTTTCTTAATAGCACACAGTGCAGGGAGACCATCTAACAAGGAAATGTTTCAAGCCACTCATGCACATAACTGTGACCAAGCCGTTTTAATGCTTATTGATGAATAATGATAAGAAGCTACTCAAATAAAACAAATCTGTGTAACAGATTATTACAGACAACATGTGCACAGACAGACAGACAGACAGACAGACAGACAGACAGACAGACAGACAGACAGACAGACAGACAAACATGCACACAAACACACGTTGATGACTACAAACAATCGTTGTTCATTTTGCAAGTGAGTAGTATCTTCCATTTACTGAAAGTGCAGCTAACACTGTTTGAATCTGCCTTTCCAAATAACTTTCCCTAAATTGCTTTTGATATACATGTTACTGAGTTCAGCTTGATAACGATAACATGTTCACTCATGACCATGTAACACTAGAATTTTAACACCTGGTAGCTCTTCTGTGCACTAACGCATATAGTTACACTACTACATATAGTTACATCATATCACTACCTCATCAACACAACAACTGTTCATGTAGTTTAATAGTTAGCTAATCTAAACAGTAACTCTGTTAAATACACTATTTCAAGTTTAAAGGGCCACAGACACGCAAAAATCAAAATTATCTTAAATTTCTATATGAAAGTTGAAAAATAAATTTAGACTTTTAATAGCACGGTTTCTATAACAAAATTGTGCTGTAATGTGCTTCCGGTTTATCGCATCTGATTTCAAGCAGTAGATTCGTAGCATTGAACTTCCAGACTAGAAGTTCGAGACTATAGATTCGAGGTGTGTACATATGACGTAAAACAGAGAACGGATGTCGCGTTAGTGCAAAGGAAATAGGTAACCAACAAGACTTGAGCGTGTGCTAGGGTTAGAATGGCCAGACAATGTGTGGTAGCTGGGTGCTATCATACCGTGAAAGGTGTAAGGCTCGTTCGGTTTCCGAAGACCCCGAACAAAGATGAAAGTGGGTGAAACAAGTCAGACAAACGAGAGATCGCTGGGAAGCCCCAAGTGATTCTTACGTCTTGTGTACTCGCTATTTCGAAGCAGACTGCTTTGAAGATGAGCCAAAATCGTGCAAGCAATTTAGTTTCAGCTACCGGGCACCAAAATTGAGCCGAATGCCGTGCATACTGATTGAGACAGTGCGAAGACTGGGCAGTTGGAAACACCAAGAAAGATGAGATTGGCATATGAAAAAAGTGAAAGAAAGAGAGTAGGTTATATTTAGACTTTATAGAAGTGTACATATAATGATGAATTAAATTGATTATAATTAACTATGAGCCACTGAACAATTTCTAAATATGGTGGAACAGAATCTGCTGACAAGAGGCATGACAGCCAGTTTACACCATCTTGCTAATTGATGGTAAGAAGTATATCTGTATATCTTCTGTGCAGAACAGAAATCCATTGTTGAAGTCAGCATTGTTGGTACAATTGTTTCTCATGAATTAGAGGAGGATCGGTTCATGCAATGCCATAGACCTGCTGTATGCAATCTGCAGACACCAGAGAATCCTGGGTGTTCAATGATGCAATTTTTGTCATTACTTCCAAGTATGTTCTGGCAACACCCACAATGATGGTCAGAGGTCAGCAACCACCACTAGAACATAGTTGTACACCTAAACAAAATAATACTACATGACTTGTAGATCATCCTAAACTGTTCAAACCACAAAAATCAAGTAGTCGCTTCTTTTGCTCGTCTTCGGGTGCTACCAGCAATGGCACCTTACCGGTGACAGGTTCAAAGTCAGACAGCTCCACCTATTCTATGGCTTCACTTTGATCATCTTCCGAGCAATTCTCCACATCACCAGTATCTACTCCATACGATACTGAAGGCTCTATGCACACAGACTGTTTCAAACCGTCATGCAACGACAATTCCGGAGACTGACGTAGCTGTAAACTATGGTGTTTTGCCCGCTAACAGTCATATCTTGTAAAGAGTATAATCACGCAAAGCTTTCTTGAGATCGCCGTCGTCTTCATCATTAGAACCGCTTGCTCTGTCATGTTAGCTGCCTCTAGTCATCAAAACGTTTTGCGCTAACTCGACATCCGTTCTCAGTTTTACATCATATGTACACACCCTGAATCTGCTGCTCAAAACCGGATACGCTAAACCGGTAGTATGTTACAGCACAATTTTCTTATAAAACTCTTGCTTTTAAAAAATCTAAAAATTCTTCTGGTATGTACACCTTTAGAACTATCATATAAAAGTTTAAAATAATTTTCAAAAATTTTAGCGTGTCAGTGGCCCTTTATGTTACAGCCGTTCAGTTCAGATGATTCAGACACATGTCCAGTATAAGTATGCATAACAAATATCAATATCTACCATTGGTCGTTCATTCAAAGGTAGTGTTCATTCAAGTTAGTAGTGGGACTCTGCAGTGTATATTCAAGGGCAGCAGTCTTTTGAGGAAATACGATATTGCCCAATCAATTTACAATTAACTCATGAAATTGAAATAGGAAACATGTACAATAATGGCTTCAATACGACATGAACATAAGTCCTATTGTAGGCAAAACAACTAGCAACTAATTCAATAAATAACTGTTAACTATTAATAAATTAATTACTTAAATTAAATTAAGTAACCACAAATCACAAAATTTCCCTAAAATTTGTAGCAGCACCTCTTGTAAACCTTGTAATTTTTTGTAAATTATTTCGACCAAATAAACTTTTCACACATACCAACATCTTCTCCTTCTTGTTGTGCACGCCGCAGAGCAGCAACACCGGCATACATCCTGTCTCTGCCCCTCCGATGACGCGGAATCGGACCTGCTAGCGCTTCATCTTGCTGAAGATCCTGTCGTTCTCTTTCTTCTAGAAACGACAATGTGACAACAGATACAAGTACTTAGTAGCTAACCGACGATTGACTAGCTATACCTTGAGGTGGGCCCTTACTCCTTCTGTACTTACTCACAAAAAGTAGGACTATGGCAGCTATTGCAGCAGCTACAAGCCACAACAACGGGTCCATCGAAAACGCTAGGTGTACGATTCAAATTATACGGGCTATTTAAGCAACTAGAGCACGTGACCAGATCTAATGTCTGGCTTGTTTCGTGAGGGTCTATTGCTGGTTTGTCGTTTGTCTCCATGGAGCAACACTGTTTTAAGTCAGCTGTCTCTGCACAGTTTGACTTGTTCGAGGCATTTTTTGGGAAACTCAAGTTTGTGCGTTCGTGTCCTTCACACAAGTTTTGTAAATCTAGGAGGCAGCCTGACGGAAGGCCTACGCAAGAAAGGCGGCAGAAACCGGCACGGTCACAAGACGGTCGGTCGACAAGGCGGAGGACACAAACAAAAGTATCGAGTGATCGACTTCAAGAGACTGTCGTTCTCTCGTTCTACACCTCAGCAGGTTCGCGAGAGAGTTCTCGATATCGAGTACGATCCTTGTCGTTCTGCGCGCATTGCGCTCGTCGCAGGAAGGAGCAGAAAGTACGTCATTGCCCCGGATGGTTTAGATGCCGGTCACGTGATTACGGCGCAGTTGGGCCAACCCGATAAATTGCAGTTGCAACGTGGAAATTCGTATCAGTTGAAGTACATTCCCATAGGTCAGGAGGTCCATAATATTGAATTGAATCCGGGAAAGGGAGGACAGATTGTGCGAGCGGCAGGAACGGTGGCCAAAGTTCAGAGGAAAACTGATAATCTGGTTACTATTCGGCTTCCTTCTGGCCAACTGAAAGACTTAAGAGGAGAATGTATGGCCACTTTAGGTCGGGTGTCGAATATTGACCACAGAAATCGAGTTTTGGGAAAAGCAGGAAGAAGTCGGTGGCTTGGAATCAAGCCGAAGCCAAACAAGCAGAGAAAGGCTCACAAGAAGAAGCTTGCTGTTTGATCAGCTTATGTTAACAGTTACTGAAAGTGTCATGGCAACAGCCATTTTACTTAAACTGTATATTTTCAGTGGAAAATTGCATTAACAATACCAGTAACCTTTGTTACTTTGTTTTTGCCACTTTTCTAGCAGTAAGGGCTTAAAATGTTAATGACCAGGAATGTATGTTTCTTGAAGAGAAGACTGGAAGATTTCAAGATTTCATCAATCGCAGGTCTACAAAAGCATTTTTCTTTTACTCTTAACTCATTCTTCTGGAAGACTGCATCGATATCATTTTCTGGTTATATTGTGAGGCCACAGGTGTAGCGTGTATTGATGAACTCTCATACACGCCAGGGTCTCTGTCTTGCTTGTGCAATTAACTTGTGGGTATCAAGCAAATTAATAATTTTTAACAGTAAAACTAAAACGCCGAGATATAGCTATAGTCCTATACATACGATGAACTTTCCTAATAAGTCAAGCAAAGCACAATTTATCTGCACCTGACATTAGAAGCATAGAAATCATCCACCTTCTAGAGTTAACGTATGTAGTACATGTACCTAGACAATTACAATCTGCGACCTAAAATATGTGAAACCATGGGCATCGTTCACTACTGTATTTTCCCATATAAAAAGATCAAATTAACCCTACTCATCACGTGATTCTCAAATTTTGTAGTTGATTTATTATGCTTGCTCCTTTCGATTACGTTGTACCTCGTTGCCTACATAAAATAGTTGATACCCTTAGGGTTAGTCTGATACAAGATCGCTTACGAGCTGACGAGCTGATCAACAGAGAAGAATACAACAGACTTTCTGCACTTCCGATCGAAGAGGACAGGGCTCGTCTGTTGCTCAACGAGATCCTACCTAAAAAGGGACCTGAAGCATACGGCAAATTTCGTGCCATCCTACTGAGTGTGGTTGGACAAGAGCACATCGTCAGAGACATCTTGGATCCCATGGAAAGCCGGCCGCAGATTGCAGAGGCACCATGGCCAGTTGCAGCTGCCTCACGTGCACGCTCTTCTAGATCTAGCAGATCCAACTGCAGAGACGAGGATGAGGCTCCACAGCACCAGTCTTGTACTGCTGCACCTCCTGCAAAGAAACGGACAATCTCATCGTCTGGTATTAAAATTTGTAATTAGAATTAAAGAAGTGTCTGCATGTCTAGATATTTCAATTAATACATTAATAGGCTAAAAAATAATTAATTAAAATAGAGGTCAAAATGTTGGAACTTCTCTACCTATTTTGAGATTTCTGTGCTGGTCGATATAAACTGTCCATGACATCATCAGCCACCTAGCTTATCATGCATGCTGCATGAATACTTGCTTATTATGGCTTCGTGATGGTGTCATGTCCGTTTATTTCAGCACAGCCTGCTAGGAACATCGTTATTGCACCATTTGATTTTGGCTTGCTCAATAGTGAAAATAATTGCACCGCAATCTATAGGCAATGTTCTAGCTGACTTCAAAGAGTGTATTTATCATAATGCACATCAGAATATTGATTGATATTGGAGATCTTCATGCATGGTGTCACTCTAGAAGTGAAGATGAGCTGCTGGGTACATCTATTTGACAGACTCAGTCTTCGAACTCAAGTAATTCTAGATCTTGCACTATGTTCATGCACCAATGTATATGTATGTACCTTATTATACATGGAGTAGTTTTTCCCATTATGTGGACATAAAATTTCAGCATTTAATATGTGTACGCTTGCATGGTGTCATCTAAAATACCCTATGACAGTAAATGTTGTCTATCTGATGTAAGGTTTTCTTTCTAGTGAATACAGGTTTATCTAGCAGTGATGACACCAGTAGCTCGTACAGTGATGATGAAGGTGATGATACAGCTCGCGTTGTTAGGTAGTTATGTGTGTTGCATGTGTGTGCCAGTGGTGGTGGTAGCGGTGGCGGCGGCAGCAGTGGTCACCAGGTGGTAGTAATGGTGTGTGTGTGTGTGTGTGTGTGTGTGTGTGTGTGTGTGTGTGTGTGTATGTGTGTGTGTGTGTGTGTGTGTGTGTGTGTGTGTGTGTGTGTATGTGTGTGTGTGTGTGTGTGTGTGTGTGTGTGTGTGTGTGTGTGTGTGTGTGTGTGTGTGTGTGTGTGTGTGTGTGTGTGTGTGTGTGTGTGTGTGTGTGTGTGTGTAGCACTTGTGGATTTCTATTGACTACCATAAATGCTGGGCCCACAGTTGACATTTGTTTATCATTATTGCATTATAAATTTCTGTAAGCTGTGTTGCAGACTTAATTCATCCTCACCTTGATAAACATGTCACTTTGCAACATGTCAATGCTGTCAAAAAATGGGGCAATGAACGTTGGCGCCAAATTGGCCGAGCTTTGAAATTCAGTGACACGGACCTTGCTGACATAGCATCTCAATTTAACCACGATGGTGACAAGGAAAAGCTTCATCAAGTTATACACAAATGGATACTAAAATATGGCAAAAAGGCCACCTTACGGACATTGCTCAAAGCTTGCAGGAATCCTGAAGTAGGGATTAAAGGCAAAGTCATTGACGAAATCAATGGCTACGAGAAAAGAAGGCAAACCAAGAAACAGCAGAAGAGACATGAGTCAAACGTATAAGAAATCAGTATTTTCTAATGCTTCAATTTTTATACAGACGCTGGACAGGAGCCTTCCGAGGGTAGATCAACTGTTTTATACAGTACATAGCTATTTGCTAAGCAACAGAGAATTTCATTTCAAGTATGTCTCCAAGACCAGCTGTTATTGTCTGGCCTGAGACAACAGGACCGACTCCTGATGGTGTACCAGTCAGAATCAGGTCACCAGTCTCAAGACTCATGATACGACTAATATAACCGATTAAGTGAGGAATAGTAAATACCATGTCCTTTGTATTTCCGTCCTGTTTCATAGTGCCATCGACCTTCAACCAAAGCTGAGTGTTCTCGGGACATGCTAACTCATCCTTCGTAATGAACCTGCTGATTGGACAGAATGTGTCATAACCTTTGGCAAGTGTCCATGGGGCACCGGCCTTCTTTGCAGCTGTCTGAAGGTCTCTTGCTGTCATGTCCAATGCAAGAGCATAACCTGCCACGTGATCCATTGCATGTGATTCAGGAATTGTACGTCCAGGTTTACCAATAACGACGCCCAGTTCAACTTCGTGGTGAAGTTCAGAACAACCATCAGGGACCTGAATTTATAATTCATCACATGTTTATGAGAGTCCACAATTAATAATAGAGTGACTTTAATAGTAAACATATAATTGAACAAACAAATTACACACGTAGCCCTGTAAGTGGCCATGGCAACTAAATTTTCAGATGGCGAATAATAAAGAAATATTAGATGCTACCATGACCCATCTGTGATACAGGTGATACATGAAACAGCTGATATTAATTAACGTTTAAACACTGGGAAGGCATAATGGAAGACTTTGTGAGTGAGAGGGGAATGCCCCAAAGGAAATGAAGTCTCTGTGGTTTTGTTGTATCATCCAGCAGTAACTGCTGTAGACTAGGAAACTGTAAGTAAACATGACTGGTGGTTAATAACTATTTTAGCAAATCTGATACAAAATGTTTTGTCAAGTGGTAAATATAAAGGATCAAACAGCATTGTTGGAGCCCCTCCCCCAACGTCTACAAACATTTGCCATTCCCTGTGTAATTACGAGAACTCAGGACTTGTTTACAGTATTTTAAGTCTGTTGGCATTCCCAATGCACATGATGCGTATTTCAAATCCAGACCATTGGTGATCTACCAAAATGATCATATTTTCATGCTGTTAAATGCAAATCATACTTCCAGAGCCTGTTCATGCATGTACTCATTTCAGATTGTTTGTTGTACCGAATATATGACTATCTAGATTGCTGCTGGATAATGTTCTACAGTGATTACTGGAAGCATTTCTCACAGCTGGGAAGAATGCAGAGCTGGCAGATAAACTTGTTTTCCGACTACAAAATTTTCCTTTACTTGCCAATGGCTACCGAGCTAATGAAGCAAAACCTGACCTAGCCTAGCTGTTCATGGACACACACACACACACACACACACACACACACGCACGCGCACACACACACACACACACACGCACGCGCACACACACACACACACCACACACACACACCACACACACACACACACACACGCACGCGCACACACACACACACACCACACACACACACCACACACACACACACACACACACACACACCAAACGCACGCACGCACGCACGCACGCACGCACGCACACACACACACACACACACACACACACACACAAGGAATCCATAAAATCAATTTCACAAATTTCAAATAATTAATTACTAATCACTGCAATACATACGCACTATGATAGAATTTCCTTCTCCCAGATAAGAAGACGGAGGCTTCAGGAAAATAAGAGGAACAGTAGGAACCGTGTTACCCAGCTCAGCAGCGTGTTCTCTGTTTTCAACGAAATTAGACAGTGCCACAACTCTAGACGAGGTAGTGATGTCCAAATCATGATCGTTTACCGGTAGTTGCGTCCAACAGCTACAATCTTCCGACCAAAGCTGGCAAACGCTCTCACGTCAACAGCCGCTCGTCCAGCCATGATACCAGGCAGAGCAGTGAGTACACAGTGGACCTAAGCGACTCAAGGAAGACAAGGTCACGTGAACCATGTGATCATGACATGTGATACAAGTTGCTGCTATTTTCGTACGGTTAGACTTCTCTGCTAATGGCTGAAGACGTAGCTAGAGTTGCAAACAGATGCGAAGATGCGAAGGAGAGCAAAAGCCTTGATTTGAGTTCCTGCCGATTGGCTAAGATGCCGGACGCAATCTATCACATTTTACGGGAGATTCCGGTAGTAAAATGCAACCTGGATGACAATATCCTACGAATTCTACCTCGCAAATTTTGCAGCAAATTTATTGCCCTACAAGGTAGAGTGTCACGCGCTGTAAATTAATTAAAGGTGTGTGTGTGTGTGTGTGTGTGTGTGTGTGTGGTGTGTGTGGTGTGTGTATACTGGTTGGTAGCATGTTATGGCCAATCATCATTGATCAAGTGAGTGTATAGTAGATACTTTCATCAGATTGCATGATGCCCCTTACCTATAGTTGCATCTACTTTGCCTAATTAGCTAATACTGATGATTTGATTTTGTAGAACTCACACTGTCAGGCAACAGATTAACTGGACTACCTGTTGAAATGGTAGAAATGGTAGAGTTACGACAACTTGACATTTCAAGAAATCAGTTCACAGAATTTCCCTCTGTTATTGTGCAACTCCCTTTACTGAGAAAGGCTATCATAAAAGAGAACGAAATCAAAGAGATTGACATTGATCAAGTACGTGAAATGAAAAGTCTCAATGAGCTGGACTTGAGGGGAAATCCATTACCAATGCTTACAAGTCAGTTTCTTGCCAGGATTGATGGGGTCACAGTTCACGTTTGATGACCCTGCTTCAGGCTTGGTGCCACAGCTAGCTGATGTAAATAAGTTGACAGTGGAATAACACACGGAGCTTTAATAATGACTTGATCAAGATTTTTACATTTAAGTACCTCCTGTAATGTCACTTTTAGAGTGAGGCATGTAAGATGACAGTATGCATGCTTCTCGCCATGTAGACTACTCTTCATATAAGTGTGATGTCATAGTATGCATAATATTGTCCTTTGTATCATTTGTGTTGCTGCCAGTAAAGAGTTATTTGGCTTTGGCTTAGTCTCCATACGTCAATCGTGCACAATCGTTCTATTAGCCAATGGACAGTGTACTTTTGTCCCAAATGACAGGCCATGAATTGGGAGAAACACAGTACCCAGTGTACCCAAGCCTTCGTTGTCCTACACACGTTTTATATTGTGTACAATTAGTAGTCTCGCGTAGCCAGAACCCTTCCGCTGGGTCATCCCCCGGCAAATTCTGGCTACGCGAGACTAGTGCACAATAAGCTTCATGCTTACGAACTCATCTTGCACGTGGTAAAACATGTCCACAAAAACTGGTACAATCCAAGGCTACACCCTTGAAGTCAATGTGTGTTTTTGCACTGAACATGCCTAATTGTCACCTAGACATCATAGTCAATATGGACTAGAGATGTCTTGGTATGGGTTCATAAAAGATGAAGCCCAATGTGGTCTCTGTAGAAGTCCCATATGGTTTCAAAATGGTGGTCAAACACTGACTCCACCTTGGAGCCTTTCATTAATTATAAAAGGGTCACATTCATAAAATAAAATGATGAGGTAGCATATTTGTGTGCATACACAGACAGGCAAGCTTGCTCCAACACACACACGCGCGCGCACACACACACACACACACACACACACACACACACACACACCTGAATTTCAGCCACCATTACAAGTTTAGGCCTAGCAGAACCAAACTCCAAGCATGATGGTCTTTACCTAATTCAACTGACACATTCAAAGATTTTAAAAAGTGTCTTCCATAAGCTTGTCACTTCTGATTTGATAGACTACTCCATCACAAATGTTTCTGACGTTGACTATTGCCCATTCTAATGACAACCTAGCCATTGCAATCTCTGTCTTATATGTGCAACTCACTAGAGTCTTCTTTTGGAAATCCTGTGCTATATTGATACCAAAAATTGTTCTGATATAGCTCATATGAAAGGTGGACTATTCTCAGCCATATAATAGAAAATTGGGAGGAGCAGCAATCTGAATATTTTCAATTTAAATGTTCTAAAAACACTGAATACTTGTTTCTGCCAGTAGGTGATTGTTATACTTGCTTAGCAATTAATCTTGTTGTCAATTTCTTGGAATAACCATCTGATCCATGGATGACACTGCCCATTTACGAATTGCTACCAGTTGAGTGACAGAACACACCACGTGCACGAGTGCACAGGCACAGGCACACACAAACACACACACACACACACACACACACACACACACACACACACACACACACACACACACACACACACACACACACACACACCCGTGAGTAGAAATTGTACTGTACTGCCACAGTTTTAATTGCCAAAGATAGTGAGTGGATCATCAAAATGCACAATACATTCAAACAAAGCAATACTGCAAATCACAAATTGCTTTCAGCAGTTTGACGACGAACCAACTCAGCATAAAGATTCCCTTTCCTCAGTAATTCATCATGGCATCCAAGCTATACATTGAGTAGCTACATTGCTAACACAAACACAAGAAAAAGTGAGCAGATCACCTCCTTTATAGATCCTTTAGACAGAACTGCAATCAGATCTAAGAAGAAGGAAGTGACAATTAAGCTACTGTCTGTAGGTGCTTCTCTACTTATATAAAACCTGCTTCACGGATAGTACTTAATCGATGAGCAATCACTAAAACTGTTCTGTCTAAACAAGAATTATATTGAATCAAATGTCATTTTTTGACTGACATAATTACCTTTGCAAGCCGTATCTAAAGCAGCCTGAACTGTGCCTTCTGATTCAGCGTCCAAAGCACTAATATGATATCAATGATTAAATTAAGTGTGTACCAGTTGATATGAAAGAACACACTGACACATGCATGCGTAAGCAAGCACACACATGCACGCATGCACGTATACACACTTGCACACTTGCACATAAATAAATAAATACACACACACACACACGCACACACACACACACACACACACACACACACACACACACACACACACACACACACACACCTCCATTTAGAAAGAAGAGGACAGTCATAGCCAAAAGTCTAAAGATGTTGTCAGTACATCATTCACATATCCATGCATTGTCTCATAGCTTCCACAAATAACAAACAACTCACCTAGTTGCTTCATCCAAGATTAGTATTTTGGGATCTTTTAAGAGGGCTCGAGCAATAGCTATCCTACAAGATATATCATCAAGTTTGAATCTAAGACTCTATATTCTTTGGCAAACAAAGAATGGCTAGAATCATGAGACCTTTGTTTCTGACCTCCAGATACAGTAAGACCTCTCTCACCAACAACGGTATCATAACCCTAAATTACAAATAGTGATGACATTGGCATGTCAAAATTAGCTATGCAATCTTACTTGTGGAAAGTCTCGTATAAACTGATCACAATTCGCTGTCTTTGCTGCTTGTATCACCTGTACATATTTAATTAACTAAGTAGTAAGAACTCTGGTTACAGAAACTACTCTTCCCAGAGCGCATTGATGTCGACAAAACTATTTGATTGTGTTCGTAATAGCAATAACATGCAGTTTGAGATCTGAGACACATACTCCATCTCCTAGTTCTTGTAAAAGGCAAAGCTAAGAAATATAGCATTTCTTTATCAAATCATTTTCTCTCTGCATGCAAAACTCTATATCAGTTTTATAGCACCGAATCAAATTCATGTCTCTAAATTAACTCAATGTACCATACCAGCTTAACTGTGATTTCAGCTATGCTTGCATTTAAGCACGTCAAGCCTTAATTCCTAAATTCTAGTAATTAAAACTGTGTTTACACCCATTGCTTCCACAGCTATGAGACTTCTGGGAACCACAATCGCATTGTCGTAAAGAATTATGAATTTATATGCTATTTTCGTTTAAGTGCATGTGCTACTTGTAAATTTTACCTAAAATTTCTGCAACGACTGTCATTTCACGTGACCACAAATCTGTAAATAGTTTGAATCATCAAAGTACAGTAACAAGCCACAAAGCAACTGATTTCACGTTAGCAGTTACTGACAGGTAAGTTCTGTTTTCTATTCCTGACAAGACATGCATACCGCAAACCTGTTTTACACTGTTCTGTAAAAACTCTCTCATGAACGTTTTGTGGATCTGATTGGTGGTTAGTCCATTGTGTGTGGTTGTCATGTACTATCAGTTAACAGCAAACACCGCTCTGTGATTGGACCAAATTAAAGGAGCCATGGCACATTCCTGAGTGAGACAGACATAGCCACACATCCGCACACATACTAGTCACAAACCAGAAGTCATTCCAGCCATCTATTTTTTTGAGTTGAGTACCGTATTTGCCCGTAATAACGCCCATACCGAAATAACGTCTATACGCCCACATGTAGCAGGTCTGAACTTTCTGCCCAAAAAAACGTCCAGGCCCATGTGTACACCCAGGATATGTATGCAGAGAATAAACAAAATTATGTCCACATAACATCTGTCTCTGTGTGTGCATTTGATTCATAGTGTCAGTGTTGAGTGAAAGTGCTTACCGCTAGACTCATGTCTTTGTTGCAATTACCAATACTGATGCTGTTGACAGGCTTCAGGCCAGCGACTCTGGTTAAATTTGCTGATGCTGTACGGACACCAGTACCTTTAATCTAGCATGCAAATATGGGCATTTGTGGTGTATCTGTCTTCAAATGTTTAGATGATGACTGGCCAAAAACAGCATATTGTGAACAAGTATACGCCTGGGACCAAAATAACGTCCATGCCCTAGTATATGCCCAGAAAAAAGACTTTCTTTTCTATATGCCCACGGCGTTATTATGGGCAAATACTGTATGCTACTTGCTAAGTCACACAACTTTTACAAAAATTCCCATTTCTTACATGGCTAAATTATAATGATTTTTAAATTTTACATTAATTCATATTAATAAACTACCTCATCATCTGAAGCATCAGGTTTTCCATAACGAATATTTTCCATTACTGACGTAGCAAACAAAACAGGTTCCTACAAACAATAAGACGATGACTACGTGAAATTGATCAAAATGATGTCAACAGTGCACCATGCACACACACACACCCACCCACCCACACACACACACACACACACACACACACACACACACAAACACACACACACGCACACACACACACACACACACACACACACACACACACACACACACACACACACACCAAAATGACAGAAAAGAAAAAGAGACTTAAAAGAGAAAAACAAGAGAAGAAAACAACAGATCTGAGAGGTGAGAAAGAAAAGAAAGGAATATATAGAGAAGGCTGAAAGAAACAAAACACATCAAAAAAATAGAGAAAGGAATAAGAGAAATATAGCATAGCACTTCGAATCCATGCATATCTCTGTAATACATACCTCTGAGCAAACCAAAGACTGCTATAGTTATACAACAAATGCAAGTAATACACAAGCATTTCCTAACACTGATTTTAAAAGCATCTGCCAGCTTGTACAGCAATAAGCAAGAAACTAATTAGTTAAGACAAATATGACCATTATTAACACACAGAGAAATAACTTACTGCCAATGACATACTTGCCTGATTAATAAAACCCACAATGTGTCCTCTCAACCATCTTGGATCCAGATGTTGAATATCTCTCCCATCTAACAGCACAAGCCCTTCATCCAAATCATAGTATCTTTCTAGCAATGCAGCTACGGTTGATTTTCCTACATATAAGTAAAATCTGAAAAAAGTCAAAAATTCACTGAGAGCACCCAAACAAACCTGCTCCTGACGGACCACACAATGCCACTGTTTTGCCAGCAGGGATAGACAAACAAAAGTCCTGCAGCACAACCTGAAAATATAAAAAACGTCAAATAGACTCCAGATTTGATAGTACATGGTACAATCAAGCCACCTGTCCAGGTCTGTTGGGATACGAGAAGGTAACATGCTTGAATTCAACATTACCATCAACTTTATCAAGAGATAGACCACCTTGCACAGGTATAGTTGGTTCCAGGAAGATAAACTGAAACACAATAAGGCCATTTAAAAAATTAAAAATGTATTTAGCATTAACAAATATTAACACGTAACTGACTCTAAATACTCTGCCACCAGCACTTGTTCCTTGCACTGCTTGGCCATATAACAATGAAATCAATTCAAGAGATCTGAAAAATATGCCAAAACAAAATTGACAAGTGACCCTGCTGGTCACACACTGAAGTTAGTCTAAATACAAATTTCAAATTAATAAAATTATAACCAAATATTCTGTATTTATTAACTAGGTTCATTATTTCCCTGTGCAAGACAAATGATGTGCATACATCCACATATTCTTTCTAAATTCATGCTTCTGTTAACCAAATCACAGATACATGTGAAATGATCTCAAAAATATAATTGATTGTTTATAAATTAAAAAAGCCTTAATTAAATCTAATGTAAATAACAAAAATTCAAGATAATACAAAAATTTCAAACTGGTCATTTGTAAAAACAAGCAGTCTACATATATCTAGCATCTATTCCAACCTCTGAAGCATCTGGGTTGAAACGAGAAAAGACATGAGGTCACCAGGAGTCAGACGTCCAGCCGCAACTTCTGTGCCGCCAGCAAACAAGACCAGCAATGTGACACCTAAACATAACATAAAGAGACAATCTTGAAAAGCAACAAAGTTGTAAAAGCATAATTTAATGACCATTCACAGCAATCCTTGCTAGTCCTTGAAAGATTGCAATACCAAATCCAAGCTTTTCTCCTAGTTCTTTAGACTTCTGCACCTCATCGTGATATGCTCTACAAGTATAAATGAGTGACGCAATACAGTACAGAAATTATAACTACAATGTCCTACTTGATTTCAGCATCTTCCATCGCAAATGCCCTTACAGTTCGAATACTGCCAAGAGCTTCAGTAGCAGCAGCAGCCCCTTTAGCAACCTAAAAGCATAAGCAATTACAATGCAATGTAAGTCAACCACTTGTACAACTGCCTAGTATATTAAACTTAGATTATAATTGTAATTCAGCAATCACACACACTGTGTGTTTCTGTGATTTAGCCTACTTCATTTGTTGCATTTCCTTAACATACCACTGATACTGCAATAAAAGAAGATAATGATATCAACAGATGGTAAAGATCGTACATGAAAAAGGCAATGCCATCATGTGAGACCATCCCAACAGCACGGATACTTAGCTTCATCGACTGGCTTTCTGCGATATATTAGACTGGTTATGCATGCATTTGAATAAAGAAGTAAGTACAGTACTGAATATATATTCAGTATGCTCAGATCATGAATGCTTCTAGGCAAGCACAGTTCTTGTCCAAACTGCTTATGGATTTGACAAATTCACTTGCATTCCAGATGTACAGTGCAAGATCTCCTGTCAAGACATACATATCAAAGAAACCAATTTTCTGTCAACTAAACTTGGCTCTGATAACACAGTTTTCTCATAAAAGCAAATCAGATATTGAAAATTGCAACTATTGAATCCTTAGTTCACCTTACCAAACACTAAATAAGATTCTGAATCTGCAGTGACATAGTCTATCGCTACACCACACTTGCAACTAATTGCATATGCTAGTATGCCTCTGTTGCAAATCTTCATAATATTTTAAATTCCAACTGATGCATTCATTCTTCATAATAATAGCAAGAGAAACAGTAACCAACATTTAGAAATGTCTGCAAACTGAATGTTGACATTCACTGTGCAACACAACATGCATCTCAGGACACCTTTAAGTATCAATTGAATTGCTAACATTTGTCCTCAAACATTGAATGAAACACCATCTACAATACTGCAACACTAGATAAATTTTAAGTCTCCCACTCTAAAATTCATTTAATAACCAAGCAGTGTTACAGCATAGATTCAATTACCTGATCTTGAGCCTTTTGAGAAATCTGTCGAAGAACCTTCCCAATTCCACTGCCGACTAATACAATGACTGGCAAAGTTCCAACCAACATCAAAGTCAAACGAGGCGAAATAAAGTATAAAGATAAGAAACATCCAATGGTCTAACAACATACAACAATTTATACACTCTATGTCATTAGATACACATACAAGTGTAACAATAACCTGTGTGACACTGCGAAGACCCTGAGATATACATATCTTAAAAGAGCTCTTAAAATCTTGAACATCGCTTGTCAGCCTGATAAGTAGAACAATCAGCCTAAAAGACTGACAACGCTGATAGATACACACCGAGATATAAGCTCTCCGGTTCTGTGTTGATCAAAGAAAGAAATATCTTGCTTCACAATTGCATCAAAGAGACGACAACGTAAGCGCATTGCCATTCGTTCCCCAACTCGTGACAACATCCATATGTACACGATAGTAAGACAGCTCTAACAACAACATGGAACACATTGCAAACACAAACAACAAACTACAGAAGATTTCAAAAAAAAGACTGGCAAAAACAATGCATGATCACAATACAATGTAGATACATGCAAAATCTCTTATTGATTCAGAACAAAAGCACCAAAGGTGCCAATGCCCCGATGTGCAATCAACTGGGGGCATTCAATGTTCAGTATGACAAACACAAAGGGCAGCTAAAATACCGTATGCATCTACTGCACATGCACACCGATAAATCACTGATAACTCAAAAATGAAGCTTTATCTCATAAATCCATTGATAAAAATATCACTTCTAAATCCAAGTAAATGTCATTTCTTACCCAAAGAAGACACTCTTGTCGTTAAAATCCACAGCAGCATGTACATATAGCAATAATCCATGCACACAAAGATATCACCCATAACTCCAAAATGAAGTTCTATCTTCCAAATCCACAATGTGAAATCCACAACAGTATCACTTCTTACATGTAGAAACTCTTTTTGTCCTTAAAATCTACTGTACACACACACACAGACACACACACAGACACACACACACACACACACACACACACACACACACACACACACACGCACACACGCACACACGCACACAGACACACAGACACACACACACACACACACACACACACACACACACACACACACACACACACACACACACACAGACACACACACACACAGACACACACACACACAGACACACACACTGGCAGACTACCGTATGCACACACACCAAAAATGTATGTTTAGTTTGTTTTCTGTGAAACCATTAGCAAATCTACAACAGGAAGGACAACAGAAACAAACAGATAAGAAAAAGCAAATAGACAAATGCCATAGTAATCGGAAAAGAGAAAAATATGTAAATGAAAGAGAAACTCAAAGAATCAAACAATGAAAAAATTAAAATAAGAATGAATACAAAACAAAGAAGGAATGGGACAGAAAAGGAAAAGAAAGAACGATCAAAGAAAACAATATGAGACGGAAGAAGTTCAACAGCAACGCTTCAAAGCAAACACAGGCAGGTAGCTGCATTTGTTTGCCACATTATGCATTCAATTAAGTTATATATACACCACCAACTCACCTGCAGGAGATAGCTTGCAATAAGATAAAGAGACGGTACTCTGACAGTTTCAAAATATTCTCTAAAGTCACCATGTGTATGTGCTAAAATGTTAACTAATTTCCCAAGTAGAATTGGAATTTTTATGTTGACAACAGCAGCAGCAAATGCACTCTGAAACAGAATTAATTAACAATCACTTTCAAAGCCACTGAGAGTATCAATACAGAGGAAAACGATGCAAAATACATAAATGTGTATTAATAATGTTTTTAATGTGGTGAGACAAAGGAGCACACAAATAAGTGAAGAAAAACCAGACAGCTCAACTACAAGACAGAAAGCCAATGAGAGACAACAGACAAGCATGTAAGCAAGAAGTTGCAGAACAATACATACAACTGCACAACAACTTATGCATGTATGTAGAGCATCTAGGCTAGCACAAGTGCATGAAAGATATCAAGATTTGCACGTAAGACAAACAAAAGCAACACAAAACTACATTGCATGCACACTGATCACAAAGGTAACAATAACTCATCAACACTGGTCAGTCACTGACCATCTCAATGCATACGTACCCCTATTGCCAAAATGAGCCATGCAATATCTGGCCACAGTAGATCCAGCAAGTCAGCATAGGCAATATTTTCTGGCTGTTGTGTCTCCAGTTCTTCAGAAATATCATCACCAAGAGTTCCAGAGTCATCTACTCCTACTGAGTCTTCACAATATGCTCGATGCAATAGATGTAAATGTTGAGAATAATGACAAATATAATAAATGCCAACAGGAGCACCAATATACAATGCACCACTCTTGAGCCCAATAAACACTCTTGACAGAAGATTTAATGATGATTTATGAGTAGATAAAACAACATTCTGAGCTCTCGGTACAGCACTATAGAAGCATTTTCTCAATATATAACAAACTTTGTTATTCCTCGTGTGATATTGATGAAACGTTCGCATAATATATTGATATGTCACACTCCTAAACTGCCTGGAACAATAAACTCTACTGAAACATAATTTCTTGAATGACACCTGAATGATGCACAAATAGTAAACACAAATACAACGGAACAAGCATTGACCGACAGTAGTACACACACACACATGCACACACATGCATGCACACGTACACACACACACACACACACACACACACACACACACACACACACACACACAGACACACACACAGACACACACACACACACACACACACACACACACACACACACACACACACACACACACACACACACACACACACACATGGCTCCACAAGCATGTCAAACATCGACATCTAAATTCTGTATTGAAATAACATGCACTTTTATATCTGGGCTCACTATAATCTTCACTGTCAGATTCTAGGTTTCTAGGAAATGAATTTACACATCCTTACACACACAACTTCCACACCAAGGTGGTACAACCTTGCAAGTACGTCTATCCCTTGACTAAATCCCACACTTTCACCCAGTTAGTAAAGGGCAAAGACAATTCCAATCTCAAATACTATACTATGCAAAATTCATTGGGTTTAAGGGTGTGCTTATCATAAGAAGGAAAGTTATCCAGCCATGATCCCGCTCCATGTCCTTGTAAGGATCTTAACTTTGCCACAGTGTGTTTCTGAAGAATCTGGCACAAGAAATTCATTAATTTTGCTGCCAATACTTGGCACAAGGAACAGACAGACAGGCAGACAGACAGAATAATTCTGAGCTGCTTACAGAAAGGTCCTTCCCATTGGTTATTCCTCTTGTTTTTGAACATTTTGGCGGTTGGGGGGGGGGGACAAGCAGTAAAGTATTTGAACAAGAGTGTAAGGGATGATGAAGGAAGATAAAATGAGACCGACTTCAAGACCAAGCGGCAATCAATCATTTCAGTGGCACTACAAAGTTGCAATGCGAACGTCATCTCGGACAAACTCATTAGCATAGCTAGATTAGAACGTTGAAAGGTAGTGTGCTCAGTGTAATTTTGTATGCTTCAGGACCGTAATAGCCTTGTCGTGTTAGTGTTAGGTTGCTCATGACGTAAACATTTGATTTAAACGGAGAATATATGTATTGAGACAGACAGACAGACAGACAGACAGACAGACAGACAGACAGACAGACAGACAGACAGACAGACAGACAGACAGACAGACAGACAGACAGACAGACAGACAGTGTTTTAGCTCTAAACTTGTTCTGTTTAGTGTCTAGGTGTTTCTGTATAGTTGGACTTGTAGCTACATACAGTATTGCATGTTGTTAGATTCATGTTTCAAATATATGTATTGGACAGACAGACAGACAGATGTGACATACAGACAGACAGACAGACAGACAGACAGACAGACAGACATTCAGTCAATTCATTTGCTAATTATTTAGATTTTGATCTTTACCTTGTGTAACCCACTTTGGGCTGTTGAATAGTGCGGATCCAATGTATTGACAGACAGACAGAAGACTGACAAACAGAGAAACAATCCGAACATGCATACAGATCGACTCTAGATCTGCAGATCTACACACACACTGCAGGCTGCTAATTAGATCTGCAAACCTGCAAAAGACAAACAAAGGACAGACGAACCAACAGAATGTTATTAAGTACATTGGCTTTGCATGTATAAATATCTATGTGCCTCAAAGACAGAAAGAGCAAACTGAAAATACGAAATCAGTCTGTACACGTAGGATACATAAAGACTTACAAACCTGCTTTGACGCCAACAGTTCAATGCTGTGACACGTGGACTCGACACCCACCTTTTGCCGAATAAACCTCTCGTCATGAAGAATGTATCAACCAAAAACCTCTAGCTGGTTGGAGTATAGATTTATACGCATGCGCGTTAGTAGAACTTCAAGATGACAGAAGAGCAAGATCGTCGCCAGAAGGCCCTTGTAGAGTACCGTAAAAGGTTAATGGAGCATCGAGAAATAGATGCCAGATTGAAGTCTTGTAAGTAATAATACTAAGCTGCAGAAGGGTGCGCTTTTTTGTGGTTCGCTTGTTTCTCATCCTCTGCTACCATCAGTGCGCTGTCTGCATCTTATTGTGCTGTTTTGCAGTGCGGGAACGAACGAAAGATTTGACTAAGGAATACGACAAGTCCGAAAACGATTTGAAGGCCTTGCAGAGCGTTGGGCAGGTGAACTGGTTGATGGAGGTTCGGGGATCCATGCATGTGGTTTGCGTTGACAGTGTTTGAAATTGTAGATCGTTGGAGAAGTTCTTCGACAACTGACGGAAGAGAAATGTAAGGGTTTAATAAGGATTTAATATTTTCCATAGCTTTCAAAGGCAAATTTTTTCCCGTATGCCACAATACCCCCAACATGCTGGTAAAGCAGGGTTTACCAGAGTCAGCGATGATCATACAGACATGGGCATAATTATGGAGCCACCCTGAGCATGTGACCCAGATTAAGAAGTTATTAGACTTTCTCAGACAGTTCAAGTAGATGCATCTACAGTGACAGCTGCACTTTGTAGTAAATTAAAACAAGTCATAATGGTGAGGTAATGGCTCTGATTGTGCCATCCACATGTCTGAGATTGCAGGAGATGTGTGACCTGTTGAGACACATGACTGCGTCTTGCTGTCAGTTCAATCAGTAAATTTGAAAGTTAATAATCAAAATCATTTTCAAAAAGCTTCTAAACAATAAAATGACTTTGTTTATTTTAGAAGACATACTCAAAGATTAAATAGAGGCTATACGTTTCAGTTTACTTGCATATTCTGAGTCTATTCTCATCTGCTCTTGTGACGTCACAACATGAACGGTTTAGACCAGCAATTGAGACTAACATTCGTTGGTCACTGTTCTGCAGTGCTAATGTCCTGTCCAGTCCTTTCTGTCACAGTTCAGTTAGCAAAGATTGCTGATGGAGTGACTTTAGGTTTGCAACAATGTACAGAAATATGGCGACTGTTATAGAGAAATCAGCTGTTTCGATTGAGCGCTAAGCAATTTCTAGTGGGGAAATGGTCAGCTGTCTTCTCAAATCACCTGTGCTTTCTCTCAAGTTGCATTCAGCTGATTTTTCAGTATCGCACTGTCGTGTTCTATTGCGTAAATGCCAAGCGCTCGCCAACTCAGCCCATGTTCTAGAGGCAAGATCGAAGGTCTCCACCAGACGGGCTTGTCTCATCGTGAAATTGCCAGATTGGTAGGAAAGTCTCGTGGGGCAGTACAGAAGTGCGTGAAACGATGGGAAGAAGGCAGTAGTGATTACATCAAGCGATCTGGAAGGAAAAGATCAACGTCAGCTAGGGAGGATCATTTACTCGAACGACTTGCACTTACTGACAGAAAGGTGACGACGAGACGGTTGCAAGGTAGACTTTCAGCGGCATGTGGGAAGTCATTGTCCCGAAGAACCATCACTTGCCGTCTCAGGGAAAAAGGAATTTGTGCTCGCAAGAAGCTGCAATTGAATCGTGAACATCAGCGATGTCGACGTGCGTGGGCGGTCACCCATCGTGGCTGGACGTTGGAGGACTGGAAACGTGTTGTCTTTTCCGATGAGGTGAAATCAGCGTCGGAAGTGATGGCTGCCTGTACGTGTGGCGGAGAAAAGGGGAGGAATTTAGCGCAGAATGTTGTCAGCCAGTAGTGCAGCATCCAACGAGCATTATGCTATGGGGTTGCATCAGCTTTCAAGGTGAAGGCTCTCTTCATTGCATACGAGGCCGTCTGAATTCAGAAGACTATCAACAGATCCTGGGTGATGTCATGCTGCCACATGCTCGTTGTTTAGTCGGTGAAGATTTTATCTTCCAGCAAGACAACGCGACAATTCACACCTCGCGCTCAACCAGGCAATGGCTGCGGGACAATGAGGTTACTGTCTTGGACTGGTCTGCTAAGTTGCCAGATGCAAACCCCATTGAAAATCTATGGCATGTTCTGAAGGTTCGGGCAAATGAAAAACATCCTGAAACCGAACAAGAGTTGTGGGAAGCAGTGCAGATGGCTTGGCGCGAAATACCTCAGGGATTAATAACAACCTGATAGAGAGTGTCCCAAGACGAATTGAGGCTATAGGACGAGCGAGAGGAGGAGCAACCAAGTATTGAGAATTTAACGGAGTGTGTGTGTGGGTTATTTGGAGTGTGTGTGTGTGACCCGTTGAACTATACCCGGCTTTTTTACATGGTAATGCATAGGGGCGGTGGTTAGTTTGGTCATCCCTTAATCGTTTTGTTGCTACGAGTTGTCAAAGCGTTCAATCAAAACAATATCAATACTCAATTAGCATGATTTGATGTAGAATCAGATGCAGCTTTAGGTGGGTCGGCAGGTATATTCATAAATCTGCAATGTTCTGTTGATTTTCCTGCCTCGGCTGATATGAGGGGTGGCTCCATAATTATGCCCATGTCTGTATTTGGTACTCTATTGTATGCTACGGAAGTGGGGGTTGGCGTATTGTATTATAGGGTGAAAACTTCACCTAGTGACCTATTGGTGTTTAGCTAGCAATGTGGCTTATAATTTTCGGCAACTCTGAGACACCTTGTGTATATTTGATTTATTGATTTAGAAGTATGTTTGTAAAATAATATGTACTTACATATTGCCACTGAACTGGTACAGTAGTGCCAATTTGCCATATAACAACTTCTACAAGGGTAGTTCACTGTTGTGTCATTTCACACATGTACAGACGGTATGATGTCTGCTGACTGTTTTGGCTTGCAAATCATATTGTAGTTTGTTGAGTAAGACCTAACATGCCATGGTAAGTTTACTTGAGAACATGAGACGTTGAGGTTAGAATGCATGGAAGTGATTGTCTAACTGAAGTTAAATTCTGCTTTATTTGACTAATATTGTTAATGTTCTGCATCAAGAGCCTAAAGAGAGCTTGTGACTGCCAATACTAACTGAAATGAAATCAGTTTTAAGCTGTTAATACTACTTACTGAAATCTATTTTTCTTAATTTCATCAATGTGTGGTTGGAAAGTGTGAGAGATTTGAAACAGATCATCCCAACAGGTTCAGAAATCTAACGAACATTTATGTGGCAAGTGCCAAGTAGCACTTTAAATATGTGAAAATTGTAAACAGTTGGCCAAAGTTGATAATGAGGCTTAATTCTGGGACTTAAGTGAGCATGAGTCTAGAAATAGTAGTCTTATTATAGTCAAAACAAGTACTTGAATCTCTAAAGAACATCATATACATAACGAGGTTTTTCCATTTTACTTGGTTTAACTATTTGTATATATCAGTCAAACTACATTTGCCATAGGTTACTCTATTTGCTGTGGTTGCTAGAGATGTAATACTGACAACAACGTTCTATTGTAGTGATTGTCAAGGCATCCAATGGTCCTCGCTATGTTGTTGGCTGTCGTCGTCAGGTAGAATTGGCCAAATTGTGCAGTTTGTACACATATTACTCATGTTTTTGCAACTTTTGTTACTAGGTCGATAAATCAAAGCTGAAGCAAGGCACTAGGGTTGCTCTAGACATGACTACTCTCACAATTATGAGGTCTGATATCGTTTAATCAATATGTAAGTACTAGTATTATGTGTATGTTGACTGGTAGGATTTTGCCTCGAGAAGTTGATCCTCTTGTCTTTAACATGACAACAGAGGATCCTGGAGATGTCACTTACTCTAGCGTTGGAGGCCTTGGTGAACAGATAAGAGAACTCAGAGAGGTGAAGTCTGGTAGTTAATTGTAATTTTTGTGTATTAAATACTTTGCTTACATTTGTATGTGGTGTAGAATCTGTTTAGAGTGAATTTTACTGAACGTTGTTATTACATTGAGGATTAATGTGATGTCTTTTTAATGGGACGGGAGCTTGGTGCTTCTGATAAATTTTGCTCTTGGTCTCTTGAAACACAGGCATATGACGAAGAATGTCTAACAACTGACACATATACAGTACGTGTTTGTTGTGACAATGATACATGCTTTTCAAGTAACATTCATCTGCATTATCTCTGTAGTCTTCACAGATACATTTTGCTTCTCTACAGATTTCTTTTTTTTACGAATCTCTGGTGCCGGTTTTTAAGATGCCAGTGCCCTAGGCAGGTATTTTGTAATTGTCACCAGGTGTTTTTCATAAAAGACTTCCACGTTGGTGGAGTTGAAATACTTTTGATTTATCTTTTAGCAGCATGAAATGCTCTATCATTTACATTCTTACATCTTGCTTTAGACTTTGCCTCTGTTTGTGTTATGTAAATTAGAAAGTATCTTGATGTACACAGCCCTCTATTAGGCTCTAAGTTCAGGTATTAGCTTCATTAGCCATTGGCAAGTGAAGGAAACATCAGTAGCTAGCAAGAAGTTATCAGCGTGTTCTCTCTTCAGGCAATCCAGCAGCACTTAGTTTCTCAGTTGAAAGAGTTACAGTAGCAACAAGCAATGTAAAATTGGTGAATTAATATAGCCGCCCATGAGATTCTTACAATGTCATGACTCGCAATCAAAGCTTGGAAAACGTTGGTCACAAACCATCTGGTTTGACATGTACATATGCATATGGTGCTGTAAGGTAATGTGGCCTCTTGCTTAGGGTATGCTACACACCTAATTGTAAACTTTCTTAAATAAGTGTTGGTTTAGATAAAGCTGTGAACGTTTCATTTTCTATCAGTTGATACCGCATTTTACGTTTTATTTTGGCTTCACATGATAAGCAATGAGGAAGAAATGTGCAATATATTGTTATTAGTGGGTTGCGCATGGGTGTTTGATGCTATGTCAGCACAGCTTACTTTTTTTCTCAGTTTCTTTTCTATAGTGCTGCTTGTTTGTGATACAACACAGCCATGGAGCATTTGAAGAGCACTTTGCTCTTTTTCATGTGTGAAGACACGTGAAGGACGGGTTGCTGCTGTTTAGTTATCTTACCAGATTTGTCTCATAGTTAATATTGCTCAAATTGACCACTGGCAACTAATAATTAACCCTTGTGCATGTACTAGGGTTACAGTAATGTCTCTGTAGCTAGACCAACGACCAACCTATTGGAATCCAGGTGATGTGATCATGTTACTGGTGTTGTTAATAACAGCTGTTCACAGTAATAGCCAAAGTGACTTGTAACATTTTGCTTGCTTGTCCGATCATTGTTATCCCTGGTGTTAATTAGCCTGCCAGGCAATGGGATCTTATCACTGGTGTTAACTAGCAGCTGTTCCATATTGTTCCTAGACAAAATCAGTTGTAGCAGCCAAGGGTTCAGCAGTTTAGTGCTTTTTCATTTGATTAGTTGTCATTTGAAAAATTTTGATGTCATGTTTAGTAAAATTGTTGCCACTAAGAGGGCTGCTAATACAATCTTACTTCATTCTATAATGACACATTATGTAAGTAGCAGCAATGGTTTGTATGTTAGATTTTGTTCATTTACAGATTATTGAGTTGCCACTTCTAAATCCTGAACTTTTTGAGCGTGTTGGAATAAATCCTCCAAAAGGTTGTTTGTTGTATGGACCACCAGGTATGATTCTTTGTTGTGTTGTTTGCTGAAGAATCCTGGATGTCTTCTTAACTTTATCTTCATAACTTTGATGTCGTAGGAACTGGAAAGACTTTGTTAGCAAGAGCTGTTGCTCATCAACTGGATGCAAATTTCTTGAAGGTATGACAAGTTTGAATAAATTGACATTTATAATGCTCTGTAATACTATAGTGAGAGACCACATTTACTAGAATTTATTGCTATTATCATGCCAACAAGGTTGCTGGTTCACATCATGCTTGTTAAGCCTCAGTGCAGATGCGGGTTCCAATGCAAATCCAGCAGTAATTTGTTAGAAAATTTATGACAGATTACTAGAAATCTAATAATTGGAATCTTTCTCCAGTCATAACTCTTCTAAAATTCAAAAGTAATTAGATCCAAACTTTCAAGAGGTTGAAACAGATGGTTGGATGTGTTGTCTGCATACTATGACACTGATAACGATGCTGATGTTGGCCAGAAATGTTACAATCAGAGTGGATAACTGTTTCCTGTCTCCCTAATTTTCCCAAAATTGCTGCTTTGCCAGAATTTTGTAAGTAAGTACTGATCATCTTGAACGCTGTTTTTCTGCAATAAAAAGGTATTTGGACAACAGTAAGAAACAGAATGGAATCAGAGACACTTAACAGACTGATGCGAGTCTTCATTGAAAGGCTTGGTGTAAAGGACTATGACTTTGGTCAGGCTGCTAAGGAGTGGACATCACATTGGCAAAAGAGGATAAGCGTGTTGCACTAACATATAACAAATTGAGCTTGCACTCCATAAGGGCCTCTTCTGAGACTGTGCGACTGCATTATGCAATAGTGTGACGACTTTGCAGAGTCTGTTTTTAACTTGTGCATTATTACATTATCTAACACCATAAGAAAATCTGAAAATCTGTCTTTCAGCTAGAGCCTCACTTTTTTTCAAACTGTCCCATGCTTTTAAGAATCTTAGTGACGTTATTTTTTATATTTGGTACAATAATGATTAATTTATTGTTAGGTTGTTTCAAGCTCTATAGTGGACAAGTACATTGGAGAAAGTGCCCGCCTCATTCGAGAGATGTTTGGTAAAAGTGCCAATGTTTTAGAAGCTGTTGTGTCTGAACGTGTCTGTTTAGGTTATGCAAGAGATCACCAGCCATGTATTATCTTTATGGATGAAATAGATGCAATAGGGGGTCGCCGTTTCTCAGAAGGTTCATCAGCTGATCGGGAGATTCAGAGGACCCTGATGGAGGTATTGATAGTTAGCTATTACCAGTTGAACATATCATGTATGTGTACATGCAGGTAGGTTTGATAGCAATAACATTATGCAAGCAGATCTAAAAGCAAAACACAAACGTTAAATTTAATTTGCAATTCTCGGAGCGGAACTGAAGAAGTGTGTAACCTGACAGAACTAGAACTAAATCAAATGCCAGTTTAGTGTTATCATACTTTTACTAATTTTTTTAGTAATATTCTTTCCATAATTTTTTCCCTGAAATGTTTGGAGCTCAGACATAAAATATTTAATTAATAACATTGAGAAGCATGCTGATATCTGGATACTTAGGCATGTTACATATACTAACCATAGTGACAAATTTGAAGAGCACCAATTGTAGGCAACAACAAGGACAGCTGCTCCAGAGAGTAGAGACATTACAGTGTAGTAGCGGATTTGTTCCGGGGAACATCATTTAGTAACTTTTTTTGTTAAATGTCTTGTAGTCCCTAACTGATAAATACGGCAATGCAACTTTATAGCAATGCGTGGATTACCGTTTACGTATGTTTGGTTTAGACAAACGGATGCAAATTTGCATGTAAATTGTATTAAGCAATTACGATGTACAGAATTGGATGTGTTCGTGAGGCTTTATAAAGTAGTTTGATTATGTACAGTCTCTGTCTGTAAGTTTGGGACCCCGGATGTCTAGGGCATGACGCAGGCAATGACAAATTGCTAATGCAAGAATAAACTATAAAACCTAGGTTAGGTGTGCTTGCCGCAAAACAAGATATGCTATAGTGTTCACCTAGGGATAATAGAATAGTAACACAGTAACGTATGTTAATAGTGCCGACTTACGGGACTTCTACCCCAGAACAATTCCGCAAGAAAGACACATAAATCCTAGGCAACTTCTTTGGGCAAGCGCAAGGCGTCTTCAATAATATTACATTTGTACTCATTGCCTCTCGGAACAAATCCTCGGTCAGAACAAATTCGCTGCTACATTAGACCAGCTGCTGCACATCTACTGACACCTGCTAATTGAGGAGGAGGCTGGACACTATGGCTGGCACATGAGATTGTCCACATCTGGCATGCTAATTTAACACCAGTGATAACAATGAGCGCATGTGCTGCATTCCAAGTAGTCCTCCATCCTTCCACAGACACACTATTGTTACCCTAGCGCATCCATGCCTAAGGTTAAGAATGTGTGGTAATAATAGTTTTGAATAGATGGGAAGGTAGGGGGCAAGACCTATTTGAAATGCATTGTGATTTGAAAATAAGTACGAAGTTATATAAGATTTTCCTTAACTGAAATTCAAAGTATTTGTTAGAGAAGTTTTAGCTGCTTTGATTGAGTTGAGTGGTTGTTTGATTTGTTTTACACAAATGGAATGCTTACTGAGTTGTTTATAATAACCCAGAAACAGTTGGAATTGGCTGCTAAACTGTTTGATAATAGAGAATTGTAGATCAGAGTTGCTGGAATTTATGCATTAGCAGGTTTTCTTTCAATGAACTGCTTTCACATCATACATCTTTTGAGGTTGTTTACGTAGCCTCAGAATTTTAGCATAAATCTCTGAGTTGCTAAACTTGTATTTTGTCTAATCCTATTGTCTGGGAGTGTTATTAGTGTTTTATATTGATGCTTGATCTGTATTGTAATATTTAGTTGCTAAATCAGATGGATGGCTTTGACAAGTTAGGACAGGTAACTGGATTGGTTTCAATGGCATTGAGCTTGATATTACTTTGAATGTTTGCTGTTTCAGGTCAAGTTTATTATGGCAACAAATCGACCAGATACTCTTGACCCGGCTTTACTTCGTCCAGGACGTTTAGACAGAAAAATACGTGAGTAATTTAGCACTAGATCTGAAATTTTTGTTTTTTTTGTTTAGTGGATTAAAATGTGTTTGTTCTGAAGTTAGTCTGTGTGTACCCGAGAACATTGTTATTGCTGATGTATAGCTTACCTTGTGTTTATGATTAAGCATGCCAGTGGAATTTATGGCAAAATTATTGGTCAGACATCGTGCTTTAGCAAAGAGGTTGTTGACGTGACATTTTAAATTTTAGGCATTCTTATTTGATTTCACAATCCTTTCTTGTAATTATAGTATCGGCATCAAAATTTAGTTTAATGTCTCTATTTGTCACATCATATTCACTACTGTGGTTATTTATTATCAAAATATAAACATAAAATTTGGCTTTTTTTGCTGTTGTTCTGTTGCATTGTTGATTATGATAACGTCAGGGGTGGTTGTTGTGGTGGTTACATATACTGGCAATCAATGATTGCTGCTAATTTCTACTAATTTCTACTTGTGGCTATACAAGGTTTGTGGACCTGGGTATTACTATAGCTCTACTACGACAAATGGTATATTTGAAAAATTTGTATGTATTATGTATGTACACTGCTAAATATACTATACAGTGTGGAAAATAACGGTAGGACATAGGACAATGTCCCACCAAATGTGTTGTTTGTCCGACCAATTACTGCATCAGTGTTAGGATGTGTTTAGACAAAACATCCACCTGTACGATAGTGTAGACCTTGTCTTGTAAACTTAGCACACGATGGCCTTTCCAATGGTGTAACTTTTAGTTTCATGAACTTAAGTGCCTCCTAGCATGCTTTACCCAGAGAATACCTCAGCTGCCTTTAACACCATTTCTGCCTTGGAAGTTGGTTATATTATAGAAATTACGTGCAAAATGGCTGCAGTAGGGGAGGCACTTAATTAGACATGTAAGACCATACAAGAATGTCCTACCAAGGCTCAGTCTGTCCGAGCCAAAATAATTCCCTATTTTCCCACTGCTATAGGACAACTACTACACTGCTTACTACAATTAGATCTTGCCGGCTGTTTCTGTCAGATGTGTGGAGTTTCAGGTTGCTCATTGATTTCCTACCATGCATTCATGCAATAATAATTCTCTTGACCAGTCATGTAGGTATGTTTGATCAAACCAAATTTGTGGTCGGTCAAGAACACCAGTTGGTCAGTCAATGACCAATGACCGATCGTTATATTCTACACTGCTGATGCCATTCTAAACAAGGTAGTAGGGTAATAGTTGATAGTATGCCAAATAGCTTGTTGCAGTGCATTTATCTGTGTAAACATACGTTTGGAAACTGTACTCATCATTTTTAGTACTCAAAGGTTTACATTATTACCGTATTTTTGCGCATTTAGCTGCATGCCGGTTTAAGCAGGGGATTACCAGGGTGCCGGTATACCCCGGGGAATACTGGCATGCCGGAGAAAGAGGAGTGATTTGACCAAACCCCTGTAGACTGGACCCATAGATCTATACTGCATCCGTTCTTAGATATTGATTGAACTAACATAAATAAACACTAAGACGTATACTTTTTCATCTATATGTAGTGTATGATCAACCCTATAATGTTTGATTTTCTTTGTCTTCATCCTTCTCTTCTTCATCGTCTTCCTCTCTTCCTTATCTGTCAGCCCTGTGTGTTCTGCTTGTTCAAACCTAATCATGTACGCACTGACGAGACACCACATTCCCTGGCGTCTTTCATTTTGTTTCCACAGAGCTCGTCGTATATGCATAGTATTGCTAGCTTTTTCGATTGTGTATCGATCTTCTGCCACACTGCGAATCCATTCTCGGTACCTTCTGGCTACTTGATGTTTCTCTTTTCTAGCTGGGCTTCGGGGAAGCTGCATTCTCTAGGTCAACGAATCGAATTACGTGTGTGTTCAGTAGAATTACCATGCATGTGTAGTTGCTTCCTTGCCATAACTGGCTCTCCCTCGCGCTGTATGGGCATGCCGGTATCGTTACCAGAGTTCAACAAGCAAGTTTCTGGTAATCCCCGCTTATACTGGCATGCAGCTAAATGCGCAGAAATACGGCACTCTCTAGAGAAAGACTCATAAGTCGTGTGTGTGTGTGTGTGTGTGTGTGTGTGCATGTGTTTCTCTTTGTTTTGGTGTTTGTCTATTTGTTCTGTCTATTTTGTGAGTACCAAGTCCAGTGACTAGTAATTCTAGAATATGGTAGAAGGGACCAACTAGTTTATTATTTGCAGTAAGTGTTGTGATTAGTAGTATCTGAAGACAGTAAAACAAGTTGTCTGTTTGTTTGTCTGTCTGTCTAGCAGTCTGTCTGTCTGTCTAGCGGTCTGTCTGTCAATACATATATTTTCAAACATTGAACTATTATACACCATCTAAGCAAAGCAACTAAATACTACCCAAGCCAATAGGGCTTGGTTCTACGTACAACTATTCATGTCTGTCTGTCTGTTTCGTCTGGCTTTTTGTCTGTCTGTCTGTTTCGTCTGGCTTTTTGTCTGTCTGTCTGTCTAGCAGTCTGTCTGTCTGTTTCGTCTGGCCTTTTTGTCTGTCTGTCTCGTCTGTCTGTCAATATATTCATAAATAGGAACTATTACAGGCTAAATCAAACTAGGCAACTCTCAACTACCGTATTTCTGCTAATAGTGCCCCATGCTCAAATAATGCCCTATAGTGAGCCTATATGAAATAATAATGCCCCATGCTTAATTAGGGCCCTACTGGGGTAGTATTTAAACCCAGTTATATGCATGCACATCTATCAATGTGTACGGTTGTGATGAAATGAACACCCTGATAGGACCACTGAGTGACAATGAAGATAAAGATTCAACGTATGCAACAGACCAGGAATACGACTCAAGTGATAGCGAAAGTAGCCAGGGGTAACTGTAAGATTAGGTAGTTTTTTTGTGTAGTGTGATGGTATGCAAACGAACAATGCGACAGTCTCTATATGCTTGTGAAACAATAATGCCCATGCTCAAGTAATGCCCTGTGTTTTAGAATAGAACTATGAAAAAATAGTACCCCATCGGGCACTATTCGTTGAAACATGGTGAAGTCTAATACGCAATACATTACAGTCTGTCTGTCTGTCTGTTTGTCTGTCTGTTTGCTTGTCTATCTGTGTGACTCTCTGTCTGTCTGTCTGTTTGTCTACTACTGCGTGGGAGTGTCAGGACGTGTGCGTGGCGTCTGCAAGGAAGACGGATTAGATTTACTGTTTTGCTTTTGTTTCTTTGTAGTAACTGGTAGTCTAGCTTTAAGACTCTTGAGCCTAGTTGTTTGCTGCACCACAGCTTTGTGCTATGTTGGTAGGGGCTACAGTACATCCATACTCTTGCTTGTTAGTTATCACGGCTGTATGGAAAAATATACCATGGTCTGTCTATTTTGTGTTTGCTTGATTTCCTGTTTGTCATACTGATAACTTTTGTTTGTGTTGAAAGCAGAAGCAATAAAAGATTATTTAAAATTGGTGGTGCTTTGGCTGTTTACACTGTTAAATTTATCTGGAAATGTTCTTTATTAGATTCCTAACAGTTTCTTTGCTATGTCAGCTGTGCTGCTTGTCTTTACTCTCATTTAATTTGAAGATTTGACAGCATCAATTCCAGATATATAGTCAGACTACACTGTAGCATACCATTTTGAAAATAATAAATAGCAATGATCAACAATTCAAAAGATTTACAATAAGGGATGGAGAATAGATATGCTGCATATTGATATCATCATTAGTACGTCTCAAATGAGTTACAACAGCAGAACTATGTAGCTGCAGACGATTGTGGACATCTATAGATACTGTGTGTAATATGTCTTTGCAAAATCATTATGCCTGTTTTTAGAAATTGCACTTCCGAATGAGCAAGCTCGGCTTGAGATTTTGAAAATTCATGCAGCGCCAATAACAAAGCATGATGACATTGGTATGCAAACAGTGATGGGTGTTTAGATTAGTTTGAGCATGTTTGAGTTGGTTTGCAGATTTTGAAGCTGTTGTGAAGCTCTCGGATGAATTCAATGGTGCCGATCTTAGAAATGTCTGTACAGAAGCAGGTAGGTCAACTTCATGGCTTGCTTATTGTGTTACTTTATGGGTAAAGTGTAAATGGCACTTGACAGGTATGTTTGCTTTACGAGCCGAACGAGAGTATGTTGTAAACGAAGACTTTATGAAGGCAGTTCGCAAAGTTTCAGAAGGAAAGAAGCTTGAAACAAAACTAGAATATAAACAGGTCTAGTTTGACTGGGATTGAACTAATTTTACTTGAGAGAAACATGCGTGGAAAGTGTGTTTCTACTGTATGAAGTTAGTGATGCAAGTTCGTAGGGTAAGTGAACAAGAGCACGTAAAGCCATTTGTGTTGTATGAGAAGACCTATATACATACAGTAGTGATTTCATCTGTTGTATGTAAGTAAGACTGGACATTATACAGTGAGTGAAGTTTTGGGCAACTGGCTGCACGACCTGAAGCAGTCTCAACAATCACATTTTTTGTTGTATGTTTTCTACTGTTTCCTACAAACATGTTACAAAACAAGAGCTGTATTTGACATATTTTTACTACAATGTAGCTCTTACAGTTATCCTCGGTGTCATTCAGAGGATTGACTAAAATTTAGCTACATTCTTCTCTTGGATGTTATTGAGCAAACAATTCCCTAGCCCTATTAATATTAATGGCTCTGTAGTCTATATGTATGCCTTTGTGTGTACAAATAATATCATCAGCAAGTCGTTTATAGTATAGACACTAGATCATCTCACATACTGTATTGACCCCTATAAGCTCTAATGAGACATCTTCAATTGTGTACTTGAGTAAGGTAAGGTTGTCCGTTCTAGCGCGCGTTAAATAGGCGTGTTCATACAGTGCTGTCAAAAGTCATAATATCAGACTAGTAATCTCTTCTCAGACTTCTATAAACGTAACAAACTAGAGGTGCGTGTGATAATGCGAAAGAGAACCAAATGAGAGTCGTTTTCACTACTGACATTAATGCTGGGACCGACTTAGATAGCTTGCAATTACAACTTTTGCAGTTGTGTGAAAACCTGTTACAGTGTGCGTTTACACAAATCAAAAATCCGGGATTTCTAGAGAATATCCGGGAGCTGCATCAGAAAAAGGCTGGTTGACCTGCATCATGCGATGTCTGGGATTTTATTTTTCCCGACGTTTTGGTTTGTTGGCACTTTCTGTATCTATTCTTTTGTTTCTTGCTGGCTTCTACTTTCTCAGTACTAGTTCTAGTGGTGCAGCTCGACAACCAGTTGTTTCCTACCATGCGTACGATCGACTGCGAGGTTTACGTCGAATGCACGACAGTGTCAATGAAAGCGTAACCAAAACCCCACAGCAGACTAGAAGACAATCAGAATCAACAACTAGTAGTAATTATACAAGTATTGATTTCGAGCACGTCTGTCACGCAACTCTGTCGCAACTCTACCGAAAGTTGCACGTCTTGGAGGACAGACTATGGGAGGAAAATATACGACAAGCAAGATCTGCTAGAGAAAGAGGAATAGTTGGCGATTATGAAAGGACGAAGCAGATCATTTCCATTAATCTCAAGAAATGTCGAACTTCGTCATCTGATCAAGAGGAGCTCCGTGTTGTGCAGTCTGATGTGCAGTCTGATGTGGAGTCGAAGGCTGACGTTCAGAAAGCCAAAGTTGCTGTTTCTCAGTCTCAGCTCACTGCACTTGCCATGAGGCGCGCTCGGATTATGCTGTGCAGCTTTTCACTTGTGGATCAAATGAATATGAATAGTGTCCACAACAGTTTGTCTTCCAGACCCAAACGGGACTTAATTATTATAGTTGCGAACATGAGAACAGGTTCGTCATTTTTTGGTCAAATATTTGAGAAAAGTGACGACGTACTTTATTTCTATGAGCCACTGAAGGGGATATCGAGGCTAGCAGTTAGTCAAAATTTCAGCAAAAGTGATACTCAAAAATTGAACCTGGCATTACTGAAGTCGATATCGACTTGTAATTTTGAGACAAAACTTGGCCACCAGTTTCTGCAAGATATCAGTTTATCGACATATTCATCTAGAGCTAATAGCCATGTACTTGCATCGCCACCTCTGTGTCCCAGCAACTGTCCAGAAATGAATCGATGTCCTGTTATTCAAAGCCACATCTTCCATCGAGTGTGCATGTCAAAGCAAGCAACTGTGGTAAAGAGTATTCGAATTCCTGACATCATGTTGCTGAGAGAGCTAGTGAACATTGAAACCGAAGGAATCATTTTAGGCCACGAGAAACCGGCTAAACTACAAGTTGCTCATTTGGTACGAGATCCTCGTGCTGTCCTTTTTTCGAGAATGCGCATAAGAGGACAGTTGGAAAAGGACTTTCTAGCAATTCATGGGAATACAGCAAAGATACCGAGTAGAGATTTGTTGATAGACTCAGAAGCCAGATCTCTTTGCACAGAAATGTGGACAAACTTACACTATGCTGATAGTCATCCAAACTGGTTAAAAGACCGCTATCATATTTTTAAATTTGAAGACATTGCTCTAAAACCTCAGTTAGCAGCAAAAAAGTTGTATAATCGTTATGGTCTTCAGATGAGCAATTCTGTGCTGGAGTGGATTGAACAGAACACGCATGCGGCAACCAACAGAGGTAACCCGTTTGGGACAAACAGGGACTCGGAGTTGGTAGTGACAGCTTGGAAAACACTTCTGAGAGCTCCTATAGGAAGACATTATATCCAGATCATGCAGTCGAGATGTCAGCATGTCATGAAATTTTTGGGGTATGAATTGGAAAATAAAGAACTGTTTAGAGCACATGTCAACTAAATATGTAAATAACTTTGTAGAGACACTGAGCAGATATTTTGTAGAAGCTATGGATAAACTTAATAAAAACTGTCCAGTAAGTTGAGCAGGTAACAACCATGAGATCGAAATGAGAGTGACTCTAGTCAATAGCAGTCTAGTTCTATGTCTGTTGTACTTTGTAGTCAATCGTTTTCAGCTCTATTGAATTATTCACAGACGTTTGTCCTCAGACAGGGTACAATACACTGACTGGATCAATTTGAGCTATATGATTGCTGTTTCATGGTAAATGACTTGTGGGTGTGACTTGTTTGTGCAAGAAGTATCACCTAAAAAATCAAATGGAATTTTTTATGTTGCCATTCCACAGACTTCAATGGTGTATAGATATGGATATCAGGTAGAGGTGTACCGGTTTTCAGGCTGGTGCTGGTAAGAGAACTCAAGGATGAAACCATTAATTACGTCGGTCAGCCTAGGGTAGCATTTTTTGATTCGGTACGGTACACACTTTCATTTAATTTAGTGATAGAGAAACAATTGCCATCACATTACTGTCATTAGAAGACACAGTGACTTGTTAGTGCTTCTAATAAGGATTCTGCTCATAGCCCTGGTGTACATCCCATTCACACATAGTTGCAGAAGCAACAACCAAAATGGTGGCTTTGCAGACCTCAATTCTTTGATTGGGAAAACAGGTGATAATCTAGCATTAGTTTCCTTCTCCATGCTGGAGAAGCAGCTGTTAAGAGTATGGTGTGTGTGTGTGTGTGTGTGTGTGTGTGTGTGTGTGTGTGTGTGTGTGTGTGTGTGTGTGTGTGCGTGCTTGCACGGGTGCATGCTTGCAAGCAGGTCCAGACAACTGATTGCCAACACTGCCTGAAATTTTTAATGAAAATTAGTGATAACTCAATTAACTAAATATACTAAAATTATATTACTACATTGCAAGGTCATATCTGAGATGTCTCATAACGTCTGAGCATTGCTTCTCAATTATATCCACATACTTTCTACCTTTCGCTGACTTTAACAATATCCTCCAAGAGTCAACAACTAATGTTGAGTTTCGATTTGTTTGCAAAGACTGACGGGGTTGGGGTTGACTATGTAAAGCGGCACCGTGTGTATTGCTTTGAATCCAATGGAGTACTTCAGGCTTCATTTCCATGTCATAATGATGAAATAGTTCAGTCATTTGCACAACAGGATGTAAGGCAATGTCTTCAAATCGAACTCTGAAGTATTTGCCCAGAATCCACGGCAGTCTGCTCTCACCAACAGACAGTGTGTATGAAATCTGTTTGCAGAGTCGATTTGCACTAAACTCTACCATCGCTTCATTGCCAACGTTTTGTTCATTGGGATGGTATGACTGATATTCCCGTCTTAGCCGCCCGATCTTCATTCTAGAGTGTATTGTACCACGCGGATCCCGAACAAGATGCAAAATATGAAACTCAGCCGGTGTGTGACTCATACCTTGATGTCTAATGATTGCATGTTCGTGGACTGACTCAACACGAGAAATGTTGGCTAGTCGAATGACCTTCAGCACAACAGCTTGCTTGGATAGGCAAGTCTGTTGCATGGCTGTCGGACTGAACGAGCAATTGGTATTCATTTCGGGTTGCTTGACCTGCAGATGAGTGTCATGGCAGAATGTTGCAGATGAGAGTGCTGTAGAATAGTATCTTGTCCACTGCCTTCTTCCACTTGAGAGTTCTGCAAGAAATGTAAGAGCCGAAGGCGAGTCAAAGTGGCATGTCGAAAAGCTTTGCAACAATCCTATTTTTCTAATCAAAAAAGCACTGTTAGTCAAGAGAACAAAACAGCAAGCGATCTAGCCAAGATAAGACAGTACACATCCATAGACTATTGTATAGCATCACCAGGACATGTTTGTCTCACACAAAGATAATTTAGAGTGTCAAAATGGTAGGCACAAATACAAGGCCAAATCTCACCACATGACCATGTCCCAAAATCATTTTTATGGTCTAGTGATGTTTCACTAATGACTCATAATGTAGCTTCAACGTTAACAGTACACTATCTTAGAGGTCGTTTAAATTATTGACAGTTACACGAGTGCATGCTAGGTAAGGAGGTAACAACCCCTATATGCTTATAAAATGTTGATCGGTTGCAAAATGAGTGAAGACTGTTCGCTGTCTAATTTCTCTGTTTCATGACTGGAAAGCATCAAGCAATGTTCATATGCTGCTTATCCGTGCATATGGGACTTGCTAATGTAGTGGCTCATACAGCGTATTAGTACGAATTTGTTCTAGAACACTTTAGCATTTCACAAAAAGCCCAGTTGCCTCTACCTCAACTTTCTCGATGTTTTTCTCTTCATCCTAGTTCCACGTCTGCAGGGGTGTACTTATGGGGGGTTCGGGGGATGCAAATGAACCAACCCACTCCAGGTGGAGGTCCGCTTGTACAGTACCTCTGCATGTACACAACCGAGCAGACTCCAGAGGGGCTTATGCCTGAAGGCACAAACTTGTAGTCTAGATATTAAGTGTGACACGTGTATAATATAAATTATAATTTATAGACACTCTATGGTTTGTTATTAGAGCTGTCTTGTTGTATTAAACAACAATTACATTACTCATATACCCAACCACCTAGATTTGTCCTGTTCATCACTGTCAAAGCTTGAATCTTCGAAGTCATCTTGCAATGGAATGTCTGGCAGCAGCAATTTTCGAAGTTTTCGTTTGGCAATGTAATCCAGGAAGCACATGCCCCCACTGCCCATCCTGGATCCGCCTCTGCTGAGTCTGCATGCACTATTTGCACAAGTCGTATACAGAAGCTGTAGCTGCTGAAGTGCTAGTCTGGGTCCCACATTCGAGACGCAGATTTAGATTCCATGTAATGTAAAGTGTATATGCATATAGCTACAAATGTCTTCCCATAGACCTGGTAACTAATAAATAAATCCACTAGAATAATGCATGTTAAGCTGACTGAGAGGTCCACTAGAGAACTAAAACAACCAACCCACAAAATGCCCCAGGTACGCCCCAGCATCAGTGACAAGGAACTTGGTTATAATGGTAGGAATGAAAATGACAGGCCGCCCTTGATAGTGAGTATCCAGGGCATTATATCGGTTTCGTACAACTGCAAATGGCATCTTTCAGTGAGACTGACCAACACGTCAGTAGTATAAATGACATATTTCATTGAGTTCTATGCAATATGTGCTCGTTAAAGCGTTACCTTCCACATAAAAAGTTACATTACTACGGTCCAGTTAAATATTGTCATGTCATTTCAATGCATGGTTTGTACATCAACAACATCACATTCACTTTGGGAAGAAAGAGAGTAGGGGTATTGAACAAGCAAGCACTTTGTATGCTTGTGAAAATGTCAACAATGTTGTATTATCAACTGTATCAAAAGCAACAAATACAATTGCTTCAATTTTAGAAGTGTTGGGACAAAGCTACTCTTAGCGGCATGCTTAAAATTAATTAATAATTACTAATAAAATTAATAAAAAATTAACAATAATATATATATATATATATATATATATATATATCGAATTGGCTAGTCATTGATCACCATGTGAACAGAAACATGAAACCAGTTGGGTTCACCTGCCAGGTTCGTGGGTGCCCAGGTGGAGGTTAAGAACCCACTTGCCCATCATGGAGGGGCATAACAACACATCAATTATTAATTAACTAGTACACAAGCTGACTCATACTTGAGCTCAAAGTTTGGTTTGAATGTTTCTTCCGGCGATTCGGAATGACGTCAGGGTATTGCCCACATTGCTTTGCACATTGAACTAAAGTATGCAATGCCATTTGTGCATGACTTTGAAATGACTCTAACTATAGGTATAAGGGAGAAAGGACATATCCTGGAAAAACCATTACAGCCTACACTATACTGCATAAGTCTTGTTCAACCATTGAACCATGTACACGTACAGACACCTAAACGCAGACACAGACCAAGGGACGGACGACACACACACACACACACACACACACACACACACACACACACACACACACACACACACACACACACACACACACACACACACACACACACACACACACACACACACACACACACACACACACACCTGTCGTCCGTAGCACTCCAACGCCTTCCAAGATCGTCAACTTCTGGCCAAAATGGCTCAAAGACGTGCAAAACCTTCTCGTTGGCATCAAACAATTTACCAAGAAACGTAGACCCAGACCTCATATTGGTAATCAATAATATAAGCTTCCTGTTACTTTTCAATTTCCCCGAAGCAATCCCAAGGCTGCCTATCCTCCTCAACAGAGTCTGACCGTTTGTTGACTCAAGAACGGATTCCTTCCGATATTGAACGACTGTCCTGTCGTTGACTTTATATTCTCTAGCGTTTATTTTCGTCGTAAGGAGGAAGTGGACTACAAGAATAACGAACGAAGTGAGACATACAAAAAGCAAGACTTTCAGTCGCCCTTTTGACATGATTAGAGTAGGCGGAGTGGAGATTGCGCAGAGACGCTGTTGCCGACATTTTCGCCTCATGTCGAGCTCGCAAGGATGAGAACGACGACGTGTGTGTGTGCGTGTGTGTCTTCCTGTGGAGTGCCTTTGAATATGCATGTCGAAGTCTTACATTGACGGTTTTGAGATACCGAGGGTGAGAGCTTCGTTTCCGGTGCCGTCGTGGTCATCGCATGGTATATGGTCATCGCATGGTATATCTACGTGTTTGTTCGCACTGTGAATGCCTTCAGCATGTGGCAACAGCTTCTCAGTTTCCGTGTGTATGATCTGCGGAAGATGATGGTTCTAGACGGGCCGGCTAAGCCGTTTGGTCTGTATAGTAGGTACTCTAGCTAGATCTAGAGACAAGAAGTATAGGCTAGTATAGCTATAGTACGTGTGAGCAAACTGGCCATGGGAGACCGACGAGTTGGACTGTTAATGCCTACTTGGAATGGATACCTTACTAGTCTGGCACTTGGAATGGATACCATAGTAGTCTGCATTGTGTTTGTGTCACGTGACTTGTAGCTGGCTGCATCGCTGTACATGTGTATGAACAAAGACAAGTTGGGAGGAAAATGGAGATTTATTGTCTTTGTGCTGTGTGTATACGTAGAGCTACACTACGCTAGAAACGTGAAATAGATGGACAGTCTATCTAGTACAGTGCTGGTCTTACAAGATGGCTAATCTAGAGACGACCAAGTCAAGTTGCAGTTCATTACATTGATTAGAGATGATGTATACATTATGGCCGGTTTGCACTGTGAAGGTGAAGTATTTGCATACGACTGTGTAGATCTAGACTGGATATTGTAGCTTTTGTATCATTTGACTGCAGGCATCTGAATCACAATTCTGTTGTACAGTGTACCCGAAATTTGTAGGCTCAAATCTCTGCGGGCCACGCCAGAATTTGTACGTACGTGTCTAAATGTGAGTTACTGCATGCAGATCACGTGATATTGGGCTTGGTAGGCGGTACCACCGATTGAGCAGTTGGGCGTTCCATACTAGATTGCCTCAGTTTATAGCTAGAACTCTATTCCACCAGAGCCGAGCGCGACTTGACTGCTCGAAACGTGTAGGTTTTGCTGATATCATGGACAAAGTGAAAAGCTTCAAGCTCAAGGCCTCGACGTGGCTGCAAGGCTATGGAGGTGGCCATCAGTCGACAACCAATCGTTCCTCCACAACAGCCGAAAACGCTCTGTCGGACGAAGATCTGGCATTGAGACGGCTCGACGAAACGCTCGAGAACCGCAAATACGTTCAACTTGTGTCGTACATTCATGACATCGCCGACGAAACATTGACGGAGATTCTGGAGTCGCTTCCTTACAGAAACTTAGTCAAGGGAATGCCGGAGACGATCGTGGCCGTCGACGCTTTGTTCTCGCGTATCGATCGTTTGAAGTCAGCTAGCAACAGTAAAGTCGAGTTTCCCAAGTCTGTGTGTGACGAGTTAGCCGTTCAGATGAGCGTGCTGCTCGAAATGGGAGAGAACGAGCCAGATATGTTTGCTCAAGAAATTCACGTTAGTCGTCAGACACTGACCGTCATTATCCGCCACTATCCCGAACTGAGAGCGAAGTTGGACACACGGTGTAAACAGATGACACTTTTGGTCGACTCTCTAGCTCAACATGTTAGAATTGGAGCTGAAGCGCATGCTCCGACCCTCAAGGAGGCAATCGTAGAAGAAGTCAATAAGACGCTGAAAGACTTGAAGACGTCGTCCGACAAATTAGAAAGTTTCAGCGTTGGTGATAAAATAAACAGGCCGGGAAGCAGTCGAAGTCTAGGAAGACGTAAAACAAACAAGTCTTCGTCGTCTTCTTCTTCTTCTTTGAGTGTCGAGTCAGGAGAGGAGGCTCCGCAAGACGACATGGCTGTCTCTCAGCGTCACATTCAGGACCGTCTGATTCGAAACCAGACGCTCATGTCGATGGTAAAGCCCGTCAATCGGCGAGGCAATCTCCCGGCCTTGATCGACATGTTGGACGAACGCCTGCGCAACGACAAGGACGTGCTGGCTATGATGAGTCAGATCAAGGCCGAAGTAGAGTACATGGGCGTGTCGATGGACGAGCCCGTCGGTCCCGTCATTCTGCGGCACGTGCACGCGTTTGGTCTGTTGCTGCGGCTGTGGGATGAGTGTCAGGCGGACATAGTGCGACAAGAGCAGATGGAGAGAGAAGATGCCGAGGCCGAGATGACCGTACTGGCGATGGGAGCTTCCGACGGCATATCGTCTACGAGCATGGCAACTATAGAAGAACATGCAAACGGAGAAATTTCTCAAAACGGTGACAACTTCCTTAGCAGCAGCCAGAAATCGGAAATTTTGTCGGTCGTGATCGGGCACCGTCATGTGTCTCGGACGTCGAGCGAAGCGAGCTCGGCTCATTTGTCTCAGGGACTTCGATCCGTTTTCTTTGACTTGGCGCAACAGGGGCAGCTGTCGTTGCCACCGTCTGTCGCTGGAAGCGTTCAGGCGTCTCCCTCGATGTCGCGTGGGGGTTCTAGAGCGTCTTCATTTCGACGGCGAGACGGTTCGGCGTCTGCCGATGAATTTGAAAGGCAGCGGCAAGAGCTCTTGTTTGCATACGAGAAGATAAATCAACTGAAGAAAAGAGAGAAGGAGCTGACCGACAGGTGAGTAGACACACATGACTGTCAATGAGGTTCGCATTAGGTTGGGATGTGGCATAGAGAGATCAAGTATGTATGCTTGCAATCGTGGAGACGAGAGTCTAAGAAAGTGATATAGTGATATATATATCATGTACATACCATGATGTTGTTCTGTGCAGCTGTTGTGTCTGAATTCATCGATAGGTAGCGATGAGTTGTAGATTCGAACTGGCTAGTGGTATAGTTACATATGGGCGTTGGAAGTTTTTTTAGGTTTGTGGAGGCCAAACATTACGAATCTTGTGCGAAATGCTTCTGTCTTATTGCATTTACGAGTACTGCAATGAGGCAGGAAATTATTGGGACAGCGGCCCTTTTGATCCCCACTGTTCCTACGTCTATGCAGTACAGTAAAAGGAACGACAAAGTCTCGTTAGTCAATTGCAAACTCTCCTTAGTCAGTAAGGATTGTTTGTGCAAACTTTGCGTAACACAAAATTTAATAGTTATCGTACAGACATGGAAGTAGCTGGACGTGCCAATGAACTGTTCAAACTTCTCGTCCTTTGCAGACCCCGAAATAAAATGCAGTTGATTGTCTTGTAGCAGCCAACAAGCTATTTTGATGTATCTAGATGGGGTGAGGACAGGTTATGCGGTAACCAACGAAATTGACGGGTAATCAGGCAGAGGCTTCCAGAAGGCGTTGATTTGTATACGATACTTGTACGTATATATGCACGTCTGCACACATAATGGATCGTATATACGGCTATGGACTTGATATTCTACTGTGTAGACAACGAATCGAATTTGACTGTAGTTAATGTTTGCTTAACCGTAGGCTTTCAGAGCAAGCTCAAAGGCAACTCGAGGCAAGCAGCAAATTTGAGGACGTTTCGTTAGGCCTGCGACCGACGCAGCTCATCAAACAATACGAAGAACTTTACTCTCAGCAACGCGTCGACGCTCTGGATGGCTTGGATGATATCGATATCGACCTATCAGAAGACGGAGTAGACGAAGCGAGCTGGAAATCGCACCTCCTCTTTACTGTCCTCAAGGTATAGCGTACATCACATAATGTTGTTGTGGCACTCGTTAATATCTACCGCTTCGACTTACTACCGGTATTAACAAATAACGATGTATACGACGATATGGGACAGTATAACGGTGGGCAACAACACATCGCTCTTAGACTGGTTGTTTGACAACGACCACTCGTTTTAATGCATGATCACCGTTTTTGCCAATCATAATTTTGTTGCTTTAGATGTCGTTTAGCTACGCTGCATCGGCAGTGCGTGAAGTGAAAGAGAGAGTGCGGTCGCTTCTTCACGCTCCGAGCCTCGACAGCAAAGCCCAAAACATCCGAACGGCGGCGGCCAAGCAATTGGACGCGGCCTGTCTCTCGTATCTCCGTCGCTCCGCCGTCGACTTCACTACCGGCGACATCTCGGAGAACGTGGCGAACGATTTATGGCTACACTACGCCGACAAACCCATTCTACAGTCGTGTTTTCAGCTCAGAGAATTTATCAGCGCCTGTTCGCAACTTGCTTGGGAGATGAAGATCCAGTCTCCGCCGATGTCCGTCTCCCATCACGCTCAATACTTCACCGTCGATTATCACTCTCGATTTTACTCGGCCAATACCAAGTCGGACGAAATTATTTCGTATTTATGGCCGACCTTGTTGGACTGCGAAGGTGGCTCACCGGTCAGTAAGGCTGTTGTAATGACGTAGACATGCAAGGGATTGCATGGTCTCTGTGTATGATCCTCGCATGCGATGGTTAATTAAGTGAAGGCATACTGTACAGTTAGTTGACGGTTGAAACGTATACGCATATTTGCTTTCAAGCGTATTGTGTGATACAAACGGATTCCAGACGCCTGAGGGCGACGTTGGGTGTGTAGTAATGAGAGTGCAAGATAAATTAAATTATCTTGATATTGTGCAGACTTGTTGCATTGAGGATTCTGCAAACAGTTTGTGACTGCATGTGTACTAGGCCGCAATATATGTGTATACGATATGGTCATTAGATATTTGAGCTGAATTGACTGGTATCGTTTCCTACCAAGATGTCTTTCTCAGTAAGAGTCGGTCACCTTGATATTGCTACAACGGCATTGAGTTAACTATTATTACTGGTAATTGGCAAACCTGTCTGATACTGTAGGAAGCGACTACTTTTGTACCAATTAATTTAAGATAAGCAAAGACATTTCGCGCGACCGTAATTAACTGTCAATTATAGAAATCTCTGGTTGACGGGCGATCTTATACGGTACCGTCTAGATATGCTGATTACATGCTGATGACGTATGTACCGAGCACGCTGGCAGCTGAAGTCTGACCAAAGCAACAGGTGGTTGCAATTGACATCGGTCTGTCCGAAATACTTGATACTGTACTTTGCGCGGTGTTGTGAACGTGTGGTTGCCTGTTTCGTCTCGCACATGTAGGACTCGGGCGTGCGGTATCGCGGCACCTCGTCGCACACGAAGCGTGGTGAAAGCGAGGCCCTTGGAGTCCCGTAGCGTCACGATACGGCAACTGATATTACTCGACCGTGCAACAAAAGTACACGACGCATATAGGTAGAGTCTAGAAGTATGTGTATCTTAGACTGTGATCGTATATGTACATCGCGACAAGTCCATCCTCTTACCACTGAGGTAAGAGGGCTTGCAGAGCACATGGAAGTGAGTGTGTAAAGCTTCAATTGCTGTATGTGCTTGACCAACTGTGCCTTTTACGTGTTCCGTTTGAATAACAATCATTAAAAAGTATAATATCGACAACAACAAAACAACATTGTAATAATGGTTACACTTATATAGCAACAATAGATATACCCACAAACAAACGAATAAATAAATAAATAAATAAATAAATTACTTAGTAATTTCTGGAGTAGTTACGACTATATGAAAACAATTTGTGTAATCTTATCACAAGACCGTAGCACTGCATGTCATCTTCTAACATTTTGATCGCTTAAACTAATAATTAATTTTGCTATAGGAATATCTTGAATATGCTGCTGCGCTCATAGACGACCTCGCATTAATTAAAAATCCATTTAATTAATACTAAAACCAAAATTTAACACAAGTTAGAAAATTATGCAAATGCGCCGTGGTTAAATATAGATTGATTTCATTTCCTAAATGCATGCCATTTTTGCGTCCAAAAATCACAGACATATTACTAGAATGAACAAACAGCTGATAGGCGTCATACCTAATTATTATATTGCCGATCGTTTAATGATAGACCGTTTAGTTAAGCAAACTGAGTGCTACAATTGTAGTCAGTATGCGGGTATGTTATTGGACTGTAGAGTGAATGAAAGGTTTGTGATGATACCGTACGAAAGGCTACAATATATATATATATATATATATATATATATATATATATATATATATTAATCGTATTTTCTAAAGTCATCTACAATCGTTGTACACTTACACTTTTTACTGCAAATGGCCGCTAAAAATTTATAAACTTTGCCAGCACATTCAAATCATGCAAGTACCGTAAGTAAGTCAAGCTCCCATCTAGAGTACACATCTAGCAGTTGAGTGTGTATGGCGTTTGCGATAGCATATGTGTTACTGTGTCTAGATATTTCGCTTTTGGTCTGATCGTCATTGCTTATAGTTGCATGAAACCATAACTAATCAGACTCAGCATAGCTACCGCTTGCTGCCAGTTTGCCGCTTGACAAGTCGAACAATATTATCTACGCTGAGATCTGCTTGCATCCCCATGTGACAGGCGATGCTGCGAATTTCGTTTGCGGATAACAAATAAATTACACCGCAAAGCAAGTCGAAAATGATTGTATCCGTCCGGCTTGCCTTCAAAACAACGTCTAAAACCCTGGACGCGTCCACCGTTGCCAATAACTGCTCCACCGTGCAACTACGAGTGCAAGATAATCTCAGCGCATGCGTCATCAAGTGATCTAACTCGGTGAGCCGCTCCGTCGCGTCAGCAAGTAAGGACGTTTTCTCCTTTATTTCCTCTTTCAAAGCAGCACAAACAACGCCCGGCAGTTCAGATTGAGGCAACAAGACTGACTGCAACTCTTGAAGATCATTTTCCAGAGTTCTGTGCTTACGCACATCCGCAGAGATAAGACAACAAACATCCGCCTCAAGCTTCGCAATTTCTTTCCTACTACGACAACAAGCCAAGCAACTCCGAATCTCTTGTAACGAATCTGTAGTTATTGAGAGTACTGAATTACAATCGTCCAATTCTCCATTATCTTCCTGATCGTTAGACTGCAATTCATCATATGTTGCTGCACTTTCTCTTGCATTTGATGACGACGACGACAACCTCACTTGTTTTGATAATTCTAAACTTTTACTCTCAGCAGGTTTGCTGTCGTCCTCGTCCGTCTTCTCGTCTTCCGTCTTTTCACTCACATCTTGTTTCTCATCATGATCTTCGCGTGACACATCAGCGTCGACGACGCCGCCTCCTGTGATGAGCAGCCTTTCTTCACACAACGGATTTGTCTGCGAATCGAACACGTTTTGAGACCGGAAATGGTAAAGAAAATTTCTCAACTGCCACACCGCGATCTCCGATATTCTCAACACATCTCCTAAGGCGAGACGTTCGTCGAACGACTTCAACAGTAAACATCGCATCCTTTCTACACTCTCAACGTATCTCTCTGACATACAACGAGACGGCATGTCATCAAAACTTCCCAAAAAGAAAGCAACATCGTCTGCATCGAGCATTTCTCCTGACGCACACGTCTGAGCAGCACTTGCAACAACACAAATATGATTGAAAATACAAACAAGTGAATAAGGTACTGTCGTCGAAAGTTTACTCAATAGTTGCTTTGAAAATGACTCCAAGTGACTCTCTACTTCGCCCATAAAATCCTTCTCTCGATTATCGATGTATGCTACTATTGCTCGTCTGGTTATATGCCACACTTGCTGGCAGCTACTTTCGGGCTCCATGATGTTCAACTTTAATGCAAGATATTCGATGCATTCCAAACCACAGTGAATGTCCTCCATCACTAATTCAAACAACTGGACGTCGACGGTTAGAATGGTAAGCCCTACTCGAACGAGGAAATTATAAGCCAAGTGCGCAACCCACAACGGTATGCTACCTAAAATGTTTAATACAAAGTATCAGTTTGGCAAAGGATATGACGCGTACGTGATAATAAACATATAACCGATTTCGTTAAACTGCTCGACGCCCGGGCATTCTGTCGAAGCCAGTTCTTCGTCTGCCAGCTGTTTGAATGTAGCAAGTTGGTCTCCATGTTGTCCAACATTCGACATGATCAAGTCATGCGTAGTTACTGTTTGACTTTCCTACATACAGTACCACAATATTAATTAATTGGCACATCCTAAACAATACTTTATCAAACATGAAGATTCCAGGATGCAGCCCAGTATTTGAGCCTAACACGTGCTGCAAAACGTCCTCAATTTCGGTATCAAGACAACGACTACTAGTAGTATACCAACCATTATATATGTTACGAAAATCGCCTACACGCAAAAAAAGTATATTTTCCCGAAGTCATCGGGCCAAGTCGACATCTTGCTATATAGGCCTCTAATCTTACTGTTTCGTTTCAGTAGACGTTCTAGACATCGTGTGCGTTTAAAGCAGTGGAGAAACACGTGTTATTGAAAATGGGCTGCAAATTGAAGTTCCAGAAGGCTAAATGACACGTCAACCAGCCCGATTGTGCAATGTCTCAAAACCAAAGAAAACGCATATTAACTGCCAACATGTATCGCGGTGTTTCACCTCTTTGTGCTTTGCTTTTTGCCTGTTAATTTCTAACATCGTATATAGATTTTGACCCATACAAATTTGCCTGCATGGCGCTTTCGATTAAGTTAAGATTAAGTTAAGACTTACACATCTACACATATTAATTGCCCTCCTACCCAATCAAGTTCTCGGTATCCAATCCGCTCCATCAGTTGACGTCCAAGGTGACTATCAAAATAGACAGCAGATATATTCCAATCACCTGCAACAAAAGGAAAAGATTATATCTCTAGTACTAATCACTCATGTGCACAATAGCCTTAGAGTTACGAGGGTTAATCGACGCTTTTGCGCTGTCGCTGTTTTTCATGTGTTCCACAACAGATTTGCGCACAAATTTCAAGAACAACCTCCACGGGTATGCACCAACAGACTCACGCAATGCAACCTAGATAGAGAAGGAGGAAAGTGACCTTATATAAGGTTTAATTAGGGAATTATGAGAAAGTGTAATAGCAATACCATCGCCTCTCTAACCGACGGTTGAGTTTCAGGTGGGTAAACGCTGGCTGAATAAATGTTTTCAGATGCACTTTCTTCTTCTGATGATTCATTTGTGGTATCAGTAGTAGATGATGTAGTGAGAGTATTGCTTTCAAGAGTAGTCAATGGCAGAGAGTCTGCTGAAACAATCATATCTGGTTCAAAATGATAGATAAAATTTCGTGTTTGCCATATAACAGCCTGTGCCACATTGCGCATCTCGACTGCAGTCAAAGAGCTATCGAGTGACTTCATGAGGAGAGCCTTTGAAACAGCAATGCTCGATGAAAATCGATCGGTAGGACAAACAAAACCAATAAAGTCTGAACAATCCAAGTAATTGCTGAGGTCCTCTCCAACAAGAAGCTTGTCATGACCAACAATTGAAGCTGTTCTGTGTAAATCAAACAATTTAGAAAGAATTTCCGCTATTACTGTCGGCACTTTAAGACGTATTTCTTGTAAGAGTTGCTTTGCATGCTCAACAAACATGTTCTCTAATTGGTCGTTTAGGGAATGACCAGCAAAACGCTCCTGTGCCGCTTGCTCCAATCTGTTCCAAGACAGACGGCATTCACTACCCTCCAACATCACTCCCATCTTTGCAGTAAGATGCTCAACACATTGGCCAGCAGCAAGTATATCTTCTTGCAAAACTGGCATCAAGTCGTCACGAGTTGTCAATAAAAAGTGCTCAAAACGCAAGTGATAGTTACAGGCAAGATGAGCCACCAGCAAAGGAACGCTGCCTACAATAACCTCACTTAGTATATATTCATTATTTTTTGCAATGCCAATTCTGACTAGAGAAACGCTTACTGATGTGCAGTAGATCGTCTACATTGGGACACGTTGTGCACGCCAACTCTTCGGTACTCAGTTCATCAAATACTACTAGACACGGTCTGCTTACTTCATGATCTGCTATAATCATTTCTTGACACAAGCCGTTCTCCTGTACATACGTACAACACATGCATGGAGCATAGAGGGAAACAAGATACTGCAGATATACCAAAGTGACTGCTTTGAAACCAAGAAAGTCGACCAGTTCACGAACTTTAGAGGTCGCATGGTCAACAGCTGTAAAGTTAAACTCTCCTGTGCAACAGAAAATACAAGTTAACCACAGAGGCACAAGGTACTCAACAATGAAGGTAGTGAACATAAACAGATATCAAAAGTATTTAAAATCACTCAATATAAACGACAGTGTGATGGGATACTTAATTAAATAACTGAACGGATATTACTAGTAATCTAGAACCGACTAAAGTGGAGCTTCTATGAAAGTGCAGTAAGTAAACGTATAGTGTTATAATAGAGAACGCCCCGGTTGCCAGACATCATCTCTACAGTTGGAAGTCGGCTAGAAGAAACCACACAGTCAAAGGCTTGATCGAATTTGCAGAATATGTCCAAAGCAAACAAAACTTCTGATGAACACGATTGATCCAAGCTAATCATTAGTCGTGGACGGCTACGTTGCTCGCAACTTGAAGGCGTCTCCACCATGTATTGAAGACCGACCACCATCTAACGCACATCAAAGTTCAACGGTTTCCTAAACTAATGCTCACAACAGTGTCAGTACAAGAATTATCCGGTTTGTACTGAGCATGTGGTGCAAATTAATTTAGTTAGTGGTCCACACTCGATCCTTCTATCGTTCAGCGTCCAATAACGCTAGTTAGCAAAACCCAACCATTTTTACTACTAAAACTGATGAAAGCTATGACACAAATATCAACACACACTCGAAAGGACTCTTTTCATCCTTGGCCTGGCCAATAGGTTGACGTAGTTGCCAAGATTGAAAGTGGTAATAGTTTGTGACATTCTACGTCTCGTTGGTACAAAATATCGTTTTCTTTCTCTAGACAACTTTGTTGCATGGACACTGTCCCGTAGCTACAAAAGGTGCATAGGCATGGAGCCAATTATCTTGCATCACATGCTCACATGGCTACAAACTAGATAGTCAGAAAGTAGTGGCTATTCAGAAATAAAGTAAATGGTGTGTTGGCTGTCGACCGTTGATGTCCACTCTATTAATATTTATGATAGGCGGTGCCCCATGACGGGGGGCGGAGGAGACGCTTCCAATTGAAGCTGCGAGCGACGTAGCGTCTGCTCTAATTCGGACTAAAGTTGGCAATCAGAAGTCTTATGTGCCTTGGGGCACATCCTGCTAGAAGGAAATCGACCCTTGACTGCGTAATGGTGTCCAGTTACGGGGGACGTGCTCCGGCAGTCCTGCGTGCTCTAACTCTGATCGAAGGTCCCAGTGGTGACGTCTCGATTGATGAGATAAGTTCCAACTGCAGCTCTAAGTACTTTCATAAAGAGTCTGTAGGGAGCCGGAGGAACTGCCTCTTTCACGTTGACCTACACATCACAACATGTTTACTAGTGACACTAACCAGCTAAGCGTGATTCGAATGAGCTAACAAGATATTCTTCTAGAGTTCGCTTCGTCTCGTGACGATCCATTAGCTTAATTGTATCCATGCGGTTTTGCGCATGCCCATGGAAATCTAAAGCCTCACGAAGCGATTAATTTGCCAAAATACAGATTCCTAGCATTTATGCATGTGGTCCCCCGGTATACATACATATATATATATATATATATATATATATATATATATATATATATACCGTATGAATTATTAAATAATGTTGGCAGTGACTGTTGCCGTTAGATAAACATCCAGTCGCACAGATTTAGAAATGACCGTTTCCCATCATGCTCAATACTTTACTGCAGACGGAATTATTTCCTACTAATGGCTGACCTCGTTAGACCACAAAGATGGGTAGCATCGCTACAATCTAAACGTTGCAATAAATTTGCATAAATTTGGTGAATAATGCACTACGAGCGATAATGAATAATTTAAAGCATACTGTACGAGTATTTGTGAATTAAAATATATTTACTAAATCTCAGTGACTGGTATGATACACTACGGATTCAAGACTCAAGAGTACATTTTGGCAGACTTTGGGGTCAAGATTAATTGAACATTGGGAAGTTGCTATCTAACAAATAGTCTAGAGTAGAAGTCGAAAGTATAGTTTTGTTTCGACTATACAGCATCTTCTGATGCGTCCCATCAGTGCTTGATAATTCTTCAGCTATTAAGACTTCGACCGTCCTAATTAACGTGTTAGCAAAGCAAAGAATGCGATATTGAAAGACCGGGAAAGGCTGCATGATAACACTTTGAACTTGGGCGATTTCTTTATAAGCTCGGCTATTTCATGTACAGTATCTGGCGACTCTCTCATAACATTCATTCTGATTTATTTGATTTACAAAAGCAAAGTTCTAGATCAAGCGCGGATGGGTGACGATACTGGAGTTTAATTAGTCTTGACATGCTAGCATCCCCTTCGTATAGCACTGCATGGAAGCAATCATGGATAATATGAATGTTGAATCGTCGATACTATAGTCTCTGCAAAGTATATTTCAAGATGTGTAGCCCCTGTTCATCACAAAGATGAACAGCCCCCCCCACCTCTTTGTGGTAGTCACCTCTAAGGACCTTGAGTATACAATATCCTTACTCCGTGTTTATAAATCTGTAACTTTATTAACAGTAACAATTAAAATGGCATACAAATTACGTTCGGTTACATAAAATGCATATAAACCAATCGAGCTAAACGCCATAGGTAGGTAATAATTAAGCACCCATTTTCATATCATGTCTACGTCACTGTTTAGATGTTCAATAGTGGATTTAGTCTGTAGCATGTGAATGAAATATATACAGAGATGCAGGTCTGTGCTATTAATTTGACTGCAACAGTATCTATGCCTATGTACAACGAAGACGTTCAACTTTTAGCTGAACAGCCCTCTTGTTCATGCAATGCAAATATAAACTTTTGAGTCATTTCTTTAATTTATTGTATATTTTAGAGCCATTTGTACGCAGTTTTCCGTGCTGCTACAGACAACTAAGTCAGGGGTGGGCAACTGGCGCTATGGCGCTCAAAGTGAGCGTCACGGAAAATCAAGTGAGCGCCAAGCGAGCGACAGATTGTTCTTGCAGACAGACAGGCAGGCACGCACCGTCACGTCGCTTGCACACACACACACACACACACACACACACACACACACACACACACACACACACACACACACACACACACACACACACGCACGCACACAACAAACGTCCATAATTGCATTGTCTATACCTTTATCTATAAAGCACACTTGTACGGAAATTCAGCAACAGATCTGGTGTCTAGCGCTAGTGCCATTAGAGCATTTAGTGTCTAATCGGCTAAGGAGGTGCGGTATTCGTTTTTTACGTAGTTCATAACACTAAAACCTCTTTCACAGGCTACTGAGTCTGGTGATACTGTTAGCAGTAGCAACGCCAATCTAGCAAGCTCGCTGAATTCTTCTTGCTGGACGAGGGTGAGAAAAAATCGTGTGATGTCTCTGTCGCACGTGTCAGTAAATAGAAAGTCAAGAGAACCGTCAAATAGATATGACTTGTATTGTCTTTCCAACTTGTCTACGTTGAACCATGACCCACTATCAACCATTTGAAGGACTTGTTTAATGTCAGCCTTTTGAAAATTTCTCTTCAGTGGTTCTATAAAGCTGCATTGATCTGCATAAAAGCTCTCATTACTAAACCTTTTTTCTAGTGCTCTCCCTACTTCCTGTACATACGAAACCATGGTTTTCTTCATATTTCTCAGCTCTCTTTCACTCACTAACGAATGCTCTTCGCACTTTCTCAACTCTTCTTGAAACTCACTATCTGGCAGTCCTCTAATGGCTTCGTCCATACTTAGTCGATTGTCAAAGTCGTCAACACTTTTTTCAACGTCCCTTACTACTGAAGAGACAAACGTCTTTCTGCATGCCCGGATTTTAGATAAGTGGTGTGGATTGACTGCTCGCCGGTTTGCAGCACCTTGTTTAGGTCAGCCAGAATTTCAAGCTGTGGCCTAAGAAGTACAGGTAGACACAGAATTCTGGCTTTGACAGGTCGCTGTACAATTTGCCCGCCTTTTTTCTAGTCTGGCTGTTGTTTGCTGATTGCCTTTCTCCCTTTCAAAGAAATTAACCAAATGGGGAAAACAGTACACAGAGTATCGACACAAGCGCGGAGGGACAACCATCTGATACGATGGTAGTCGACTATTCGACGATATTCCCCTCCAGGTTCAGCCAGTTGTAAAAACTTCTGAAACTCGTCTCTCCTGCAAGGACCGCCTTTGAAATAGTCGATGGCTGAGGCTACAGTTTTTTCTATCCAATCAGGCAGCAGATGACCAGCCTCTGATGCAAGAACAAGTCTATGAGGACAGCAATGCTGAGACAGAAGTTTAGCATTTCCTATCTCGTTTCTGATTTTACCTAAACCGCCATTCTGAGAAGACAACATAACTGATGCTCCGTCTGTGGTGAAAGAAACTAAACGGTCTGTTGGTAGAGCATAACCAGATCCTTCACTGCCAATTACAGACTTGATACTCCTACAAAGGTTTTCTGCGTTGGGGTGACCTTCAATTCTCTTTACACCCAGAAATCTAGTAACAATAGACTGGAGACGCGAATCAATGAACCTGACATACAATATCATTTGCTCATGTGTTCCGGTCTCAGTAGAGTCATCAACCATCAGTGACCAGAAGTGACTGTCATTGATCCCTTTAAGTACTTCAGGCACTAGAACTTTCTGATGAAGATCCATTGTTCTTCTTGTAACGGTGCGACGACTACCAGTAATTGACCGAAAAACATCGGAGTTTGGATCCGTTGCTACAGCAAACTCAACCATAGCATCACAGTATGAAAGCGGCATTTTATACTTAGCAAGAGTGAAATCTAGTTTGTAAGACGTCGTCACCTTTAGACTAGACGGATCAGTGTACTGGTGTAATGATTCTTGTTGCCGCCTCTTCTGGACTTGCCTTTGTTGAAAAAGTCTTGAAATTTCATGCTTCTTTTCTTTAGTGAATGTTGTATAATCTTTGTGATTTCGAATGGCATGTCGTTTAGCAGTGCTGTTCTTCAGAGACGTTAGTTGCTGACCACATATCATGCACACCATTGTATCTGCTAGTTCGCCAGGAGCCATCAAATATTTTTCTTTCCAAATTTCTTGAAAGTGAAGTTTTCTCCTTTTTCTTGTGGGTGCATGCCGATACTCGTTAAGATCTTCATCGGCCTCGTGAGAGTCAACAGCGGCAGCCTCACAACATGCCGATTCTTCAGGAACTAGGTGCACTTCTAGAGATCCGCCAGCGTCTTCGACTAGATTTCTGGACACCGCTACTACAGAGTTGCTATCGAGATAACTGTCGTGTACCTCGCTCTCATTTCCCTCAATCCTGGTACTTCCACTGTAAACATTTTCCGAGCCGACGTCACTTTCCGGAGAACTACACTCTCGCTCTGAACGAGTTTTACTAGTACTACCTCTTACACGGAGTCCGAGTGGTTCCGCTTTCGAGAATTTCAAAACTGTTTGGATCCGTGATTTCTCTTGAGCCTTCCTACTTCTAGTCTTCAAGGAAGAATCCGGAACAGATTCAGGTTGGGAAAATGAAGACGCCATTTTTTAATTAAAGTTGATCACGTGTAGTACCTCGTGCTATCCCGTATAATCCGGAGCGCCAGGTACAAGCAAGGGAATTTGAGCGTCAACCCCACCGACCATGCCCACCCCTGTAACTGTAGCTTTAGTACTATATTACAAATTGCTATTCACTAATCGACAAGACCTGACGACTCTCAACGCAATGAAATAATCTTCTTTCGATGACGGCAACCCTAACATCCGATAAGAAAATATCTGAAGTAAATAGACTCTAGTAAAGCGCAAACCGGTTGTCTTTGATGTTATTATTAGGTATGTGGGTTTGCGATGACGCATTGTGGAATACTCTGTTACCTATACCTATTGCTATCAAGAGTTACTGTTAGACTACCTAGTCTTAAATTTTGTATGCAATCTAATGCTGTTGACACCAATATCACAGCAACAAAAGTTTCTCACGCAAACGTAAATACCAGCAGATCTCTGCATGGCAGAAGGGCAAACTCTACGGTACCGTCTCGACATGCTGACTGGAGTGAAGTAGTGAGAGCGTAGTCGAAGTAACTGGTTGTCGATAAGTGTCAATTTGGCGTAGTGTTTTATCCGTCTGCGTATGCTTGCAAGTGCATATGGTACCATCCGCGTCACAAGACGAGCACGTGGTAAAAGTGAGGCACTTCGAGTCCCGTTGCTATACATACATACATACATACATACATACATATATATATATATATATATATATATATATATATATATGTAATAATAGACTCTAGACTACAAGTTACCGTACAATAACGTGACTTCATTTGTGTGCATAAACTGAATATTGTCTTGACTTTCGTCAACTTCGATGCTCTAATTTTACGCAAGACAAATTCTACACTTTGTGAATACGTTGTACACTATCGTCGGTAGGCACATCAGACAACAATCTATTACTCGTATAGTGCACAGTAAGAGCAAAGACTGTTTACAGTTTGTTTATCTTGACTTGCGTCTGAAAGAAACGCATACGAAACGAGTCGTTTTCTCTGTATCTGCAACCCATGATCCAAAGCCCATTGTTGCAGTCTATTGCAATGTCAGATGTGTACAGTGTTGCATGGTCCGTGTAATGTGACCATGTCATAGCAATGGTCTGAGAATCTGTCATGTCAAACGTGATCGTAGCTCGATTAGAAGCGTTATCAGGCCATCGGTGCATTCCGTGATTATTCTGATAACAATGATCGTCAGGAGGTGGGTTTGTCCAGGTGTAGTAGTAAACGCCATTGTCTGCATATTCGAATCCCACACAGTTGGTCTTATCACATAGACCGACCAGGAGGCAGTTGAGAGTCGAAACTCTGTCATACCAAAATTGGAAATTTACAGAAATGTTGGAACAATTCTTTGCCTTTCCAGACGACAAGATCGAAGACTTTATGAACAGAAAACCAAAAATATGATTAGAAAGATGAAGCAAGGAATTTACAGAAGCAAGTATAGGAGCAACAGATGGGCCGAAGACTTCTCAATGAAAACAAAAGACATATGACGGCTAGACTGTGGCGGTTTTCACTGTCAATGAAGCTTAGCGAAGGTTACAAAATTAAGGCAGTTCTCGAGAAATCAAACACATTTGAATGAATTTAGCGTCTGCATGCATGATTCTATACTCTGTGCAAGATCGACGCTGACCGTTGAAATACTTAGCCATTCTGCCTTAGCAGATCGCTAAGGCATAATAAATAAACTCTTTGAAAGGCATTGAAACATTACCACTTAATAGACGAGTTCTCACTTAATGTCATTGGGTGTCCATGGTCTGTCCCCTGGTAAAACTTTACAGTATCAAGTAATATATCTAGCCAATCACTACGAACTAAATCGTTAGAGGAAATCAACTTAAATTAAATATAAATCGTTATATTAAATCATTAAATTATATTAAAGAAAACAAACTCGAGAGAAAAACAATATCTTACTTGAAATATTTGGCGCCGCGGTCTGCCCTTCGAGAAACCGATGTAGTCAACACCGGTGTACGTAGGTGCCTCCACAAAACGAGCGTTCATTTGCAACCACGAAGGTGACATGAACAAGTCGGAAATCTACGCAATTTGGCAGGTATTTGTTCGCGACGCGACAGGCTGTCAGTGTTAGTAAGGCATGTGAACAAAACACTTACGATGCTAGAATCATCACCTTGTATTCCCTACAGTTACAAACACGAGTATAGTAATCCTTTGTATGCTGTCCTAGCTAGGTAAAACGCTACAAAGCTTACCTGCAAGCCTGTCCTCCCCTCTCTACCAACTTCACCTTGTTCTCCCTATAGTATACGACACATGGCAAACGTATTAAACTCAACTCTATGATTCTGAATTACTATATACTACTATCTAGATTAAACATGAATACTACAAACATTAATTAGCGCGCATTACCTTAGGACCGATCTTTCCTGATGATCCCTTAATAAAGATTCATAGTAACAATTACAAATACTCTTTATAAAGGCTATAAATTACCTTTTCACCTTTCGCAGTCGCGTTGATGAACTACGTTGTATGAAAGTTTAGTTCTAACTTGAACATTTTCAATAGACCTACCTTGTGAAGATAATCGTTTAGAGAAAGGCAAACGGTTCCTTCGTGGTCAAAAAGAGGCAAATTCTTGCAGACGCTGTAGAAACGAACAACAATGGCAAACCGCTTCTTTAAAAATTACTCTACTGCACGGAACCTGCTTAGAGCCCCATTGCGAGCAAGGGAGACAGCTGCAATGACAAGTAGAGACTTTACTGTTCCTTCCATCGAATGAGAACGAATATTGGCTGCAGTCGAGTCTATGTCATGTTTAGGAGCTCTGTCACACGGCCAAGTGTGACATCATCGACATCGAATGAGCGACTGTGTTGCTTGACAGTAGGTAATCCATGACGTCATACGTATTCGTGTATTGTCTGTCTGGAAACAGAACTTGCTAATTAACTAACAATTCGCGATTAGCAGCAATTAAAGCGTTTATATAAAATATCTCAACCGATTAGAGTATTATGACGTTATGTTCTCTACAAGTAACCTCCACCTTGTTTGGTGAGTCACGCATAACTAGAATGACTCATTAGGTGACGTAACCTTGTCACCAACAATCTGTGAAGTTATTACTCCAAATTTATATATATATATATATATATATATATTTTTTTTTTTTCTTTTTTTTTTTTTTTTTTTTTATATATAAACATATATATTATATTATAGGTCCCATATATATATATATATATATATATATATATATATATATATATATATATATATATATATATATATATATATATATATATAAATGTAAGGCCCAGCACGCGCTCTAACTACATTAAAACGCAGCGCTATCGCCTTGATCAAGGTGGTCACACACGATGGCGCACAAGGATTCTGGAAGTAGACTATAGAGTGTTCAAAACAACTTGATTATTGAATGATGACGTCATAACTTGTGACTTCATAAAAACGAGTTTTTAAACTTGAGTTTCCGTATTTGATCTGTCTTGTTAAAAGGTAGAGGTTCAACATGTTTCCGCAATAACCATGGCGATTGCAATGTCATATAGAAAAGCACAGACAGCAATAATAAAACAAGACGCTGGTACCATTAGAAAACAATGTACAAGATAACCATGCGTTCCAAAATCTATTACTAAACCTGACAAACTGACAGCTAGCAGCGTTTAATGCAATATCAGAAAATATAGCTGTCTAGCAATAGATTTTCGGATAGCACACTACTGTTCTTTGCCATATCGGTCTGATCGTCCAGAGGGTTGCACACGATCTATATATACTTAGACTCAGCATAGCTACCACTTGTTGCCAGTTTGCTGCTTCACAAGTCGAATAATATTGCATACACTGAGATCTGATTGAATCCCCATGTGACAGGTGACGTTGCAAATTTCATTTGAGGACAACAAATGAATTGCACTGCAAAGCAAGTCGACAACGTTTCCATCAGTCCGGCTCGTCTTCAAGATAAAGTCTAAAATCCTGAAGGCGTCCACAGTTGCCAACAACTGCTCCATCGCGCAATTTTGCGCTCGCGATAATCTCAGCGCATGCGCCATCAAGTGATCTAACTCAGTGAGCCGCTCCGTCACGTCAGCAAGTAAAGACGTTTTTTCCTTTATTACATCTTTGAAAGCAGCGCAAATAACACCCGGTAGTTTAGACGAGGGCAGCATGACTGACTGCAACTCTTGAAGATCATTTTCCAGAGTTCTGTGCTTACGCACATCCGCAGATATAAGACAACAAACATCCGCCTCAAGTTTCGCAATTTCTTTCCTACTACGACAACAAGTCAAGCAACTCCGAATCTCTTGTAACGAATCTGTAGTTATTGAGACTATTGAAGTACAATCGTCCAATTCTCCATTATCTTCCTTATCGTTAGACTGCAATTCATCATATGTTGCTGCACTATGTCTTGCATTTGCAGTTACTGATGACGACGACGACGACGATCTCACTTGTTCTAATATTCTTACAATTTTAATCTCAGAAGGTTTGCTGTCGTCCTCGTCCGTCTTCTCGTCTTCCGCCTTTTCACTCACATCTTGTTTCTCATCACGATCTTCGCGTGACACATCAACGTCGACGACCACGCCACCTGTGATGAGCAGCCTTTCTTCACACAACGGATTTGTCTGCGAATCGAACACGGTTTGAGACTGGAAATGGTAAAGAAAATTTCTCGACTGCCACGCCGCGATCTCCGATATTCTCAACACATCTCGTAAGGCAAGACGTTCGTCGAACGACTTGAATAGTAAACATCGCATCCTTTCTACACTCTCCACGTATCTCTCTGACATACAACGAGACGGCATGTCATCAAAACTCTCCAAATAGAGTACAATATTCTTTTCAACGAGCATTTCTCCTGACGCACAAATGCCAGCCGCGAGTTTAACGGTATAAAAATGATTGAAAATAGAAACAAGTCGACGAGGTATCCTTGTTGATAGTTTCCTAAATAATTCTCCGGCAAATGACTTCAAGTGACACTTCACTTCGCTCACGAAATGCTTAATTCGATTATCGGTGTACGCGACTATTGCTCGTCTGGTCGCATGCCACACTTGTTGGCAGCTGCTTTCGGACTCCATGATGTTCAACTTTGATCCGAGATAGTCGATGCATTCCAAACCACAACGAATGTCTTCCGTCACTAATTCTAAATAGAGGACGTTGGTGGTCAGAATGGTCAGCGCAACCCGAATGTGGAAATTGTACGACAAGTGAGCAATCCACAACGGCATGCTATCTAGAAACAAAGTAAGAAAGTATAGAGTTTCCAATGATGTGTGTTAATGACTATATAACCGATTTCTCTAAGCTGCTCGACGCCTGGGCATGACGTCGACGCCAATTCTTCGTCTGCCAGCTGTTTAAATGTAGCAAGTTGTTGTCGGTGGTGTCCGACATTCGACATAGTTAGGCGATACGTAGTGGCTGTTTGGTTCTCCTACATGCAAGCCAAGAAAATCAACACACGAGAAACGCTATATATATACACATAGCAATTATTACAGCTTACACGCCCATAACATTCTGCATGTACATGCAATAGCTTAACATACGTCTATACACCATTTACAGGTCAACATTGTCACTTGTCAAATCAAATTCGTATTCTGTCAAATCAAAGTAGTTTGAATTAGATCAAATTCACAAGACGTCAAATCAAATTTGTAGTATGTCAGATCAAGTTTGTAGTCTGTGAAATCAAATTGTCCATATGTCAAATCAAAGTGTTATACCTCAACCAAATTTGTAACTTGTCAAACCAACTTTGTTGTCCATCAAGTCAAATCTGGATGGTGTCAAATCAAATTAGCAAGATATCTAATCAAATGCGCAAGACGTCCCATCTAGTAGGTAAGACTTTAGTGTATGGATCACAATCAATGCTATTACACACATCCATTTCAAATAGAGCTACTTCGCAACAATAGCAAAGCAATGTCGACATTCACCAAACCCAGTGAAGTTTAAAAAATTCAGAGAATTGATAGACATTGCGCATTAATTGAGGTCAATTTCCAATAGGCAAATTTTCCAATTCCATTACAGTTGGCCAATGCTTTTGGCATTGTGTGATGTGTGATGCATTACAAAATTAGGTTTGACAATGGCAATTTAATTGACACGTTACCAATCTGACTTCACATATTACAAACTTGATCTGACACACTACCAATTCATTTGACGTACGTCTTGTGAATTTGATCAGATTACAAACTACTTTGACTTGACAGAATACGAATTTGATGTGCTAAATAAACTGTAAAAAAAGTGTCTGAGGACCAAATGACACATAGCCTAGCTGAGCTGTGAGACAGAAAACACTCTGCTGTCAATTATGTATTCAGATGTTTAACTGTTTCTGTCTGGGTTTGAAAATATAGTCTTTTGCGTCTACTACTAACGTTCCTGTGCTCCATGCAAGGTTCTTGGCTGGTCGAAGCCGCCTTCAAGACTGAATCTAAACATTGCTTATCATTACTTACCCAACCGAGTTCCCGATATCCAATCAGCTCCATCAATTGACGTCCAAGGTGACTGTCGAAATAAACAGCACCCAAACTCGGCTCCCCTGCAAATACAAGGATTTAAATATATCACCAGTGGTTGTCCCAGATAAGTGCAGAAGTCTTACGAGGGTTAATCGACGCTCTTGTGCTGTCGCTGGTATTCATGTGTTCAACTACAGCATTGCGCAAATATTTCAAGAACAATCTCCACGGGTATGCACCAACGGACTCACGCAATGCAACCTAGATCGAGTGATCAAAGCGACTATAGCGTTTCATTAAGTAAGAAGAAAAGTAATAGCAATACCATTGCTTCTCTAATTGACGGTATACTTGCGGATGGGTGTGAACCAGCAGAATCAATGCATTCACTTGCACGTTCTCCTTCTGATTCGTTTGAGGTATCAGCAAACAGGCTAGTGACACGATTGCTTTCCGCAGGTAAAGACATCAATGGCAGAGGCTCCCCTGTTACAGAAATCATACCTGGTTCAAAATGGTAGATGAAGTTTCGTGTTTGCCATATAATGACTTGTGCAAAGTCGTGCATCTCCACTGCAGTCAAAGTGCTATCAAGTGACTTCATAAGGAGACCCTTTGAGACAGCAATGCTCGACAGAAATCGATCGGAAGGACAGACAAGGGCAACGAATTCTGACGACGTCAGGTAATTCATGACGTCGTCTCCAACAGGAAGACTTCCATGGCCAACGATTAAAGCCGTTCGTTGAAAAGAAAACAAAGGAACAAATATTTCCGCTATATCATCTGGCAATGTAAGGTACAGTTCTGCTGCAAGCTGTCTTGCATGATCAACAAACATGTCGTCTAACCGATCGCGCGACAAACGACGAATAAAACAGTCCTGGGCTGCTTGCTTCAATCTGTTCCAAGACAGACGGCATTCACTACCGTCCAACATCACTCCCATCTTTGCAGTAAGATATTCAACACAATCGGCAGCAGCTAGGATATCTTCTTGCAGAACTGGCATCAAGTCGTCATGAGTCGTCAACAAAAAGTGCTCAAAGCGCAAGTGGTAGTTACAGGCAAGATGAGCCACTAGCAAAGGAACACTGCCTACAACATCCTCACTGTAATGACTGCACAATCCAAATTTTGATTAGATAATCAAACGCTTACTAATGTGCAGTAGGTTGTCCACAATGGGGCATGTTGTGCAAGCCAACTCCTCAGTAGCAAGTTGATCAAATACTTCTAGATATGGTCTGCTCTGTCTGCAACCTAACATAATCATATCTTGACACAGGCCATTCTCCTAAAACAAACAATGACATACGCATGACTAAACACATATGTATTCTGGTCATACAAGGGGCTGATATGATCGACAATTTCCATACCATATTGCCTGCTTTAAAGCCAAGAAAGCCAACTAGTTCTCGAACTTTAGATGTTTCATGGTCAGCAGCTCTAAAGTTAAACTCTCCTGTGCAAAGATAAAATAAATGTGATCCACAAAGTCATACCACGGTCGAATCTCACGCGTACGTACTATAAAAACCTTGTAACCTCAACACAAAAACATCTTAAAAGATTTCTTAATTAACTAGCGCATAAAGACTCAAAACACTAGTCTTCGCCAAACGCCATTGTAAGCCTTTGATTACACATCACAGCAAGTACACTTGCTCAAACTCAACTCAAACTGCGACAGATAGATTTAAACAGTTTAGTTACAAATCCATAATGGATGTAGGAAAAACAGCTTTGTTTCAGAAGTCATAACCCGATTTTAGTAATGCTACCAACTAATGAAACAACCTAAAGATATCAATGCCCTCTGCAAGCTGAAGCATAGCTACATTCTAAAATAAGCTAATCCCATTGCACTAATGCATATACAATGTCACTCGTAAACCAAAAATGATTCAATTGCCAACAATAACTGTTACAAATAAGTTAATTAATACACTCACTAACAGCAAAATTTTTATTATTTGGAAAATTTGCCTAAACCAATTTAAAACTGTGTTGTTCTTCAGGTACTTACTATTTAATGTACTAAAGGATTTTACCATCTTCGTAATACAGTGTCTAGGTTGCAATTTTGTTCAAGCTAAAACCAAAATATTTGAATTACTAAAGGCAAACAGCAAAACGAGTGGTGTCAAATATCTATTAATATGAGAAAATCCTTTGCTGTCTTAAAGGAAAGCACCGAAAAGTCATGCCAACATTGGCATATATTACACGTAACAGCGCATTTACAATCAACACTACAGTGATGCTCGATTTAACTATGCAAAGTTAGTGCAAACTACCCGTGTTTCTATTGGCTCAACTCTAAATCGCAGAGTCTCTTTGTCACCACATACAAACAGACAGCCTTCCTAGTGACTAATTGTCTCAATAATTATTGGATCTCGTCGTTATATTTGAGAAAAGACGTCATTCAACCTCAAAAATTAATAGTAAATTGTGCTTCCATGAATCTCAACTTCAACGGTATACAGTGCGGTTTGATACTAGTGGCAGCTATTCCACCAATTAGGTCTTGATATCTATTCTCTTTTGCTTGTTTGGCATCTGATCAAGGTATTATCAATTCTAGGTTGAACACCTTTTCTGCTGAATTGTAAATCATTATGTCAGGTGTGACAGTGGAGCAAAGCTTTCTTTGATTTATTGAAAATAGGAATACTCTTCTCTAGGGAGATCGCTATCCATTGCAAACCCATCTATTAAACAGCTTTTGAGACCATCTTTCATGACAGAGAGTATTTGATTATGCCTCTAAGTGTACCTGCCCCTTGTAGTAATACTAGGCAGTCATTACATACTTGTGATAGTGTTTGTCTTCCGGCACGCAGAAGGTAAGAACTTGTTACGGTTCGTTCCCATCACACTAAGTTCAATTTCTGAGACAGCATGTCCACAAGAGGGATTATAGACCATTTGTATCGGATCTGAAAGGGTAGCAATTGTCGAATAGTAAATGCTGTTTGTTGTTATGACTGACCTTGCCATGGAGCTGGTATATCATGTTGAGTCAAGGTTTCCTCATTTTCATCTTGGCATTAATACTGAACTACTGATTCGCTTTTCGTTTTAGGCATTGAGTTGGCAAGATTTGCAGGAAGAAATTTTGTGTTGCTAAGTTGCAGATAATTATTGATACACTCCACTTTGTGCCAGTCGTTGAACAGCCAAATCGCCTGAGTCCAAAAGTCGTTCTAGCTTGTAAGATGTGATCAATTGAAACAAAGAGTAAACATTGGCCAATATTACCGGTTTGACATAGAGAATTGATAGATTAGCCTTCTTGCCTGGGCCAATGTACGTCTTGTTACAAATGTTCAACCCATGACAAAGGAAGATCTACTACCCAAAAACTATGATAAGCTTTTTGTGTAAAATTTGTAAATTTTGTTTCTGCCGTCACTGTACATATAGAGAATTAAAAAACAGGCAGAGAAGTTTGAATGTTGTGTCTGCAATAAACGGTACTGTCTCAGACAAGTTTTTAATTCAGGATCACACCAAAACACAAGATTTCCTCACATTCAGTTGCATCTCTACACCCAACGAAAAATTCTTGAGACTTGTCAGAAGGACTACAAACATTTTTCGTTATCAAACAGGTGCCATCAGCAAGCTGAGTTAACAGGACACGACAGGTGCTATGCAAATATGACTAAGTGGGCAATAAAAGATCAGCAAATTACATCAACCTACACGTTGATGACCATATTAAACACAGAAACAGACAGTGAATCCCTTTCAAAGACATCCTTTCGAAATGAAATTATTCTGGTCTGCTAGTTACATGTCCCAACTTGAACAGTATAGTTTGAATATACGGGCACGTCTCCACTTGCTCCCACTTGCTCCAATCTAACCTAGTTTAAGTAATGTAAACATGTTTAAAGCTAAAAATATTTAAGAAAAGCGTCTTCACCTATCTTTGGTAGTCCGGGAACTTTACAGTCTTATCTAAGAACTTGTCAACTTGGTATTGAAGAGAACTCGTGGGTATGTGGCACAGTCCCAGAATTAAGTTGGAGTGCAGCGGTACAACTGTAAAATGAAACAGCAAAAAGAAAGTGACATGATTGAGTGCCGACTTGTAATGACAACTAAGATGCAGGCAGCCAAAGACGCTTCAGGAACACAGTGGCTAATTGTAAAGTCACAGTTGGTGGCTGCCACCGTCCCAAGTCAAAACAAAGTTGTAATTTATACTCGAGTCAAGATGGGTAATTTTGTGTGAGTTCCTTGCCTACGGAAATTTATGCCTGTGATCAACCTATTGAGTTGAACTTGTGACACAAAGGTCCCAAAATGCTTACACTCACCAAATACAATTCTTTCACAATGGAGTCACACACACACACACACACACACACACACACACACACACACACACACACACACACACACACACACACACACACACACACACACACACACACACACACACACACACACACACACACACACACACACACACACACACACACACACACACACACACACACACACACACACACACACACACACACACACACACACACACACACACACACACACACACACACACACACACACACACACACACACACACACACACACACACACACACACACACACACACACACACACACACACACACACACACACACACACACACACACACACACACACACACACACACACACACACACACACACACACACACACACACACACACACACACACACACACACACACACACACACACACACACACACACACACACACACACACACACACACACACACACACACACACACACACACACACACACACACACACACACACAAATACACACACACACCTCCTTTTCTCCACTCCTTCTGCAGCTGTAAAACAGTCACGCTATCCCCATACAGGGAAGCAAACAGCAAAGTCCAGAGTCCGTAGATAAGAAAACTCCTGCTGCCAATCTTTGTGCATAAAACAAACTGAGAGGCTTACAAGAACTCTGCAGTTGTGCAAGAAATATCAAAGTTGGGTGACACCAAAATCCTGGGTCCGTGCTTAAGTTGATCCTCTCATGCCATGCCCTGTGTGTGCCATATTCCTCCTGCTCAACACTGTAGATCATTTTGGGCATGTGATAGGTCGTTTGATTAGTGCTGTACCGATAATTGTATCAGCTATCAGATATCAGCCGATATAGGCTTACTTTGGTTTGTCTCAGAATTCGCTATAGGTAGCAGATAGTATGTGCACATGCAGGGTATGGCACACAGAACGTGACTTTATTAGGTCAGTCACATACATAGGGTGTAAAACACATATATAGGGTGTAAAACACACACACACACACACACACACACACACACACACACACACACACACACACACACACACACACACACACACACACACACACACACACACACACACACACACACACACACACACACACACACACACACACACACACACACACACACACACACACACACACACACACACACACACACACACACACACACACACACACACACACACACACACACACACACACACACACACACACACACACACACACACACACACACACACACACACACACACACACACACACACACACACACACATATATTGTATTTATACATTGGGTAAATCCCACCACTCTACATCCACTGCTAAATCTAATCTATCATTTAATATTCTAGCATTAAACTGCCAGAGACGAACAGATAATTGTTCGAACAAATTACTAAATGCTTGACTAACTGAAAGTCTAGTTTTTGTCATCGTTTTAGAGGCAATTATTCCTAGTGTAGCTAAACCAGCAGGTGTCCAAAAAGCAAACATTTCAACTATCAAAGGGTAGAAACATCCGCCTGCAGCTTCCACATCCGCCTGGTGATGAGCATCTTTTTCTTCCTCTCCAGCTCAAGGCGTGAACCAGCATCATCAACAAGTAACGTGTGATACATGATGTCCCGAAGACCATTATGACGTCTGAATTGTGGAAGATGATCTCCAAATGAATCAATTGTATGTCCACACATACAACGTGTAGCCTGGAAAAAATCTGGAAAGATAGGAATTCCCAGCCAGAGTTTGACTGCAATTGCAAATTCATGCAAAGCCATAGTGAGGCCTAACATTAACTTCGAAAATGCCCACAACCAGGTTGCAACATGAATCGATGATACGGTGTTTAGGCAAGCAATATCTCGAAGGCTGCGAGATTCCTTGAGATTAGCAAAGATGGAACACTCTATCTGTGACTGTAGAGACTTCTAAGACATAGATGACAAGTCTGTAGTAACCTCCTTATGAAAATCAACAAAAATATCCTAAAATGACTGTGACCTTCATCTTCTCCAGGTATGTATCCAGAAAGTAAGGCATCAGATGTTGCTGTGGATGTAAAGTAGGTCGCACCAAATGTCTGAACATAGTTGGAGTAACAAAAATTAAATTGTCGAGTAGAATTGCAACTGAAAATGAAAGCTGATGGTGCAGTTGTTTTTGCTTGTTTGAAACCAAGACCTCCCAAATGCATGGATAAAATCGCCTGTTGCCATGCATGATTAGGTAAAAAAGCACACATTAATATTTCCAGAGAATGACAAAGGCCTGCATCAAATGCAGTAACACGAGACATGGTATGGTTAGGATGGACAGTTCGAAGAATGTGATTGATCTTGCACAGACCAAGACACGATCGAAGAAGATGGAACTCAATTTATGAATTGCTGAGATCACGTAAACAACTCTGCATTTGAAGAACACTGTTCACACGTTTGTTAATAAACTCATCAAAAAAGTGATCAGACCCAATTATTGGAGAACCAACAAGTTCTGCTCCAATTTCGATCAAACAGATTTGACGTATAACAATTGGAAATTCTGAGAACATTTGGTCACCTGTTGGACAAAATATTTCACATTTGTCTAAATTGAGCTTGTGACCAAATGAAGGGCCTTTCTCCAACTTCAAATTCAATAAATGGCAAATCACATGACGAGAGCCAACAAGCGCTCCGTCTTCAAGGTACCATAAATTCAATTGCATACCTGAGAGAGGACCAATATCACCTAAGAGTTGCAGTATTACCAAAGAAAACAGAAGTGGACCCAGTGGATCACCTTGTTGAACCCCTGCTGTAGACGATATACGATGTGAACCAAATCTGAGTTCCCCTGCAGATGTATAACACCATTGTACCCACGACACTACTCAGGCATCCAGGCAAATCTGCGAGGCTGGAGCTACAGATCCAGCTACTGCATAACAAGTGCTGTCCTCTAAGTCGTAAACACCTGGACTGGTACCTCTGGGAAAAGCCTTCAAAGCATTAAGAACTAAGGTCGAATCACATGTCAAACTTGGAGGCATGTCATCAGAAACATGGGGAGGTCACGTTCAGGATGACGTCGTTTAAGTTCATCAAGCGCATCTTTGTCATAATAAGGAGCACAAACCGTGGAAGTGAGAGCACGTACAGCATCACCATAACGACCTTCCTGTGCTAAATTGATAGAACGAGTGATGTTTCTTTTCTCTGTAGAGTTGTTTTGAAAAATACAAG
>NC_085085.1:9797305-10007305 GCF_963422355.1 Corticium candelabrum
TGTGGCGAGAAATTGTTTTAGTGAATGGTCCATCAGTCTGTACTCAGCTGTTGTGGTGTATCACTTGCCATAATTAATACTTGTCCATATGGCAATAATGTGTGGGTTGCATGTCTGTTTAACTAATTTGGTGAGCAATACCTAAAAGATATATAAGTAAATTTTTTGAGCATGTTCTCAGTTGGACATGTGCACTTGAGGCAATCTCAAGTGAGGTAGGTTTTACATTGCATCTGTGCACGTAACATTTTATGTTCTCTGTCAAGGAAATCAACTTCAATCGCCAGTAAGCCTTTTTTAGTGAGGTTTATTGATTGGGCATGCGCAAAGGTCTATGGACAAAACTGCAGAAAGTCTGTCTATTTAGTTGTTGATTGACATGTACAGCCATTGTTGCTTTAGAAAAGCCATGACTAATTAGAGTAGATTCTAGGTGCTAGTTTTCCAATGAGACATGCTCTTTCAGGTCACATGCACAGAGCAATAAACTCTGATCTGGCTTGAAGTGCAATGTACTTGTGGAGTAAGGCTGCATTGTAGCAACCTCAATTTTGTACAACTTGAAACTTCAGCCAGAAAAACTCTGACTCTGCGGTCTGTGCAATGCATCTACACACGCAACGTTTTGATTATTTTAATTCAGACGCTAGGAATACTTCAGTCAGCTTTGCATTCAGTGCAAATTAGAGCTTTGAAGTTATTGCAATTACTACTGTTTGAAAAAGTCTTCTTTTTCTAAGTGTATGAAACGCACATGAGCTAGTGGGACTGTGCTTTTTAAGCTTACAATATTAGCTAGTTGTTGAAAAGTCTGCAATTGTGTGTAGCCGTATTAGACTGTGCACTTTTATTAGTAGTTAGAATAGAGATGTTTAGTAAATATCTGTAGTGCATTGGGTGATATATGTAACCTAAAGTTTTAGATTTAGTAATGCCACAATATATTTTAGTAATTATTGTCATATTTGATTGTTCTTTGTACAAGCAGTCACTGTTACATATCGACAACGTTCTGGAGCAGCTCCATCTGCAGTGAATCGCGAAAGTTTTCCATCACCTGATGATTTACTTCTGGAGTCTTCAATGAATTCTGCAGCCACCACAGGACATTCTAGCAGTGGTAGTGCTAGAACTTCTACACCTGAATCACCATCTCCAGCATCAATGCTCAATAGTTCCTTTTTGGCAGCTCCTGTCGCAAGTGACCTATGTAAGTCATTTGTTCTTCCAAGTAACTTCTCGCCGGAAGTAGAAGCTGCTCTCAAAGAACAAGCAATGACTGTTCGAACAACTGCAGCATTGATCACTGCAATTGCTAGGGCTATGTTTGCTCTGAAGAAGTACCCAACGTCAGAAGAATATACTTACGTTGCATGCTGCATCGTGGCCAAGTATCCTTTTCTGAAGTCTCCACTTGGAAATGGTTATGTAAGGTTATCTAGTTTACTAATCTTTTACTAGCTGTAAGAGAATGTTTTGAATATAGAGTCAAATTGTGATGCGGTTGAAAGAGACTTAAAATTTTCGCCGGCCTGCAGCATCTGCTGAAGTTGTTAGTCCTGCTACTGTTTGCTCTTCAGCTTCTGAGCCAATGAAGAAAAGACGCAAGCAAAGTTGTCGATGGGACACTCTTCCTCAGGTGCGGAATGGAGAGGATGAGTGATCGTATAAACGGCATGTGAAGTCCTTGAAAGCGGAATGGTTGAAGAGAAACCCAAACAGTGCGTTTGTGGAACAACTGATGAAGTTAACGTATCCGCAACGAAGAAGGTGGATACTGTCTGAGTCACACATTGCCGCAACAATACTGGATCAATGTCCATTTTTGGCCAATGTTGAACATGTAATTTTTTTCTGGCGTTTGTGATTCTTGTTGTGTGTGTGTGTGTGTGTGTGTGTGTGTGTGTGTGTGTGTGCACGTGTGTGTGTGTGTGTGTGCACGGGTGTGTGTGTGTGCGTTTGTGTATTCTGCATGTGTGTCACATCATGCACAAATAAATATTTCGATGTGTTTTTCTAGCTTGGATGTGAATTTAGTCGTATTATGGCAGATGAAAAGGACCAGTCAAATTTCTTGATGGCACTTTCTGCGAAGTGGTGTGAATCATGTTATAGAATACTCAATCAAGGACAACTAGAGGTGAAGGCAGGTAGGAAGTGTAGTATGTAAATAGATATCCGGGACGGTGAGATTAATATAAAAGTCAGTCAGTCGTTTACCGGTATTAAAGCAGGTTGCAACTTCCTTGAGTTGTTACAGTTGGCGCTGCGAGAAAGCATATGGCAGAAGAAAGGAAAGTTTCATTGGGCTACAAAGAATTTGACAGGTTATGTAAGTCTATTGGATTGTTTAAAGAGTTTGAAGGTGATGATTCCCTTCGTCGATTTGAAAGTTGGACAAAGAACGCATTTCATTTCTTTATAAATTTGGCTAAGCATGACTACATCGTATCTGCGGAGACTGAGAGGAATTTGCTTATCAGGTGTCTCAGTGAAGAAATGACGCTGATGACAATATAGCAGCTGCTGCACTACAAAATCCCAAGACGCTGATCGATGAATCAGACATCGAAGTTCAGCAAGAAAACATCTCTAATGCAGTCCTTGATGACAATGTTGACTTGCATATAATTCGAAAGTTTTCACCGATGATGCCTGGCTACTACTTACAGATGTTGTCAAGCAGAAACGTAAACATTGCAGTTATGTTTGCCAAGTTTGCTTTCACAACTTGGATGAGGAAGCATCAATTTTGTGTGACCATTGCCTCTTGTGGTCCGACATGAGTTGTATTGGTCTTAAAGAAGACCCAAATCAAAGTGGTGGTTTTGCCGAAGCTGTCACAAGACTAGCAAATAAGATAAACTGGCTGTAGAGGCAACCGTTGCTATGTAAATTGGACACGTGTGTATATTATGTGCAAGCTATGCAGTGTTGTTTGACTATATATCAAGAGCAAGATCTGGCAGAGCAGATGACAGAATCATGTAATGCTATTTTACCAGTATCTTTTTACTCTCTTCAAACCACAGTGACATAAGAACTAAAATGATAATCTACCTACCTATGTATGCACCTGTTTACCTACCTACCTAACTATATACCATATAACCGGTTATTACTGCAATTTGAGAATCTAGACAAAAGTTTTAGCTGCGAATTAAATTTCTGCATTCCAACCAGGAAGACAGTTACTGGTACACATATGTACACATGCATGTACATGTGTCGCAAAATGACTCCTGGGACTCGAAGATAAACATAAATATTTGCGAATCTTATTTGTGCACTCCATGAATCTGATTTCTTCGCAGAATTCGCAGGAATATCATGATCACAGAAATAACCGGTTATACAGCACATGCATATAGGATACCTAACTAACTACAAATCTCTAAAGTAAAGTTAAACAACTACATAGCAATCAATTATTAACTACGTAATAAAGCCAATATATTTAGCTTAGACAGTCAACACAGTCACTGATTAATTAATTGATTAATTAGTACATTTATTACCACAATCACAGTCATACAACACAGCTTCCAACTCTGTCGCACCATGTGAAATACATTCCAAAACTTGTTCTTTGTATCCAAATTACGTGAGACTCGGCTTCGGTAGTCACGCAATGAACACTTCAAAACTACGTGCTCCTTCTATTGAAAACGACTAGACTAGCTATGTATGTTCAAGAACGCGTGCACGTACACTCCATCATCGCATCCATAACATAATACGATAATGTGACAATGAACTCAGTACGCACGTTAGCAGGAATCCGGGAGTATGGGTCACGTGCAAATTACCGGCACTCCAAGTCCTCCGCTTCCGGGACCGGTACCGGCTCTCTAGCCACTTCGTTAGGATAACCCTGCCATAAATTGGAGATGTGTTAGATGTAATTTAGTATGAGTTTAGTAGAAGATAGGATACAAAATACATGGTAGACTGGTGCACTGTACCATCAAAGAACTGCAGTAACGAATACAAGGATGATTTTACACGTGGTATTAGAAAGTCCCTAGTACAAGTTATCCACAGTATAGGATAGGGCTTTTCGCGCCAAGGGATAAAGTACAGTATAAAACTAAGTTAGAGCATATCAACCGGAAAGATAAAACTCCCTAGTGTAAGTTATCAGGAGAAGGACAAAACTCCCTAGTGTGTGTTATCCGTAAAAGGATAAAACTTTTCGAATCAGGTGTAAAGTACACTAGTGCAAAATAACCGCGGGATACAACACCCTAGGGCATTTTAACAGGGCGGACAAAATACACGGCAGATAGAATAAACTGTGACACCGACCCTTACCTAGTGGTCCACCGCAAGTTGAAGGCCAACTATGCTTTGCGCCGTCCTGGTGCCCATCGTGCATTACAACTGCCTTTGACCTTACTATGATTGTGCACCTCATTTGGTCTCTCATCCACCTGACGACCGATGCGTGCCTTCCACCTTCGTGATACCTTCTCATACCTTTCGCCGTCTCTCACAAAAACCGACGTGCACTCGGACACCGACTAGCCGTCTACATCCAACCGCGCCCGCGGCGACTTCACCGTCTTCCAAACTGTTTTAAAGACTGTACTGCACATTTTCGACGCCCAATCGTCCGGGACGGGTTCTTCGTGAAAAGGAGTAGTGTTAGAGCTTAATGATAATGTAGCACAGGCACGCATACTAGGTTTATAGCGCGCTGGTTGGTGTTGAGTTGCGTTGAGTTCAAAATTCATGATATGTTAGCAGCGTTGCGTTGCGTTGGAACTAGTCATTCTGATATTACACTAATTTGGGCGTTTACACTTATTAGCTAAGCGAAAACGCAAAAATGAACTCCCGCCAGTCGTCCATCCATCTCAGACTCCACTTCCGCAAAGAACACGCACCTTCCGTGACACACGAACGGACGGACGCGCGCACGCAAAATTAGAACAGCGTACTGTACTGTAGGGCGACACACGTCACATCCGCATACTTGCTTAATTAAACAAACGAACTCCGGCGCATCTCATTTCAGAACGACAAAGTCTCATTTCCGGCAGTCGGAGGCAGTCCAGGCAAAATCCGACCCAACCGTTCGTCTCGGACGGTCGAACTCATCCCGGCCGCCGCGTTTCGCGACGATCCGAGACCGGCGTCTGGTCGATCGGTGCGTTACAGACATCCATCCATCCATCCAAACGGAAGTGGGAGTTGACGTATTATAGCATTGAGCACAGCAAGCACGTAGGCTGGGGGTGCATTGGGAGCACGTGCACCCTCCCGTTCACGGAAGAAGACTGGGCTAGAGTAGGTCAATGATACTCCGAGGAATGTGGTAAAACTCCGAAGTACGTGCTAGATATTTGGCTATCATGTCTGGTACCTGGTAACGTGGACAACAGTGTGCTCGTCACAGTGACACTAGATGGGACGGTCTCAGGAAAAGACAGAAAAGGAAGGCAAGCAGCTGCTACGTGTCAACGGCTGGACGATTCTCTATTTCCGAAAAGGGCACGTGATCAACTTGTGACTCCAGATTGTACATAGCCAGTTGCAGAAGACGATCAAATAACACCGACTTCCTGTGAGTGCTGTAGTGGTAGTGTAGAAAGAGTAGGTGTCACTGTGACGAGCACACTGTTGTCCACGTGTGCTCCACCGCCACGTATGTCGAGCCTTTGCGCAGCACATGCTGTGAAGTTCACGACGCGAGGCTCAGCGTGTTTTGACTGCAGGCGTTGCAGGCGGCAATCAGCAATGCCATCATGCTAATACTTCTGACCATGATTTAGTGGATGATATCGGCAAATTGTTTTCAAAGCCAAGTCTCCTGTCGAATTCTGCAAGTCCATGCAAGCTCTGAGAGCTGCGGAGAAGTACCACCTACTGACAAATCACAAAACACAAAAAGCCTCGAGCCGACCAAGTTTCTCCTCCGACATGTACTGGTGGCTGCAACTGAGCTTTCCATTCTGTTTGGCTATCAGAACACCCGTGGATAGTTTACAGCGAGCAAGTAGATGATGTCTTTGCATTGCTTGTGAAATTTTCGGTGCTAAAGTGTCCAAGGGAAGTTTGTATACAAGCTTTTAATTATTGGAACAAGAAAGGAGAAAAAGTAAAGGAGCACGAGCAGTGCTTATACCATCATCAAGCCATTGAGCAAGTTGATAACTCCAACCGAACCTTGGAGAATCCAGATACTACCATTACTGCACAGTTGGACACCCGCAGGGCGGCTAATATCGCGCGTAATCGTGCAGTCCTAAAGTTCATTGCTTCTGCTGTGTTGTACTGCGCCAGACAGTGCAATGTTTTACGTGGAGATGCAGAGAGCGTGGAATCACTTGGAAATCCAAGTAATTTTCTTTCTTTGCTGAGGCTTCTGCCAGTGCACAATGAACAGTTAAGAAGGCACATGGAAATTCCTGCAATGCGATGTGCAACTTATCTTTCTCCTCAAACACAAAATGAGCTAATTAAATTCAAGGAAAAGCACATCCTCTTACAGAGAATAATAGGTGATTTGGCAGCTGCCCCTTTACGCCATCCTTGCTGACGAGGTAACTTCGTACAACGTCGAGCATCTTGCCATCTGCGTCAGGCTTGTTGACAGAAGACTAGAGGTCAGAGAAAGAGTTTTTAACGTTTTTACAGTTGGACAGAATAACTGGGGAGCGGATTGCAAATGGTATCTTTTTGGCTTTCTGAAAGAGAACAACATACCACTTGCTAAAGTAGGAAAGTAATAGCTGGCAGAGTGGGAAAAATCTTGAATCTCGCTAACTATACATCGCAAACAGATAATTCTAACATCATTAGGAAGTTAGTGATGACGAGAAGACAAATATATAGAGCTTGTTTCTGACCAGTATTGTACAACTACAGAATTGGCTACTTCCTGTATAGCACGCGATGTCATTACGCCCTCATGACCAATTAGAACGACCACCTGTGACTTCACACGCGCCGCCAGGTCAATTGTGGCATTCTAATCACTACAGGGATCATCTGTTCCAGAAACAAAGGCTTCTTCGCTTTCCGAAGTCTCTTCTTCTTCACGCCTTACTTCAATGAGAACACGGTCGACCGCTTCTTCAACTATCCCGTCGGTCTCTCGATAGTGCTTTTCTACTTTTTGAATGACGTGCTTGACAGTTGGCCCATTTCTCAGCTGTAACCTGTGTAATGCCTTCTCTCGCAAGCTGCTCAATTTCCGCCATGGTGAAATCCTTGTTGATGAGATGCCGCATAGCCCTTGACGTGTGCCCAGACCAGCTCGATCGGGTTCAACTCGCAGTGACCGACAGGCAATCTCAGAACGGCATGACTGTGCTGATTAGCGAAGACGTCAGTCAGGTACTGCGAAGCCGGGTTTCTTGCTTTTATTAGCATGAACATCTCTGCTTTTAACAGTTTCTTGTCGTATGAGATGTAATGCGAGTCCAGATACTGGATCATGTCCTTTTTTGTGCTGCTTTTTGTCGGGATTTTCTCAACAACGCTATTATGATACTTGGCATTGTCAAGAACAATAACAGAAGTTGCTGGAAGGTTTGGAATCGACCTCTCTCTGAACCACTCCATAAAGTGGGCCGTGTTCATTTCCGGATGGTAGTCACCGGTGCTTTCGTTCCTCTAAAAACGAGGTCAGCCTTAGAAATCCAACCCTCTTTCCACCCTGCATGGAGAATATAATGAGTCTTCCACCCTTTCCTGATGGGACTCTCAAACCTCCTTCGCCGTCGTAGTCAGTCCAGCATCGTTCCAAGGTATGGTGCGCGTTGAGCCATGTCTCGTCTAGATACACTCTTGGTCTTCCCTCATCTCTGTACTTCTCTATTTGTCTGAGATAGTGATGACGAGCAGCAATAATTCTTTGTTGTTCGTACAACGCTGTTTTCTTGCTGCGTGTTGTATATTTGAAGCCCATTTTCTTGACTGTTTTGAGAAGTGTTTGTTTGCTGTATGAGTAATCTATGTTGTAGAGCTAAAATCAGTTTATCCTTTTTCTAGAGCTCCTTCCTTGAATTGTATCTGAGCTATCTGTAGGAATAGCTACGGTTTTTGCAATAACAGTTAAAGACATTATAGCAAATGGGCAAGAAAACACCAAAATTGAGATACTGAATAGATTGAGTGTACTACAGTACTGGACAAAAGTTTTGAGCCACCCTTCAACAATCCTTTTCTTTGGCCTTAAAATCATTTACTTATGAGTAAAGTAGACAATACCACTATCAATAGAGTCAAAAACACAAAACTGTATCATTTCAGTGTGTTTAATAGAACAGATTACGCCTAATAATTAGTATGGCGTAATACACACGAAAATAGACTAATTTGCAGGGTGGCTCAAAACTTTTGTCCAGTACTGTATATAGCTAAATGTACGCGTACATGGAATTTATGGATGTTACATATGACATAGAGAATGAATGATTCATTACTGCAATATGTGCCATTATGAAATCAGGAATATATTTACAGATGAACTCGCTTCCGTTTTGATGTGTAATGTAATCTGTATACCTTCTGTGATGCCCCTCCTACGCTCCTATATCTACATAAACGTTTGCCGCAATTCCCACACTGCCAGCTATTGCTTTTCCTACTTTACTATGCGTGGTCAGGGGTAAAATGGCGCAACATGTCTTCAGATCGAGTGGGTGTCCAAGCTAGAATTAGACATAAAGCTCCTTTAGCCACCTACGTACACTGCAGTGGCCACTGCCTTAACCTTGTGATAAACAAGTCATGTGCTCTTCCTGAGGTACGTAATGTGATTGATTGCGTTAAAAAACGCAGCCGTTTCTTTCTCAATAGTCCAAAGAGAAGTGGTGTAGAGATGATCATCACCCACAATGTAGTCAATGCAGAGAGGAGGAAACCACTGATCGATCTGTGGAAGACGCAATGGGCTGAGCGGCATTCGGCTTATCAGCACTTCTACCAAGGGTACGTATTTGTGGTTGAAGCTCTAGAGATAATAGCTTTCCGCTATCACTTGGAGAAATATGAAGCTACGTATGCTGACTGGGACTACGCAGGCCGCAATAAAGCACAGCAGATTCTGGCCACTGTTACATCCTTTCAGTTTGTTGTTGTGTTTGTGACGATATATTAGTACTTATCACACCTTTCGGGCATTACGGTGAAGCTGCAGACCAAAGCTGTTGATCGTGAAAGCGCATAACATGATATCTGAAATCGTGAGGACCTACAACAGCGAGTGCGCAAACGATGAAAGCAGCTTTTCTCAAATCTACAAAGTTAGTTCAGACATGGCAAAAAAGGTTGGAAGTACAATTGCAATGCCTCGCATTGCAGCAACGCAACAAAATCGAAGCAATATTCCAGCTGATTCTGTTCATGAGTATTTCCAGAAAAATGTTGCAATTCCATTTCTTGATCATATTATTATTAGCATCAACCGACAGTTCTCAAAGTCGGCAGTCACAGCCATTTCCCTACTTGGTCTTTTACCGAGTATCATCATATGTTCACAAGATGTCAACCTGAAGGAGGCGCTGATCAAGTACAAAGATGATCTGCCATCGCCTGAATTAATGGACGCGAAACTCAGGCGCTGGAAGAACAGGTATATGGCGATGTTCACCAGCAAAAGCCATCAAAGAATGTGACACCACTGACTTCCCAAACATCTCAGTTCTTTTGACCATCGCCTGTGCCATTCCTGTCACCTCGTGTGAATGTGAGAGAAGCGCCAGTGCTTTACGGCGCCTAAACAACTATATGCGCGCATCCATGGGTAAGGACAGATTGTCTCACCTTACCTTTACAGATTTACCTTTTCTTCAGTTTGTCTCCAAAACAAGAACAAGAGCTTCAGGTACATATAAAAGAGCTACATGTAGATTAAGGTCGAAGAATAAAAAATGGGGATAAAACATGTAAAACTCGTTGGGTTGCAAGAATGGAATCTTTCTAAGTTTTTATGGAACTATTGCCATCGATAGTCACTGCACTGGAAGTTGACAGCACTGGTTAAGATTGGAATGCAGAGTCATCTACTAAAGCTGCAACTCTTCTGACTTCAATCACGCAGTTCGAGTTTATAATGGTGTTAGTAGTAGCACATGCCTACTTTGGTTTTGTGAAGGGTTTGACAGTTTCCTTGCAGGTAGATCCCAAGACGTCTGCTCCGCCTATGTTGAAGTTGATAGCATCAAGACTGCTCTGTATTAAGTAAGAGAAGACATCGATACTTTCTACAAAAAATTGTACGCCACTGCAGTTGCTTGGAGAAGGCGATCAATGCTTCATTACCTTCAATTCCACACCGTTGTGCTCGACAGACTCTTAGAAGTAATGTGCCCACCATAAAGCCGGAAGATTACTATAGAAGGAATTTAAAAGTTCCATTTCTGGATGAAATGATAGCACATATTAATAGCCGCTTCTCTGAAATTCAGAAGAAGGCGATGGTGACTCGTTCCCTCTGTCCTAATGAGTCCAGAGAATGAGCAAAGCACGACAGACCTTGCACACCAGATTGCCGAGTTCTACGCGGACGACCAGCCCAATCCACAAACACTTCAGCAGGAGCTACACGTATGGAAGTGTAAGAGAAAGAGCTTCTCAGCTGAGCGACCTTCGTCGCTTTCAAAGTCTCTTTTCCATGCTAATGAGACTATGTTTCCAAACATCTGCCAGTTGTTGCGAATTGTCTCTACCTTGCCAGTCACCAGCTGTGAATGCGAGAGGAGCATCAGCGTTCTAAGGAGGCCTAAGACGTACCTGCGTACAACACTGGCTGAGGAGAGACTGACTGGGTTGGCACTCGTGCACGTTAACTATGGCATGGATCTGAATTTAGATAAAATTATTAACATATTTTCCACACAACATCCTAGTAGAATGCTTCTGCAGGCAGTGGCGGATTTAGGGTAGGGGTTGTGGGGGTTGCAACCCCCTTTGTTGGCCTCGGAGTTAAAGCACAAGGTCTTGAAGCTGCATTGTGCTCATTTCCAGTATTTAATTAAAAATATCTAAGCAGATTCTTGAGACATCTGGCAGCGAAACTCCAGACTCGTGACCAGGATATCTTTGTTGCGTATGGAATGGTTCACTCAGTACGTAACTAAAAGAATTGAGGCAACAAGGCAGGATATATACAACCTGTTTGACTTTTGGTATCAAGATATTCTGCGACTCGCAGACAGGATTGGATCCGTTGAATCTTTTCCGAGAAAAGCGAACTTACAGCAAAACCGGAGCAATACACCTACTCGTAGTAGTCGGAGTCCGATTGAGCACTACAAACAATCCGTTGCGATACCCCTCCTAGACTCCCTGCTTCTTCAGATGCGCGAACGATCTAATGGTGGGCAAGATAATGTCCGAGCATTGTTGTGTCCATTGCTTACCCTTCTTGTTCGTTCTGACGTTGACCCAATGGAAAGCGTAGATGGAATGTTGCACTGGCAAGCCGATCTTCCATTCCCGAAGTCTCTAAGAGGTGAAGTAGGAAGGTGGCAGTCAGTATGGCAAAGCAAATACCAGGAATTCAAGAAGCAAGGAAAAGAGAGCAAGCGTGCAAGAAGGCCATACCCAACAACTAACCTTCTCCTGGACTTGGGAGCCTGTGACTCTCGGTTGTATCCGAATGTTCATCGTCTGCTATTGATAGCATGTAGACTGCCTATCACAAGTGCCAAAGCAGAGAGGTCATTTTTTTCTACTGAGGAGACTGAAGACTGATACAAGGTCTACCATGGCAGAAGAGCGTCTTGCACACCTATCAGTTATTGCCATGCATTACAAAGACCGGGTACCAGCAGACGAAGTTTGTACAAAATCATCCCCGGAGATTTTTATACGGTCTTTGTTTGAAAGAGACATAACTGCACCGTAGTTTACTTAACATTTATTAGCAATAGTATAGGCATGATGCAGTTAGATTCTGCTAAACGGTTTTGATGATTTAGGGAGTATTTAGCATGACACATTGCTAGAGATATGTTGCCATAGTTGTTGCCATTTACTTTAGCTAAGCTGTAAGAAGGCTAGACCATTTGCACCTCTAACAATACAAATGCGTTGACTGAAGTAGGCGTGGTCTGTCGAAATTTGCAACCCCTCCTTTCAAAAATCCTGGTTCCGCGCCTGTGCAGGATGCTTTAGTTAGTGACAAAGAAGATTCAGAGTAATAGATTATCTTCGGACCAGTTCCTTATAGTGCAAATACGTATGACATTGTTGGAGTTTGCTTAAGCACAATCGCGACCTACTATTTAAGTTAGAGGTCAAATCATTAGGTAAAGCTAAATTTACTGGCGATCCACCCATTGCAGGTGTGGTTTTGGGGCGTGGCTATTGCCGTATCAAATCCGGAAACCCCTTTCCCATATTTTGGGTCATTCCTGGCTACGCCCCTGAAGGGGTAATGTAATGTAAGGAACAGCATGATAATGCGCATGGGTGGGTAAAAGATGTATGCGTGCATGTATTGGTACAAATGAGTAATACAGTACGCTAGCATAAGCTTTCGACTGATCAGGCACCCAGAGGAAATTTATGCAGCCACGAGAAGTTAATCCACCAGGAGAGTTCTGCTGAAACGGATGTTTCTTTCTGGGGAACTACGGTTACCTGGGAGCAGTGGCGTAGCCAGGCATCTATTTTACCGGGCATATGCCCGGGCAACTTTTTGCTTTGCCCGCGTATTTTAGGTGACATAAATTCAAGTTCAACGCATTTCTATAAACAGTCGGGAACACCGTGATAGAGGAGTCCCGCCCACGGAACTGTCCCGGATGCCGACTAATATCAATTCTCAGCGTCTGATTCGTTGAATTCGCTCAATGCAGGAGAAGATGGATGCGTCAGAGTCTAACGCTAAGCGTAGAAAGCGAAAGCGACATACTGTGACTCTGAATGACTTTTGGGGACCCAAAAGGTATCATTTCTCGTAGATACCAGTGTAATGATTTGGTGTACTTGTAGAAAATGTTTGTGGTTAATTAGAATTGAAAACGGTGACAAAACGGGCGATTCAGACGATATGCCTAACAAAATTCAGCAAGCCATACCTGAAAGCGCTGAGTCTGCCTACGAAGCCCCGGATGATTCTGGTTCTGGAGAAGACATGGCAAATACCGAGCCTGGTAATGCTAGGAGTACTGTGTGTTCAACATCTTTGGAGATCATATCAAGTACATATGTACATATTCTTTCCAGGCATTCATGATTGATTTATGTTGTGTTCTCTACAGAGTTGGACATTTCCACGAGGTTTCAGAGCGGCCCTTCCCAACCGGTCTGTCAGTTTCCTTCTAAAAATTTTGGAAAGGGAAAACACTCATGTAGAAGATCGTTTGTTGCCACCTGGTACACAACATATCCATGGTTGGAATACTCGATAAAATTTGACCGAGCCTACTGCTTTGCCTGTCGTCATTACTGCCTTGGCAGTGCAAGCGGCCGTGCCGACACAGCGTTTACCAGTATAGGTTTCGGCGACTGGAAGCATGGTACTGGTAATAAAGGAGCATTTCTGATCCATGCCAGTTCGGCACATCACAGGAATGCTATGGCAGAATGGCATGAGCGGCGACTGGATGACTGTAACAGCCAGCGTCGACGAGTTGAAGACCTCTTTGCAGAAGAAGATGAACGCAGGGGCGTACGCAGAGGGGGTTCGAGGGGGTTCGGACGAACCCCCTCTAGGCGCTAGGTAATGGCGGAATTCGAATTAGGCAATGCCGCATGAGCGCAACTACACAGCACCATTACATATGGGGACAGCAGAAGACACAACGAGACTCCCGATTTTGGATACATTGAAATTATCTGTAAAAAATAATATAAATCTATAAAGTAGTACAGCACTTAACTTTTCGGCGCGCCTATTACTGGATCTACAAGGCCGAGATGAAGTTTATGTAACTCATGCGCTTGCACGGTGTTGATTACGGTTCTCCGAGGACAAGCTAAAATGGCGCATCAACAGAGCATTGCAGCGTTCTTCCGTGCGGCTCATAAAAGGCCATCAAGCGAAGCTGGTCGACTCGATGCGGGCGGTGAGCAACATAATGATCGTGAGGACTGCCAGCCACCGAACCGACGGCCACGGCTTTGCTCTGTGTTGACTGAGGAAAGCAACAGCCACCCGACGTCAAATCTAGACACTCAGGTCCAAGACACGGTGAGGGAGAATGCCACGACGTGCACGGATTTCGTTGGTCGCCCATTTGACGTAGGTCTCACTATCAAGATTGGAATGTCAGTCAAAGAAGTGTCCACAGCCGTTTCAGCGCTTTCCGGAGGTGAGAAGTACAAATTACTCTTTAGGCATACTTCGCCGCCTACCGTACTGCCTTCTACTCGTTCGTATGGCTGTAACCGCAAGTTTAACACGGATTGGCTTACTAAATACTCGTGGCTAGTCTACAGCCCAGCCAATGATGCTGTGTATTGTGCACCATGCGCTCTGTTGTGTTCAGAGAAGACTCGTGCTGACAAAGGCCTCTTTGTAAACGTGCCTTTTCGCAACTGGGTGAAGCTGAGCGAGTCGCTGGCAGCTCATGCAAAACACACGTATCATGCTCACTGCATGGACGAAGCAGATACATTCAGAGCAGTTGTAGATAACCCTGATTCTAGACTTGATGTTATGGTACGCACGGTACTGCAAGATCGCTTGACCACAAATAAGCATATTTTGCAACAGATAGTTCGTGCCATACTGTATTTGACGAAACAAGGATTAGCACTGCGTGGACACCGAGAAGGGATTTCATCCAGCAGTAATCCTGGAAATTTCTTGGCATTGCTTAAGAACCAAGCTGCTAATGATGCAGTCTTGAAGAAGCACCTGGAACAGCCCTTGGCACGGAATGGTACATACCTGTCACCAAGGTCACAGAATGATATAATGGGTATTATCGGTTTTGACATTATTCGCGCAAAAATTGTTGAGGAAGTGAAAGAGGCCAAGTTTTATGCTGTGTTGGCAGATGAAATTTCCAGTCACAATGTGGAACACTTGGCTGTTTGCCTGAGGTTTGTAGATGCGTCTGGTGAGATACGAGAAGAATTTGTTTCATTCGTAAAAATGGTACGAGTTCGTGCTGTTGATATTGAACAGGCTATCACTGGACTTCTGACAAACCTTGGTCTTTCACTTGAGGATCTCCGTGGACAGGGTTATGATGGAGCGTCAACAATGAGTGGAGAGAAGTCAGGTGTTCAGAGAAGAATTCTAGACAAGCAGCCAAAGGCAGTATACACTCACTGTTCCGGTCATTCCCTCAACCTTGTAATAGCACAAGCCTGTGCAGAGCCATGCGTCCGAAATTGTATTTCTGTCATCAAGGCCATCACTCTTTGGATTAGAGCATCACCAAAGAGGGAAGGTCTACTAAAGCAAGTATGTGAAAGGCAACAGCAAGCTGGAGCAGCACATGGCTCTCCTCTGCTTAATGTTTGTATAACCAGATGGGTGGAGAATATTGATGGGTGGCAGCGCTTCATGCAGTGTCATCCATACCTAGTAGAGCTGTGCGAAGTAATAATTTATGGGAGTAGACACTACGCCATGTTTAGTGACGGATTCTCTGCTGATGACAAGAAGGATGCGGTTGCGCATTTAAAGTCCTTGGAATCCTTCTCTTTTATTTATGCAATGGTTGTTTTGCACCGTACGCTCTCGTACGTTCGAGAACCCATTAAAAGGTTGCAGGGAGTTTCTCAAGATCTCTACTCTGGCTTGATGATGATAGAAGATTGTCAGAAAGAGCTTCTTAGCATACGTTTCAACGCAGATGAACTGACTGCATTTTCAGACAGAATTTACAACCACAGTTGCTGCCTTGCTGCTAAGTCTGATATTGCTCCAGTTGTGCCCAGAACTTGCCAACGGCAGCAGCATCGTTCTAATTATCAATGCTCTGATCCCAAGCAGTACTTTAAAGTTACAGTTCTCCTGCCCTTTTTAGATCATTTGCTTGCAGACTTGAAAGCCCGATTTGCAAAGCATGTGCAGAAAGTTGCTAGACTACAATCACTCCTGCCGTCTTCTATCAGTGAAACATCATCTTTTCAGGACATTGAAGAGGCTGTAATATTCTACAGTGCTGACTTGCCGAACCCTGACATTGTTGATGAGGAATTTGTTCGTTGGAAGAGAAAATGGCTCAACATTCCTCCGCAGTCTCGTTCCCAATCTCTGAAAGACTGCCTGGCTCCTGGTGTCTGCACAATGCCAAACCTGCGTGTCCTTATGCAGCTTTTTGCAACACTGCCTCTGAGCACTTGTTCCTGTGAGCGATCCGGTTCTGCTCTGCGACGGCTCAACACCTACCTGCGCAGCACTCAGAGTGAAGACCGTCTTGCTGCTGCAGCTCTCATCCACGTCAACTACGCTACACCTGTTGATATTAACCACGTCTGCAAACTGTTTATGCAGAAACATCCACGTAGAATTGAAGCACCTAGTATGCTGTTTGATAACTCTTGATGTTGAGCAAGTTATTTGCTTTCTAATAGTTTCATTTACCCAAGTAACAGCTAGTCTCACAGCACGTATTGCTAAGATTAAAGAAGGTCATGGTGTGTTTGACTGCCAAAAATAGAACAGTTGTAATCAAGTTGTGAACCCCCCTTGGATAATTCCTGCGTACGCCCCTGTAAGTTACGAACCCCCTCTAGAGAAATCCTGCGTACGCCCCTGGAACGCGTTGTTCTTTCTAACAGACACTATTTAAAATGTCTGGCGGAGGTTATCCTCTTGTGTGCTAAACAGAATCTTGCACTTCGTGGGCACGATGAATCGGAGGAGTCATCGAATCCAGGCAATTTTTTGGCTGTATTTGAGCTTCTTGCAAGGCATGATCACGAATTGTTCAAACGAATTGAAACGCTCCCCGGTAACGTAAGTTATAAGTCTCCAGAGATTCAAAACGCTTTGATCCAGTTGATGGCTGATATGGTACGAGAGAAAATATGCAGTGAAGTACAAAGGAGTGGCTATTTTTGTCTTATTTGCGACGAAAGTAAAGATGTAGCAAAGAATGAACAGCTTGCAGTTGTTCTGCGCTATGTTCTAGACGGGACTGTTCATGAGCGGTTTATATCTTTCACACCTCTTGGCAACCTTGCAGCAGACGGGATAGCAGAGGAGATCTGTCAAGTGTTGACAAGGAACAAACTTACCTTGCAGAACTGCATTGCTCAAACCTACGATGGTGCTAGTGTCATGAGCGGAAAGCACACCGGCGTTCAGAAGAGAATCAGAGACATTGCTCCGAAAGCCGTCTACACGCATTGCTACGCACATAGGCTGAACCTTGTTGTCGTTGATTCTGTAAAGTCCGTCTCCTCGGCGAGTGTGTTCTTTGACGTCCTTCAGAGGCTGTACGTCTTTGTTTCATCTTCTGCTGTTCACCCAATTTTCTTAGAAGCTCAAAAACGTCACTATCCGCAACGTTGTGAGAGCGTCACGCTGAAGAGACTTTCAGACACACGATGGACCTGTCGAATAGACTCTATACGAGCAATGCTTAAATCCTTTACAGCAGTAGTCGATGCCTTATCCTCTTTGACAAATGCTAGCAACAGCGAAAGAGCCATTTTAGCTGCAGGTCTATTGTCACGAGTGAAATCGTTAGAGTTTACCTCAAACTTGGTTATTTTCGAAAAGCTGCTGACTATTACAAAAAATCTGTCCGATCAGTTGCAAGCTGAAGATTTAGATCTGTCTGGAGCCGTTGATTTGTTAGAGACTGTGATAGAGCAATTGGTGGAGACCAGGGAATCCGGGTGGGACGATACATGGCAGCAAATTCTTCACTTGGCACAAACCTGCAGCGTTAATATGGATGTTTCTGATGGATCACGCAGTCGTGGTGATCCTGGACTTGTTACCGGTCGTCGCACTCGGAAACAAAAGGAAATTACTGATTGCGTTTTAACAGAGACTACTGGGCAGCGATTAACTGATTATTTCACCAACGATCAAGATCCCCTGGATGACGTGGCAAGAACGAAAATTCATTTACGACGAAAGCTTTTCTTACCGGTGATAGACCAAATGCTGCAGGAACTGGAATCAAGATTCAGCAACGATGGACGATCCCTTATGAAGTCAATTCAGGCTTGTAGTCCACAGTCCCGAAACTTCCTTCAAGCAGACGCCATTAATGCCTTAGTGGTACATTACGACATAAACCGTGAGGAAATTGGTTATGAAACTCATCAGGCAAGAAAATTTCTTAATGCATCTATGTGTGAAATGAAGTCTATCGCCGACGTCATTAGAGTTCTTACGCCGGTCAAAGCAGCTTTTCCGCATCTTATATCTGCCTTGCAGATAGCGTTGACTGTTGGGGTGACATCTGCCTCATGTGAGAGAACTTTCTCTAGTTTGAAGAGGCTGAAGACTTACACGAGACAATCGATGCTGCAAAGCCGAATGAACAGTCTAGCGATTTTGACCATAGAGAAAGATGTAGTTGAAACGTTAGATTTAGAGAGGGTAGTTACGAAATTTGCAAGTTTAGAATTTGGAAGATGCCGAAGATTAAGTCTAGTTAGCAAAAGCACAAAATTTTAGTGCTCTATAGAACAGCTTGTATTCTAACTGAGCTAATTATGAGTACATGATTAGGTTTTGTTCGATTGGTTTGTGAAATTGATGGATATGGGCAATGCCCGGTCAGTCCCTAAGGGCATGGCTACGCCACTGCTGGGAGGGTTAGCGAAAAAACCACCAAACCGTAGACCTAGTAATAGTTGGCCGTAGTTCTAAGCGAAAGAGGCAGTGACGTACAGTTTGTTGAGTCCAGAGCACAGTTCGCGCTCACAGTTTACACATGTACACCAATCCTAGCTAGCTAGCGACCAACTCTACACAACTACCCATCTTTCTTGCTACGCTTATGCTGCTTCGGTGCCTCAGTGTTGTAATGAAAAGGCACAACGGGCGATAACAGAAGAAGCGTAACAGGCGATAACAGAAGAAGCATACCGAACGATGTGCGCAGCCATTTTAGATGTGAGCAGCATCCCGGATAATAGCACGCCTAGATTCATACCCGTATAAAGAGTCGTGGACGTTTGAAAATGAAAATTCTTTCTAGACTACTGCAGTTACCGAAAATTGCAGTCTAAATTCTAAAGTGATATCTACCCTTAGTGACAGGGAAACAAGTTTCTAGTGCATCCGGGGCGTTGATTGCCAGGGCAAACTGTACGCCCACGTACGTCTGACATGGCAAGCAAGCAGTACCGGTCTAAACAAAGCCATGAGACACCAGTTGAAAGAAGTGTGACAGAAGTTTCAAGAATAAAATGTCACGGGTCTCGTCCATCAGACAAATTGAATCCTAAAACGATAGATCCTGTACGTAAGTCTGATTCTTTCTGCATGAGACGCGTTTTATTAATTGTTTATTGGCGCTAACCTGACTTCTAGTTTGACAGCAAAGCGAAGTTCAAAACGTCATTTTCTCATGTCTACGGAAATGGAGGAATTCCCTGCCGGTAAGCTTAGTGGACATGCATAGTTCTTTACTACAACTGTACATGTCACGCCTTAGACTGTTATTGTGTTTATATTGAAATACGAGTACTGTAGAGACCTGATGATTTCACTAATTGATCATGAGACTGATGTTTAACTAGATAATGGCATGAACCTATTGTGATATGAGCAGTTTAATGGTAGGCAAAGAGAATTAATTGTGTACCAGAAAGTGAGGTTCGACAAGAACAAATTTACTGTAAAAGTGTCTCCAGCTTACAGCTGCTGCAAAACACGTACAGCTCTGGTAGATTTAAAATTGCAAGGAGATTGCTTCTCTTATGCAAATTAACTTTTATGCGAATTAACTAACAGCATGCACCCATAGTTATTCTTTGAAATGAGAAGATATTGAAAGGAACATAAATTGGTTTTGGCCCAGAACTAATGTAATTGTCATTAACATAGAATGCTAGTAATAACATCAGACCTCTCAACTCTCACAATTTCGTGAGGGAGTCACGATGTATGGGGCGTGTCTCACGATCTCATGATTTGCACCCAATTCTCATGATTGCCAATCCTTTCTCGTTACAAGTCTATTGTGATTGAGACACTCTGATAATCGCTTTGTGCAGACCCGTTAGCTCATCTTTCTGCACATCTCGGATTTTTTAAACTAGACTGTCTGTATACAGTTTGCTTGCTTGTATCTGGGGTACCAAGGTATCTTATCTACCTGCAGTATAAGTAACTTTTGGAAGTTTGAGGCAAAGCCTAGCTTGGCGCACAGAAACATAAAGCAGGGCCAACAGTAAGCTGTGAACTACGCCTACTTTTGAACAGTTGAATAGGTGTGGTCATTTACAAAGGACAGTCTCACGATTTGGTGCAAAGAAAAGTTGAGAGGTCTGTAACATGGGTACAGCTATGATCTTGTTGCAATTAATTAAATCAGATAATGTTGTGTAAACAGTCTGTTTTCATTACTCTATGAAATTCGTTTATAGAAATATCTTGCAGTGACTTTTCTGGTGTCTTTGAAGTCTTAAAAGTTACAAGTGTAAACAGCTATTGTGAAAGCATCATACATGAATTGCCATTAATTTATGTAGTGCTGTATGAACTGATCTCACATTTCATACATTAATTACATGCAATGTCCACTTATCGTTTAATCTAAAAAAAGGTAAATATTCCAATTTGGAAGAGGAAGGCATTCATTTCACGCCTGTCCACTCCAACAAGAAATATAAAGACATTTCATATACACAGTTACACTGCAGTTATATTAAGTTACAATCAAATCATAGTGTTATTGCCAGAAAAGTAAGCATGTATTCAGCATATATTACTTGCTTCCAACGTTCTGGTTCTAGCTAGAGTGTAACTAAACAATTGTTCGTTGTTCACTGATTGAGCTGTGCTTGTTTTGGTAAGTGTTCAGCTAGGCATTTGATGCAATGTTGTTGCAATCGCTACTGAAAAGCTTAGGCAGGCACACCAAATTTATTGTCGCACTTTTCTGACAAGTTTCGATGCTAAGGAGGTATAGGTACTACAAGCTGTCAAAATATGTTTTGATACTTGAAAAGACCCAAAACTAATAACTGAAAATTTATTAAATTACTTAATACTATAGAATATAGTTGTTTAAGTGGTTTGCATAGCTTCACATGTAACAATATTTTGGACTGCCGCCCAGGTCCATGTTTTGCAGCCAACACTTTGACCCTGCTTGATTCGGCCACAACTGGACCAGGTTGTCCAAAATTAAACCTAACCCTAACCCTGACGCTAACATTAACCCTAACTCTGGTTCATTCATGGCTGCCACTAATTACATAATGAACTAGGGGATCCAGTTATTGCCCGGCCCATTGTTGACCATGACAAGCAGTGTTGTAAGGTTTTATGTTGCTTGTCATGGCAAAACAACAACTGCATTGGTTAGTTAACTTGTCGTTGCTGTCATGTTGTTGTTAGATTGATTCATGGATCAGTGAAACACAAACTACAATGGGACGTTGACTTGGAAGAAGTATTATTTGATCCTGTTTTGATCACACTAGCTGAAGGACTACGTGAAACAGAACATCCATACACATTTGTGGCTCGAGAAGCTTTTAGGCAACTCCTGCAATTGGAAGGAGCTGGAGAAAAAGCAGTGCCGGTCCTACCAAGACTAATCATTTCTCTCAGATTGTGTTTGGTATGCATTTCTAATGACAAGGGTGTTGTGGATGTGGACTTGTGTGTAAGATTAGATTCCAATACCCAGAATTTCTTTTGAAATAATGATAAAACCGAATCGACGAATATGCCACTAAATTGCTACATATTAACAGGTGTTAGCTATGCCACTTCAATGCAATGGAACTGTCCAGCATAAGATCAAGCTGAGGTTTGCATTGACTATAGAAAGCCTCTGCAATGCAGCAAGAAATATACTACCCATTGCTGTAGAACCATTACTTGCACGTTCTAAGGAAGCTAGGACTCCTGGAGGCACTTGGGTAGGATGAGGTTATTATTCATGTCAATAAAATTTCAAGATTGCACAACCTCGAGCAACACAATATCGAATCATTAAGAATATTGCTGGTTAATTAGAACTGTATTTATGTAACCATGGGATATCTCTGCATATGCCCAATACATCGTATTGCCTCCTATAGTAACTCTTACCAGAGAGCATGTCAATTATATGTTTGTGCTAGGTTCAAATTATGGCTTTTTAGACACCAATGTGTACATCTAATTAAGATAAGTCAGTGCATTGCAGTAATTCTGCCGCTGCGATGGTCTGTAATTGTGTATGATACAAACTGTAATTACGATTTGATTCTTGTCCTCCTCAAGCTTGTTTGAATTCTTGTTGCAGTCTGTGATATGCATCTGCTGTTTGTTCCAAACTATGCAAATTTTGGTAGTAGCTTTCATTTGATCAGCAGTAGAACTGCTTGTAATAGATTAGAAACGTGTAGAAGATCATGCAGGTATTGTCCAATGACAACAGGAACAGCAACCATGAGAACATGCAGTTTATTAGTTCACACTAATTTCAACAACACTCTAGAAGTAATGTGATTGAGTAAAATTTTCTCTCCAATAAAGTACAGAATCTGGCTGACTAGCTTGCTGTCTGTGTTTGTATGTTACATTAATTAAAGCACTTTTCACACTATGAAAGTGAATGCCCAATAACAAAGCAGGATTTGCATCAAAATCACGGGTTACTGGGCTGATGTATAACATCGGAAAATGAGGGTAGCTGACAACTTCACATTGTAGGAAGGGTTTGGCCTTGAGAAGCTAGGCTATTATTGACCTGGCCTAATCACACCATGCAGTTGAAAAGCCAGAATGCCACAGGTCATTTACGGTCATATAATGGACTTGAAGTCTGACTAGATCCTGTGACGAGCAACAGCAGCTGTAGTTACTTTTCTGAATGGAGTGTTAAGCCGCACAGCATCAAATATGTGTACATGATGCTTTCGAAGTGTGCTAATGGTGGTTCACAGTTGTACTAGTGAAGCAAACTAAAGTATCTATTCATGGCAGAAACCTCATGAGCATAGCACACGAGTATGAACTGCAGTACATGTGATAGCAGTTTGTATACATACATACATACACACACACACCACTCGTGCGCGCGCGCGCACGTGCACACACACACACACACACACACACACACACACACACACACCACTTTGTCTCTATACAATGTTCTCTTGTTTTAGTCTTCTGAGGATGCCAGTGTCTTTAGTGCTGGTCTATCAGCTCTCAGTTGTTTGAGTCAAGCTGTCAGACAACACCTTAACCCATACCTCAAGTCTCTTTTGGCACCAGTTAGTTCTCCAACAGTGAAATTTGCTAGATGACTAATTGAAGTATTGTTCTAGCTGTCAAAGAGATTGCAACAGAGAGCACATCGAGACGAGGTTACATCGACACTGCAGCAGCTCGAGATAGGGGGCGGAAAGGTGAGTGTTCTTTACAGAATGATAACCATTTTTTTGTAAAAAAAACCTCAGTTAGTTGCTACTTGCTAGACCCTCTTCATGTCTCTTTAATTAGAAGTGAGGGTGGGTACTGTACAAAACTGTCTACCTAACAAACCAAGTTTGAATATTGAGGGTTGACAGTTCAGAATGTGTTACTGATGCAGTAAACTAATATAAGTATGAACTAATTAATAAACTAATATAAGTATGAGTACACTCTTGTGGTGAAAAATCCAAGCTTGTGATTAGGCTGCATAATTTATAATAATGTAGTTTATGATTGGGTTACATCAAATCAGTACATATGCTTTGTTGTACAGGATGCTTTAGCCGTCATCAAATCCAAGATACCCACATATTCTTCAGTATTGCAATGAGTAAATGAAATAGTCAAGGACTGTGTAGCTAACTGAAACATTAGATACTAGGATATTCTATTTTCACACATAAATAGTAATACAGTACTATATTAAAGATAAATGTGTCATAACCAAAAATTGATAGACAGTCAACAGCCGCATTATGCACAACACTACACGTTTACTTCCCACAAACAAATGCACAACAATTCCATATTTCTTCTGCAGTCAACAGCCGCATTATGCATGACATTACACATTTACTTCCCACAAACAAATGCACAACAATTCCGTATTTCTTCTGCATTAACACACTGCATTACAAAGGTCACAATTATGAACCATGATCAATGTTCTCTACACAGAATAGTACCTTTAGCTATAGCGTGGACAGTATTGCGGAGCTGGTTCACACTTGCCGAACCACTGGCACTGAATGATACAAGTGGAGTTCAGAGACAGTCGAGGGCCTATGAGTGGCTTGTACTGTGCCAGAAATTGCAGGAACCAACTGAAACATGGGCAATAATCACAATAAGTACTGTACAACAACAATATGACTTAGCCACTACAGTGTACACTGCTGGGGAGATTTAATGCTTTCTACGGTTATTCCTAATCCTATATGCCATTTTCTTTTAGTTTCGTCTAACTACAGTCTGGTAGTCTTGTTTGAATTTGCCAATTAGTGGCAAATGCAATCATTATTGGTTTCTTCTCCTACCTGGACTTAATTTTAAACAGAGGCACCAAGAAAAAATCATACGCTACAAATCACACTCAAGCACCCTTCAAGGAAGTCACATAGACAGCACATGCTAGTCTGACACATGCAATCCCAGCATTGCCTAATGTAACTTGCCCCTTTCATGTCAAGAAGTATTACGTAAGTGAATTACAATCCTAACCAGCACAAAAAAGTACGGGGCATCTCCAATTACCGGACATTTTCTCCAATCCGAACAATGATCAGATTGGCAGTGACCACCCCACCCCTTTAATTCAAACAACGGCGTGTTTGATTGGGCTCTTTCAGAAGTGGCTCCATGTGCACGCCCCTCTTACAACTTCTACAGCTCTGCCTCTATAGTCTTAAGAGCCAACTCCAGCAACTCTGCTGCTGGTGGTTGCAGGAGCATGCCTCTCTTCCAGATTTGCATTGGAAGAAGTTGGAAGAGGGGCGTTCTCTTCCAGACTCTTCAGTGAGAGGCTGAAAGAGCCCAATCGAATGTGCACCGAATATCACTTTTAGACTTTGGAAGTTCTTGATTCACAAATAGCACTCATGCCAAAAAGCATGTTGAACTACAGACTGTACCAGCCAACAGAACAAGATTTTATAAAATATTGATATGAAATAGTAATGGTTTGGTTAATGAGTTCACACTGCAAAGTCACTTGATAATTGCCAAAGAGCCTCCACCACAGAATAATAGCTGTTGCTTCTGATGTTCCTAAAATTGGTTCTGTCAGCCTCACTTTCTCAAATAGCGTAGCTTGCATTGTGATGAGTAAAACTAGCCGTCTACCCGTGCATGGGAAACAGTCGGCATGAACAACTTAGCTTGTGAATATTGACAAGCAGCTCAGTGCTTAGAGCTCTAGAGGTGACGCTATCGGTTGGCTAGGCTATAGTGTAAGCTCTAACTATAATATCTAGTGTCAGACATTTTCAATCTGGGCCCACACACCAACTTTCAACATTGGGACTGGAGAAAATGTCCAGTAATTGGAGATGCCTCCTACTGAAGACGTCTAAAATTACATCAAGATAATTACCGAGACCCTTGTCAAGATAACATGCACCAAAACAAAGCAGATAAACAGAAAGCATCATTAGTGCTAGCACAACCATGCTGATGGTGCAACTAACAGAATGATACATCACACTAATGACAAGTGAATCCCACATAACTGAATCCATCTACCACCCCCTGCATTTGACTTCACAAAAATGAACTTAACTTGCATGAGTAGATCTTATAAAGACAATAAATCGGTATACGTTACTCCGTTAACTTCGCTTTCGTAAGTGTGAACGAGCGATGTCTTCTGTGATGTGCAACGCCCACATGCCTGCTCTTCGTTTCCTGGTCCATTAAGCTCCGCCCACTGCAAATGAATCAATGTGTTTACAGAAAAATGCTACAGATTTATCAAGAATGCTGAATGTACTGTACATGTGAAGATATTATGAAGATCTGCCTTCTTGCCATCGGTGATTCCTCTCTCTAAAGTAAAATGGTGTCGGTAAAGCTTTTTCCATCAGACTTTCTAGCAGAATTCCTCTTTACTACAGCTTACCTAGACACGCTTTGCTTGAGTGTTTGTTTACACTTGTTCTTTTAATACCTGAAGAGACACGTTCAGCATGCCATCTTGCGTGTGCAACAGAGGACGTTCCTGTTTTCACATCTGGGATTGTGACCTTCTACCAATCGGCAGCAAAAGAAAGTGAGCAGATCGGACGTGAAAATAGCAACTTCCTCTGTAGCACACACTAGATGACGCTGAACATTTCTCTTCAAATATTAAAACAGCAAGGATAAAGAAATACTCAAGCAAAAGTGTGTTCCCGCGGTACACCGTAGTAGTGAGGAATTCTGCTAGAAAGTCTGATGGAAAACAGCTCTACCGACACCATTTTACATTAGAGAGGAACCACTGACAGCATGAAGGCAGATCATCATAATATTTTCGCATTCACATTTGGCATTCTCGCTATTATATCTGTAGCAGTCGTCCGTAAATGCGTTGATTCGCTCACAGTGGACAGAGCTAAAAATCGACCAGGAAGGGGAGAGTAGGCACATGCATGTTGCACATCACAGAAACATCGCTCATCCTCGTTTACAAAAGCGAAAATAATGGAGTAACTTATACCCATCAATTTGTCTTTGTAAGATCTACTCATACTTGGACTTCCCTTTAATGCTCACACTACAATTTCGGAACTAGAAGTAAAAGAGTACGTGTGAAAGTGTATATGCTACCATTGGCTTCTGACCAACCTCAACAACAGATGAGGTTCCCATAGGCCTACAAATGGGTACAGTGTTATCATACCTACTGTATACCATAGTACACAACCCCTACAAGAGTTATATCAATAGGTTCACTAACGTAAATTATCATAGACAATTACCATATTGACGAGTATAAAAGCACATGCACCTATATGTGAAATCGGGCTTTTTCAGGAATAAGACAAGTTGATAGAGATAGAACCACAAGTGCTTCCAGTAAAAAACTGAAATTCATCTGATTGAGTGTTGCATCTAGAATTATGTTCAGACTATTGAAGCCTACTACTCTAAGTAGCTTTTTGTCCAAAATACTGCCATAATCACTACGTGATCACGCCTACGTCCCCATCATCGCTGTCATTGTCATCAATATCATCATCATTGTCATCGTGGTTTTTGTTTCCGTTATCATCGACGCCACTGAAACTGTGCTCTTTTTCAGATATGGAAACCTTCTAGAAGCTGACGTAATCAAAGTGTGCGTAAACAAAAAGTGTCCTGTTGTTGACAGACTGCAATCGATGATGCCATGCCCTCAAAGAAGTTTGCTATAGCATCTTTGTCTATAGATTTCCAACAGCCATCTACCCACTCTGCTCCCTGGAGATAGCTGGCCAACACACCTCATAAACAAGCACATGCACTAGTACCCCGAGGTACAGGCACACTAGTTCATAACACTCACAGATAGGTGCAGGCGCTTTTCTCCACAGTAATACAGTATGTTATGTTGGCTTGATTACAGTAGTCTAATGTATTAAATATGTAATACAGTCGGATGTCAGTTATCTGAACACTTTGACCCAATCCTGTTCATAACTTTGAGTAATTTGGATAATGATGTTAACTCTCCTAGCATGAAAAACACTTGTGTCGCTGGGGCTCTGAGGTTGCCCATGCACACTCATCCAGTCCAAATACATGTATATTAAACAGCAATTGCACAAAAAACCTGACAGCACTTTATATGGTAACTAATACATGCCACGTCCTTCGTACAGGCAAGATACTGCAGCGTTCTGACATAAGACACAGTCACGTCACGTGCAATCTTTGTGTTGCGAGGTCCGGATGTGCTGAATGAATTCAAATCTTGCTCTTCGTGCTTTTTCAATAGAAATCGACACTCCCCATGTAGAAAATGTGTAGGTTGGATTCGGTGCAAATGCTATCAGAATTTGGAGAAAAACAAAGTGCTAGAAGAGTAGCTTCAATTGGCAAAAAATATTCGATTGCTTGAAGCTTTGCGAAGGACGACAATACGTAGTCTACACAGGACTGGTGTGGGCATGTGTTCGAATGAACTGGAATGTGTAGCATTTGCATCATCGAGAAATTTTACGCGGGGGCTCAACCCTGTGTAACATTTTTGAAATTTTTTTCTACAAACTTTCCCCTTCAAGTGCTGAGTGTGCGTGCCGATTTCGGTTACGAACGGACCGAACACGCACACACACACACACACACACACACACACACACACACACACCACACGCACACGTGCACACACACACACACACACACACACACACACAATTTAAGCTTTATAGAGTCCCTTATCTAGTTTCAGATACCGTCTAGATTCGGATGCGAGATCTTGGTCCAACGCAATTGTCTAAGTACAAAATAAGGCAACGTAGAGTCGTTAGGTCACTATTCTTGATCCATGACAATCAATGGATTTGGCTCGTTCTAGCAAGAATGAGACTCGACTAAACCTCTACCATGCCCTACCTCTAGACGCGGACAAATATCTCTTGTTTCAGATAGCCTCTTGTGTAGAGCTACCAAAGCACAGACACAAACCGAATCTATTTTGTTGCAGTAGCCTAATGTCTCATCTTCCAAACAATCATATGGACAGTGTCGTCGTGTTTCGTGCATAGTCGTGGTAGTCGTCAGAGTTAAGTGAAGTCACGACTTCTAGTTTCGGACGCCCAGAACACTCTAGATCGCCATTTTCCAAGCAAATTTAGACACTCTATAAAGACTTTAAGCATAGAATCTCGACGTCTAGTGCTATCTAGTGCTACAATCAACTCTTAAGACATGTTTCTACCTACTTCTAGCCAATTTCTCATTACTCTCTGTAGCGTAGAGATCATACGGTGCCGTTTCAACATCTAGGGAACAAATTTCCCTATGTAGCAGTATCTTACTGGCCTGCAACGCAATCTAAAGTAAAACGGTTCGACTTGAACAGTCAAAAGTCAAAATGAGTATTCCCCTCTGCTAATGGCTATCCAATTCCTTTGCTCATGAGATGGTCGAATTAATTCGTTCCACTCTTCATACAGCAGTTACCATAAAGCAAGTGTTCCCGGCCTCTCTTTTGCTTCAGTAACAAACAGAGGAAGCATGTGGCTGGTCTAGATTCATACCTAGTCTCGGATTTCCAAACCAATGTAGCACCAAGTATAAAATCGACCTAGACCAGCCGCATGTTAGCCCTGTTTGTTACTGATGCAAAAGAGAGGTCAGGAACGCTTGTTTATAGGAAATGCCCGTATGAAAAGTAGAACAAATTAATCCTACAATCTCATGAGAAAAGGAAATTTAATTATTATTAGATATCCAATAGCAGAGGGGAATACTCAACTTTTGACTGTGCACGTCGAACCTTTTCACTCTAGATTGCGTAGCAAGCCAGTAAGATCTTAAAGTTGCTTTTAGCATTATACGTCAGGATTCTGCTCAAAATCTTTACAGAGTGTCTAAATTTGCTCGGAAAATGATGATCTAGCGTGTTCCTGGCATCCAAAACTACAACGCGAGACCTTACTCAACTCTGATGACTACCAAGGTGGACACGAAATGCGGCAACGCTGCCCATACGACTGTTTGGAAGATGAGACATTAGGCTACTGCAACAAATAGATTCGGTTTGTGTCTGTGCTTTGGTAGCTCTACACGAGAGGCCATTAGAAACGTTCTCGCTAGAACAAGCCAAATCCATGTAATAGATCAAGAATAGTTACTGTACCTAACGTCTCTACGTTGCCCTATATTAAATACAATTGCATTGGACCAAGATCTCGCGTCCAAATCTAGACGGTATCCAAAACTAGATACAGGACTCTACATACTAGACAAGCTCCAATGCCCGGCTTCGCCCGGGGGACAACACATGCCAGGTGCTTTTCCTTTCCACTTCATAGCGCCGCAGTTGACACACACGTTTGTCATAGAGTTAATACAACACGGAAGTGGAGGAGAGACAGGTCGCCTTTATAGGTAGAGACTATAGCAGAAAGTATCTAAAAATGCTTTTGATGGTATCATAGGTGATGTTGGCCGTGAATGATTGCAGTGAATAAAAATGTCGCGTATACACTTGCCATCGTATAGCACTCCCGGATATTGCGCTGTCCGAAATGAAGTCACGTGCAGTTAGACGAATCCATCAGAGCAGAATTGGAAGTCACATGCAGTACTCACCCAGATAATCCGTTCCCCGTATCTAACGAAGTCACGACTCGTACCGACTCTCGTCATTACGACAGTCCCGCTGAACGTCGTCCCTTCAAAGACGTTGCTGGCGTTTCGGGGAACAGGTGCATCAAACACAACAGCTCCGTATCTAACGAAGTCACGACTCGTACCGATTCTCGTCATTTCGACAGTCCCGTTGAACGTCGTCTCTTCGAAGACATTGCTGGTGTTTCGGGGAACAGGTGCATCAAACACGGCAGCTCTTCGACGGTCGTAAACTGGCAAATGACTGTGGGCGTAGTTTTTCAAGACCCGGATATCAGCAAAAATATCTTCCCTTTTCCCGGTGTTGCCTGCAATAAACGACACACTCAGCCCGTACCGTCCACTGTCGGGAACGGGCAGTCTGAATTCGGCGGAGATTCAATTCGCCGTTCCGGAGATATTCGCACGCGAGTGCAATTGGCGGGAAATGTCGGCGTCGTGGAAGAGGTCAGGACGACGACCACGGTATCACTTTCGACATTAATAAATTCGGCATGCACGAGCCAAATTCGGCCGAGATCGGACTCGCCATCTTTGAGAAACGCTCCAACAGACGAACACACACACACACACACACACACACACACACACATATATATATATATATATATATATGTAGATAGATAGATAGACAGATAATGAAGTAGGTTACTATATATTATGTCACAAAATTTTAGCTTGTTGCTCACGCGCATAACGGTTTACAGCGTGTACATTTAGAGGGTATCCAAAGACTCCAGAGTTTCAAACTTTAGATAACTGACATCCACAACTTGACTATTATTGATAGTAATTAACAAAAATTCCCTAAACCAAGTCTTCCTCCTTTGCACGCATTCTTTATCTTAAACATTGATTCGTCTGTACTTAGCTAACTAAGAGCGTGTTTACACCGGGGCTAATCATGATTAGTGTAACGCCATTCTAATGCCGTAAAGAGTAGTATTACAACTGCATTAGTGGCATTAGTGGTTACACGTAACTCTGGCATGTGAGGTAGTATATAAGAAGAGCATGCCTCCGATGTTTCTGATATGGTGTTGTACGTTTAAACGTACAAACGCAGCAACAACATGGCGACGTATACAAAAGCACAGACAGATGTCTACTACTAAGTGCATGCCTGTACATGTGACAACTTGCTGCCCATCTCTGAAGGAGCTGCCAGAAAGAGCAAAATAAATGTTTCCTCTTCATAAGCTAAAGCAATGGATTCGTCAAAACAATTCACAAAAATTCTTGTAGGATATGACGGAAGAAAACTGTAAAGGCTAATTAGCAAGGGCCCACGTGACTCACTAATCATAGTTAGCTGTGTAAACGCGCTTGCATTAATGTTGGCCTAATCATAGTTAGCCTAATCATAGTTAGCCTAATCATAGTTAGCCTAATCATAGTTAGTCCAGATGTCGGTGTGAACACGCTCTAGTAGGCAAGGATGTATACAGTTGCAACCACACCCACGCATACCCAATAAAAATTAACACTTACAACAGCCAACAGCAAACGGCAACCAACACGAGCATTACGATAACAACTCTATAAATAAAGAAAATCAGTACACGATTCGTCACGGTGAACTTCGTATTTGATTGTCTTACTCCGTGTTGGGGTCCGTCTTGTACCATCTAAATTTGTTACACATATACACTAAAAGCGGACCGCCGATTCCAAAACAGAGCCAAAATATCGTCACAACAGCGACTGCAACGCTGGCAGACATGTCGTAATCTGATGCTGATCACGAGACCTATGAAGTTAGTTGAAATCAATATCTAGAATGGCGACGGTGGGAACGAGGTCAACGAGCGATGGAAATAATCAAACTGCTGGCAGGGCAGAAGACATGTTTGAAAGATACAGGTTTGCTATCAGTAGTTTGTGAATGTAGATATACAGATGGTTCATGTTGTTCGTTGACTGCAGACTGTCCGCTGATTGGCGTTTATTGCCGCTGATTGTCTACTTTCCTGTCGGTGTCGTTCTTTTGGTTCTCCGTTTGTTTCTTTCTATGCAGCTATTTATTATTGCCACTATTCTTCCTAAGTCGTCACGAATCAGAAGGTTTGTGTTTGTTAGCTATTTTGATGATGGACTGTAGCTATCATGAATAGTTCTGTAGTGTTTTTTGCTATATTGTAAATTTTTTGGTATAAAGACATCAATCATTAATTAGTGATTTTCCGTATCAACGACAACTATTGCATTACCAAAAGCGGACCCTCTGAATACTATTCCAATCCTGTCTCAAGTTTGTAGCAATTTTTGTTTTTGAATTGTTAAGGAAATAACATAATATACATATATGTATTTCACTAAAAGCATTGTACCGACAATAAGAATACCAATATCCAGTCAATGGACAGTGTTTCACCAGTATCGTTTCACTTGCAAATAGCCTGTTGGCAGCAGACATGATAAGTGATCTAGGCCAGAGCCAGAGAGGGAGAGAGAGAGGAGAGTTGCGACAACCCAGATTTATGGGTGCCATTTTGTGTCCAGCCGACAGTAGTAACATTTCTGTATAAATTGTACGAACATCGACAAAGCTTGAAGTTAATGGAACTTATTACTATAGGTATGAACAACACTTTCCCTAATTTTAAGGGACTTTACACGTACGTAGAGTAGTTTTTGACAGCAGGTCTGTATAATCCTGATGACGATAGATAGGGTTAGAGCGCACTTTGTATTGCTGCATGCCCAAACGCAACAGCAAGGCATTCTGCAAGTAGTGACTAAACGAAACAACTATATCTTGTATTTCCCGGATAGTGCAATGTACAACTGGACACAAAATGGCACTCATAATCTCACATGACCAAATGGTCATGTCACAACTCTCTCTATATAGCTCTGATCTAGGCTAGACCAGAAACAGACTACTTAGTAAGGCTGAATTGCAGTCAAAAAATTCATTTTCTTGTTTCATTTTCTGACTTTTGCTTTAAGTGTAAATTACATTGTAACATCACAAAGTGGTCTGTGACTAAGGGTTATTTCTGGGACCACAAATTGGCACAAATTCATAATGGCTTTTTCTACTGAAGAAATGATGTTGCCGATGGCATGCCTCAGGCTTTTGGCGTGGTCTACCAGTTGTCCACTGGCTAGTGTGTAATGGTACCATAAAAATTTCTTGTTCCATTTGCTGTGAAAACATTGAGAAGGTGTGGCTGTGTCTGATTACATGATGTTTGGACATACACTCTTGCTTTTTGTGACCGAGTGATGTGTTTGTTTAGCAGCCATTAAAACAAGAATAACGGAGTCCTTTCTTTGGTTATCCTTTTTCTTCATGGTGCTGGATACTGACAGTTTGTTGCTGAGTTTTCATTGTAGCAACTTGCAATATTACACTCAATTAACAGTTCTACTTGGTTAATTTTAGATTACAAATCCTCTTGAGGCTGGTGTAATGTGTTAACACTGATGGTATTGTAATTCAATGCTTTATGTACCTTTTGATGCAGACATCCTTACTAGCATAATTTCAAGAAGAGTGGGCAACGATCAAACATGTGACTTTATTGAAATGTGGCATCATTATTGCCAGTTGCCAAATTTTCTGGATAGAACACTGTTCATCATCACTCAGCTATTGAAGTTTATTCAACAGACTGTTAGCATTGGGTTTGCATATGGTTATTTGTCGTTCTTGAATCAGTTATCTCACTTCTATTCTAACTCTACAGTCAAATGTCCTTATACAGTACCATGCACATTACACTGCTGTAGCTAATTAATTAATGTTTTACCTGGGAACTATTTTTGAATGATATTGTACAGAAACATAAAATGATGTTAACTAGTGATGATTAAAAGTTGCAATGTGAAGCAGCTATTGCAGTGGTTACTACAAGAATGAAGGAGCACGAAAGTGCTAAACCCTCTAAACCCTTGGCTGCTTAGCTCAGTTGTTCTCTACACCAGGTAGACTGTAAATATTTGTTTATAATTAGAGCTTAGCTGAGTACATCCCAACACTTACAGAACTGGCACCATCCGCTCTTGTGACAATTTAGCACGTGCTCTATCTAATATACTAAAGACCTTGATATGCAGAAGAATTCTTAGCCTCTCCTATGGGCTCGGTTTCAACGACTGGCTGCGCTATTGGGAAAAATACGGGAGTCGTTGCGATTTTCGTAAGTCTAAAGTGGTAGTGAACACAGAGTAGACTGACAGGTGCAGTTACAGTGCATTGCTAAAAATAATACCAGTTGTGACAATCTAACCCTTGCAGGTGTTGTTTGTCGCTTGATCATTGGTCTACGCTCTGTATTACTGTACCTAGTGTCCACACCTTGGGTAGTTACTATTTTAAGTGTTGTTATACGTGTATTGGTTGGTGAGAATAGTCTGACACTAAGTAGAACTTTTTAGGTGGGTCATAATTGTACCTTTATCACAGAAAGTTGTACTCTACTCTTTTCGAAGATTTGAAGTTGTTATGCAATGCGTACATTTTTGTTTTAGTTTTTGTGTTACAAGTGCAGTCTAATAGGTAGTATTAGATGATGCATAAGTAATTCTGTAAACAAACATTACAGTGGCCATTATCTGTTCTGATGAGAACAGCACTTTTATGTGACTTCTAAGTCTTTCTCTTTCTTATGTGTTGATAGTTTACACATCTTAGAACTTTGATATTTTTTGCAAAGATGCGTACAGAATAATTTCTCAGACAAAAAACTCATATGCAATCAAAGTTGCTTTGCCATTTTTTTAGTTGGGAAATTCGGTGATTTCTTCTATTATTCTTTGTCTTACTAGGATAACATTTTGTACAAACGTTTAATTTTAATGTTTTTAGGCTAGCACTTCGGGGATCATCTTTTGTCTTGGGGTTGTTTGTTACCGTTGAAGGACAAGAGAAACGGAATGATAATTGCAATGTAAGTAGTGTTTGTATTATGGTTTGCTTGTTTCTGTGCTTGCACACTGTCACAAGTAACTGCGTCCTTAGCACGTGCTCAGCCGGTCTTGCTGTCAACTCAAGTTGATCTAGTTCAAGAATGACTTGCTAGTCATAAATGCCGGTCAATGACTGAAATGTAACACAATACAATTTCCCGGATGTATATACTACATCCTTTTCCCCCCTCCCCCGAGTATGTGACTGATATTAACATTTAAGAGGTATGCAGTACAACACAATAGCGTAGTCTACTAAAAATTCAGTCTGTCTGATGCCTTTCTTCTTCTACTGGAACGGCTGGAGTCACTCTTTTGTTGGCACCTAGATTTGATGCTGCAGTTGGTTCCACGTGTGTCTCTAAGTCTTTTGGTTCTGTGCTAATCTCCGGCAATGGTACTATCGTGTCCTGTTCTATTTGTTTGTCAACTTCGTCTTGTTGTTCTGGTAAGTCTGGTGCTTCGGATTCTCCCAGCAATACCGGTATGTTACCATTGCTCTTGAACAGGGTTTATCTGGTGGATGTATTGGTTCCACTAGTAGGTCTTCTGGTTCACCTCTTTCATGTTTTTCTGATTGTAAGGTTTTCCGAATCTGATCCCAATGTCGTTTGACTACCCTCCCATCATTCAGTTTGATGATAGGGGGTCTGTTTGGTCTGAACTACTCCAGCTACTCAAGGACGACCTCTGTTGTAATTGCGCACGTAGATTCTCCATTGTAAAGGAAATCATACTATTGCGGTTACCCTTATAGAAATGTTTCGGTTGCCATTGTTTTTTGTGTACCGTTTGCTCCAAGTTGGGGTGTAATAAATCTAAATGTGACCGTAATTTGCGACCCATTAATAATTCTGCAGGCAATATTCCTGTTGTGGAATGCATTGTTATCTGATAGCTGAACAACACTTGTGTCAAGCGATATATGTCAATGTTCCTTGTTTTACTAGGGACAGTCTTTTCTTCAATACTTGTATTGCTCTTTCCACCAGCCCATTACTTGACGGATGATACTGTGCTCTTTAATGTGGTCTATTCTATTTGATTATACAATATCGGTAAACTCTTGACTGGTCAATACTGACCCATTGTATGATACCAGTTTTTTCAGGAATTCCATGATTTGAGAGAAGTTTTCTTAACTTTTCCACCTTAGTTTTCGTCGTCTTTGATTCTACACGTTCTACTTCAATCCACTTCAAGTGTGTGTCAATGAGTACAAGAAACATTTTTCCTAGCAAGGATCCAGCATAGTCTACGTGCACCCTCATCCACGGCTGATGGGGCCAAGACCGGAGATGCAATGGGTTTTTTGGTGCATTCGATGTTTCTTGACAACTAGGACAACTTTGGACCTTGCGTTCGATGTCCCCATTCAGTGCAGTCTACCAGATTATTGTTCTGGTTAAGCCTTTCACCCGTACCACACCAGGATGACCAGGATGTAATTCTTCCAAAACTTGTTGTTGCCCTTGTGGTGGTACAATCACCCTGTACCCCCATAATACGCATCCCTCTCCTATAGATAATTCACTTGCTCTTCGCCAGTAAAGAGTCAAAACTTCGATTAGTGGTTTATTGGCCAACCATGATTGACATAATGTTATACCCTAGACAGTATAGGGTCTTGTTCTGTCCATCTTCTGACCTCTTTTGCCAATACTGGTGACGATTCCAGTTGCTGTAAAAGTTGAATTGTCTCTGGTTGTTCTCCCTCAGTTGTCAACGATAGTTGTAAGGGTAATCAACTGCAGGCATCTGCATTATCAATGTCCCAGCCTGGTTTGTATCGCAACTTATAACTGGGATCATGGCCCATCGATGGATTCTAGCTGATGATGCCATTGGCAGAAGAGTTGTATTCCCCCCCCCAACAATCCTACCAGTGGTGTATGGTCTGAGACTAGCGCAAACTCTACCAAACAGATATTGGTGAAATCTTTGTAGATCAGAAATTACTGCCAGTGCTTCTCTTTCCACCTGTGCGTAGTTCCTCTCTGCTTTCGTCAATGTTCTTGATGCAAATGCTACCGGATGTTTTTTTTCCATCCTTCCCTCTTTGAGCCAATACAGCACCTAAACCGTACGACGAAGCATCACAGGTTACGATGGATTCTTGCTGTTAGTTGAAATGTGCTAACACTTTGGCTGACACTAACAGTTGTTTTGATTGGCGATAAGCTCGTTCTTGTTCAGATGACCAGTTCCACTTTACTCCTTTTCATAACAATCTATATAGTGGAGCTAGAACTGTTGACAAATTGAATTTGCCGTAATAAGATAGCAACCCTAGGTACGCTTCTATTTCTGTCACATTTTGTGGTCTGGGTGCTTCCATTATTGCCTGAATTCGTCCCTTGTCCGGATGTAACCCTGTCTTGTCAATGACATGTCCCAAACACACTACTTCAGATTGCATGAACCAGCATTTATTTGTCTTTATTCAGCCTTAGTCCAGCCTTTCCAACCTCATCAACGCCTTACCTAAGTTAGACAAATACTCTTGTTTGTTTCTTCCTGTTATTAATAATATGTCATCTAAGTAGACCACTACTCCTGGAAGTGCTTGCAACAGAGTTTCCATCGTTCTTTGAAAGATACCGGGAGCCGATGAAACACCAAAAAGTAGTCTATTATACTGATATAATCCTTGGTAGGTATTGATGACTACATACTTACGTGATTCTTCATCAAGTACAAGCTGTTGATACACCCTGCAGCTGATCATCCACAGGCATGAGCAGGTCCGTACACAATCTATGAACAGCTCAACGTCGGGTACAGTCCAAATTAGTACTCATTGAGATTACAGAAGGAACACACATATCTCTACTCGGCTGTAATTGCTTGCAATCCAAATGATACTTTTGGTGTAACGTGTTCCATTTATCGGTTCAACGCTCAAATAGAACTTGATGTTATTGGGACACGTTGCATTGCACCGCTTTACATCTCCTTGCACCTCATTGTGTCAACCCATTGACAGTTCGACTTAGTACAATGCGACTAGATGCTATGCAACGTAACACTCAGGCATTCACATTTTGTAATTGTACCTTAGGCCTCAGCTTTAATACGGGACATTGCAATTTGCTATGCGTGTATTTATTCATACTGTTTTGTACTCGTGTGCATCATTAAAGGTAGTTTGTTTTTGTCTCAAAGGAACACAGTCACAATTATGCGCATGCATGTCAACACTGTCTGCTCATATGGACTGCTTTAACCTCTTTCTAGATTCTGCTCGTAGATAGAACAGAACACAGAATGCATTGCATTTCCAAAAGATGAAACAATGGTGTCAGGCAAATCTCCTGATGGAGAAATTGAAGAAGATCTAGCCGATCCAGTAGGCTCTGTTGGACTCCATATTTTGATTCATATGTGATTGACTTTTGTATTGCAATGGGTGTGGTAGGAGGATGTGAGACATAGTTGCAGTGGGAAGTACGCTAGGGTGAGAAACAAAGGAAGAGGCTGCAAGATGTACAGTGTGAGGCTGTGTTCTTGCAGATCTGGAATGTGCAAGAACTGCAGATGGGTGCATTAATTAATTCCCTAGGAGGTTGTCCAGCCCTTTTCCATGCGCTCCCATGTCTCTAAACAAAATTAATGCAAACCATGCTTCACTGAAAGACAGGTGCTTGATAAATGTTTGGTCTCGTACTAGTTGAAAATGTGTCAAGTAAGATCCATACATGCTCACTGATAAGATATATATATATATACATATATATATATACCTCTTTCATAGATTTAGTCTAGGCTGTAGATATTAAGTGTCTATGTAGCTGATTCAGAAAACTCTTTTGATTCAAACTTTATTTATTTGGGAGAAACTTGAATTCACTATAATTTGGCATGGCGAATTCAACATGAGCCCGCTTACACGAGTTCGAGGGCAACCGTGGCTGTGTCCCTTTAAAGTCACTGACTGTTTGTTCTATATTATTGTTTTTTGATGTTGAAGGTTGTAGTATGTAATCATGTGTCAGTAATGGATCACTGTGCTCTTGAAACAGTATTACCAGCATATCAGGTATTGCAGTGTTTGCGGTATTTTTCAAATATGTGAATACAATTAATTGTCTAGTTAGGCCACAAGAATTAATTGTTTTGTTTGACAGGAAATTGGCTCTGAAATCCGTGCGTGCACACATTTTATTTTATTTTATTTTTATTTTTGCAATGAATAATATGAATATAAATGTCAAACATATGAGCTACCAGTGAACAGAGTCAGAAGTTTGCACCGGCCTAGGAACCGGTGGAGATGGGGGATTAAGCCCCTCGCTCGGTTTAGGAATTGAAATTTTCTGTGCTAGTGACTTTTGTGAATCTGTTTACGGTCTGACATGCGAGGTAATTTTTGCTTACTCGTGATGATATCCACTGTACAGCTTTTACCCCCACCCCCACCCCGCTTGTGAACATCTTCCTACACCACTGTTTTTGCATTGACAGAAGAGCTGAACAGTGCATGCCTCCACAGCAACACATCGTTGGTCGTTTCTGCTAGTACCCAGATGCAGTTCGGATGGCCAGATAATTTATGTATATGCATACACGTGTACGAGACATTTTTCTAGTTCCACGAGACCTATTAGAGCAATGGTGATTTGCTAATCCCTTTCACTGCTTTACATAAGTAGATTTGGCAGAAACAATACGTCCTTTGACTACTGTAGTTACTACAAGCGCAAGCGCAGTCAGAAAAAAATGGGAAAAAAATAGATTTGCAGTTAAAAATTGGTGTGCGTGCCCCTGTCAAACTACTAATTTTCTTCTTGTGGCCTTATTGTAATATTTGTAATTGCTATTACTGCATGGTAATTAGCTCTCAATCAATCCAAAGGGCTCAAAGCTGTTTCTGAATTGATAATTTGCAACTTGAACCAGACCTCGTTTCTTTAGTGTAACATCACTGCAGCACAGTCTGTTAGTTATTTGACGATATTCAAAGGCAGATATGTCACGAGGAAGCAGTTATGCTGCAGTCATCTTAGTGGACAGTTTAAAGAAATGTTGATTGAACGATGTCTTTAACTGATGAAGTGGATACGTTGTACCTGCTAATGCACAGGTATGTTCTAGTTGAAGTATCAGATTTGAGGACACTGACAGTATCTTGATTCTTGTAGTGCCTCTGAGTTTACCTGTGTGTCTTGCTGGCATAAGTCAGTTTATTGAATGTGTAGTTGAAAATATTGTAGTATGTGCTGACATTGTGTTTCATAAAGTAAACCCTGTTTCATAGAACATTGGTGTTGTAGTTGGATAGGGAACAAGTCTCCCAGAAGTTTATTATAGAGATGAAATTTGGAGTCAAACAGTTAATGTATTTGTTAGGGCACAAGAAGAAATAGGTTTTTTGGCAGAAAGAAGCTCATCGGAAGTTAGTGCACACGTATGCACACACACAGACACGCTCATTTTATTTTGAGTTGATATCAACAGGATATGGCATTGCATAAATGCTGCTATGCCAAAAAACTGTCCAATGCTTGTAGTGGCATACTGACCTATGCAAAGCTGAGAATAGATTTTTTGCATTTTACATAAACCTGTAGGCTTCATAGCATGAACTTTGATCTGCTTACACACTGAACACAGTGTGAATTGAAGAGTACTCATTAAAATGCAATTTAACACTACTAAACAGGTCTTTGTAGCAATAGTGAGAACAAAAATGTATAAATTGACTCGCCATGATCACGTCATGACAACACTAACCACAATGCTTAACCATCGGTGCCTGTATGAGCACTTATGCACATGGACTGCTTTCCGTTTGAAAACTGACATCATCATTGTCTTTGTTCAACGTCTAGGCAAGTCAAGACAATATAGAAAGAAAATCAGTGCATTAGTAAGAGTCGGTCCATATGGATTCTCTCATACATCTAATTTTTCTGTGGTTCCTGTAGAATGACTGATGTGACATTTAGGCTGTTTGACACAGCTTTAGTCGTACATGCTCAGTATTTTATATTATATATGAGTATAGACATAAATTAATGCTGCTTTTGTGAACTGTGTTTAATAAAGAGGTCATATATGTCATGAACAAAGTTTCGGCAATTTCTTTTTACGTAGAATTAAATATTAATAGTACTATATAACTACTATGACTAGACTTAGCATTGTTTGTGGCATGTTCAGGCAACACAGCTCAGTCAACAGACCACAGTCAGCTGGTTTTGGTCAGGAAAGACGTTTGGTGTCTCAGACAGGCATGAAGATGTGCTAGATCGAGTAACAGAGTACTGTCAGACAGAAGGTGATTTAGGATTACATTAATTGCAATAAGAATTCTGAATAGCACACGTTGCAACAGTGTCTGCCTGTCATCAGACAGACAGACAGGCAGACAGCTTTTATCTGTTTCTCTTTTTGAACTCTTGGATTATATTACTTCACTTAGTATTCTACTTCTAGTGTTATGCCATGTGTTTACATATATCTGTATTTTTAGTGCTCTTGGTAGCGTTGGACAGACAGACAGACAGACAGACAGATAAACATAATCATTAGCATTATTGGCTTTACTTGTTGGTGACCAGTTTGTGGTCACTGAACATCATAGTCGTAGTGATGATTTATGAAACAATTGATTTTGACAGATGAACAGACAGGTGGACAATAGACAAACAGACAGACAAACTGACTTGTTTGGTATAGCAATAGGCTATTCGCTACAGATTGAACATGTATTTTGAGTAAGGCTGTAACCGAGCAAAATGTGTATGGCAAAGACTTGTGGAATTGTATCAGCTGCATTTTTAGGGTCAACGCCTCTTCTCTTCTTTCCTGAGTCAACTATTACCAATGGGAGGGTTGGCATTCTGAAGTTTTCTTGTCAAGCCTTCAAAATTGGTGTCCCTATTCAACCAGTCAGCTGTTGCTTGTTGTTTATCTCTAGTTTTTTACTCTTTCTCATGTCTTGTTGGCTGTTCTTTAGGTTTCTGTAATGATACACAAGCCATCGTTTCTTCCTATTGCTGTGGTATGCTGGCAGTACCAATACACCAACGTGTTGCACTCAAGTTTGTGTATTGTAGTCTACAGTTGATTCATCTCGTCTTGCTGATTTTCTCTGGGGTCTTTTCTCACCTGTCTCAGTTTATCATATCAAGTGAGGCATCTAGAATCACTAGCAGACTTAATAAATATATAAATTATGTATCAGTTGGTGTAAGAAGGATTTTAGTGACTTTCTGGTAAGAGCTAAGAAATATGTAGTTAAAATGAGTTGAAAGTTACGATTTTTTTGACAACGTGCAGATATTTGTCATACTGTAATCTCACAGTGGTGATATATTACATCACATCTTGTGATCATTTCGAATTCGTATTGAGGGAGTCAACGGGTTTCTAAGAGATGACTTTGTAGTGCCATTCTACTTTGAGCTATACAGTCATTGCTGTCTGTCTGTACATGTCAATGTATGACTTTATGACTGAGAAATTGAGAGGCTAAGAAAAGCTAGAGACTGGATTGTTACCTAGATTGAAATTTTACGTGAATAAGTAACTTTAGCTGTAACTGCATGAAACAATCAGTCAATTAAGTAACCAATGTTTTATGCCATGCTGATAGGTTTGTTGTCCTGTAGTGCTTTATGTATTTCCTTGGTGCTGTAAGTCGTATGAGTAATTCCTAAAGGGGAAGTCCAACAAAAATGAACTCCACCTACTGCAAACGAATCAATTTGTTTAGTACAACCGCTACAGATATATCGAGGATATCGAATGTGAATGCAAAGATATGAAGATCTTTCTTCTTGCCGTCAGTGTTCCTCTCTAAAGTAAAATGGTGTCGATAGAGCTGTATTTCTGTCAGACTCTCAAGCAGAATTCCTCATTACTACGGCTTACCTAGAGAATGCGCTTTTGCTTGAGGATTTGTGTATCCATTTTCTTTGTAATATCCAAAGATAAACATTCAGCGTGTACTACAGAGGACGATCATATTTTCACATCTGGTCTGCTCACTTTTTTTCCTGCTGATTGGTAGGAGGTTACAATCCCAGATGTGAAAATAGGATCTATCTCTGTAGCAAGAAGGCAGATCTTTATAATATCGCCACATTCACATTCGGCATTCTTGATATATCTGCAGTCTTCCCTAAATGCATTGATTCATTTGCAGTGAGCGGAGCATAATCAACCAGGAAGGGGAGAGCCAGCGTGTGTGTGTTACACATCACAGAAACATTGCTCGTTCTTGGTTGCGAAAGCGAAGATAATGGAGTAGCTTATACCAATCGATTTGTCTTTGTCAGATCTACTCATACAAGTTAAGTTTATTTCTGTTGAACTTCCGTCTTAACGGTCACATACTTGGATGACATGCATGTTGGATCTGTTTAAATAGCTTAGTTTCATTAGGTGAATTAAAGATGATCTTATACACCTTGTTTGACCAACAATTTGCAGGCAGTTTAGTATTGAGACACTGCAAAACATTTGCAACGATCAGAACATTTGAATTTCTTGTCATGGTTGTAGGAACATTGTGGATTGATATCAGTATTATGTTGAGTTACTATGCAAACTTGACAAATCCATGAACTCATTATAATGTCTATGATTCAAGCTATGTATAGAGAAGTACTGCACAGAACATCTGCACTTGCCAAATGCTACAACACTTTACTACCACTGAATTGCAAATAATTACAATTGGACATACTTGAATCTACTTCAAAACGTTTCATTGCTTGCCACCATAAACTCAATCTCTTTACCTACCTTATCTGATAAGGTAAGCCTTTGATTTGGATTAGCAAAATAGATAAAGGCAGCTGCTCCTAGACTTCGATACCAATGAGAGCTTGCCTTTGTTAGGAATGGCAGGTTGTGTTGTCTGACATCGTACATGGCTTCCAAAACGGCAGTACGCATATACAAGTCATATTTCAGTATTACCACAAGCTGGCCAGCTTTAGGAATCTGCTTGCAGGCAGTTTCCAGCTTATGTAGCAGGATTTTAGATGGGTAGTTTACAATGAGGTAGCTATTGTACTGCTCTTGTTGATCAATGACCATCAGCAGTACTTAGCAAACTCATAATGTTTGTACACCTGTGTACACACCTTGCCAACTCTCTTCAGTTTGATTTATTAGAATTAAATGCAATGTTAATGACATGCATATGTTTACAAAGTGGAAGATGTCAGTTATAATAATTATCATGATCTGTTGTACGATAGAATATTACCTGTTATTGAGCCAGTAAGTGGTGACATTCCTGAAAACTTTGCTGAGAAGACACAAATAGTTTGGTGATTATTTGTGTAACTAATACAAATTTGTATCAAGCCTGCTTTAATTTTACAGGTAATAGCAGACTCTGTCCAACTCAAGGCAACTCAATTTCAGCTACGGGACAAGTTGGACATTATATCCCAAGTGCACGGTATGACAATGACAGCTGAAAATAGTAGTAGGCAGTGTTTCAACCTTTTTGTAAAAAATTGCACCGTAGGCTTGTTAAGCACAAGAAGTGATTCAAGACTAGTAGGAATGGTCAAACAAGTGAAAGAAGTTCTACCCCATGTTCCAAATGATGTCATTCAGAGGGACCTCCGTATGTTTTCTTGTCATATTATTGCCCTCACAACATGGCGGTGTTTGCTATATAGAGAGAACTCGATGCGTTGATACAACCATTTCAAATATAGTTGAAGGAACCATTCAGTTTAGTCCTGAAGCTGTTCCTTCATCTGCCCAGTCTCGCCTTCCTTCTTCACCAGTAAAAGCTATTGCATCGGACAGAAAAAAGCTGGGGTCTTTACAACCAAAACCTGCACCTTATCGTCCGCTTTCACTAAAGGAGAGGAAGAAGGCTTTTATTGAAGATGCACGCCGGTAAGTAATTACAGTAATTGGTAGCTATACTCACGTTTACAGTGTTTTGAAAAGTGACTGAAGTTTGTACATTTGCTATTGGTAATGCAACCTGCAGTTGTGCACCAGCCAATGAATATTATTGGGGATCACAAGACACAATTTGGTCACAAAAAAATCAAGCATGATTAAATCCAGCTAAGCCTTGAACTCGTCGTGTGCATTTGCATTTTAAATGGCATTTTGAAATAATACAACGTTTTAACATGTAAGACATTGAATTATGCATTTTTATAATGACACAGTAGTTAGCTTAAACACCAAGACATAATTGTCGACATGTGCTTTGTTAGCCAACTGCACAAGCCTCATCTAAGGTGGAGTGGGTTTCAAAAGAGAGACGTTGGGTATGACTTGAAATGCATTGGAGAATGACTTGAATTGTTCTGTTTCGATTGACCAAATGCATTCAGATCACTGGTGTTCAGATAAGTGACATACTAATGTGAGTAACAGTACCAACCAAATGCATTCAGATCACTGGTGTTCAGATAAGTGACATACTAATGTGAGTACCAACAAACAGCTTGTGTCAGGGATACTTCTTGGGACAAGATGATCAGAGGGAAAAACAAAGTTAATTATAGAGATCCTTCTACTAGACAAGAAAGCTGATGCACTTTATGACAGTATAAACTAAATGGCAAATCTATTGACGATGCAGTCTGTGTAGCCACAGTTCATATGTTATAGCATAATATTTTTCCATACTGAATTTCTATCTCACCTTACTTAGCAAAGATTTATTTATTGATGTGATCTCATACTATGCTGTACTCTGCAGGCGTTATTTGGAGAAGCACGGAGCATCACAAGACAGATAGCATACAAATAATGTATGAATTTTACTTGTGAGTGACTAGTAGTACAGTATTCGTTGTGGCTCTATTCCATTATCATTTACTAGAATAAGAAAGACGTTATCAAACATCTGGTCTGTCTGATTTCTCCTGCTCTTCTTTGCTTTGTGACACTTCCTGGATGACTCCCCTCTTGCGTTTGAATTTCATCAGGACTTTCTTCAGCCGTTTAAGGAATGCATCAACCTCATCTTTGGTCATTCCAATGGCAGCTGCTGCTGTTAAGTAGGGTGATGGATAATGATTGGAGTGAGCTCCCCAGTTAATGAATGTGTATGACCCAATTGTCCGACGTGATCCTGAGGCAACAACCCTGCCACACAGATACAACTGCCCACATAACCATATTGCTTCTTCAACAGGACAACAACGACAACACAATAATTAATACTAATGGAACAATATCATTGTAGATACTTACCATGTAGGTGTGTACTTTATACCATGGTCACGTAATGTGCGACCAGTCACAAGCACGTTTAGATGGTCTATATTATGATGTAATGCACAGCAAGTGTGTAATAAGTTACTTCCAGTTAATATCACACTCTCACTTATTGTCACGTGACCAAGGTATAAATAACTTATCGTATGATTAGTATGCTATACGGCTTTATATCAGCACTCAGAGCGGCCTTATAGCCCTAAGCTTTGCCTTGGGTGATAATACTGCCCCTTTGTGCTTGTAAATGCCATATAGCATGCTAATCATACGATAACCTATACTTATAATGTACTAGTACTACTATTTTTTAGAAATGAAATGAAACAGTTACACAAATGGGGTATTCTTGTGATCATCATTAATCATGCAAGAGCTATGCAAGGCTAGTTTCTACCACGGACAGTCATATATTGACTTGGTGGACAGATTCTCATCCACCTGAGACTCTAAAACATCAGCACCACTTCCATATAATGTCCTGAGCTGTCATTAATTGAAGAGCTATTTGTTGTGTAGCAAGCAGACAAAAAACAAGAACTTAACATATTGACCTATTGTTACAAACTGGAATGAGCACATGCACTGCACCGGTCATTACTGTAGCCCTAACGCATGCGCGCCTCAGGTTAATGAATTGCTTTCATGTCTACAACCACATAACAGCAAGCTCCTTGCTATTACTGTTGTGGTGTTATATTGCCTGAATCCTCGACATATGGTGTAGTGCTCAAGTCTCCTCCTATCAGTATTGCCCATTGTTTGATGTCACATTACTGGTAAGAAGCTCAACACAAAATTGTGTGTAGCAGAGTCCACCTACCTTGCGCCTGACACAAATCTTGTGAATAGCATACTGCCAAGCTCTGTAGTTTCTGTGGGATCCACCTCATCGGTGTCACCTGCAAGAGCCTTTGACTTCGTGGCTTCTCCAACTATAGTTTCTAAACTCAGTGCTAAGAAAGCAAAGAGAGAACAAGTCAACAATGGACAGCACACAAAGATATCAAATTGTTGCACGAGGTTGCTAACAATGTATGTATTATGTATCTACGAAAGTTGCAGTTATGATGGAACAGTGGTGATAAGAATAACCAGGATGTCAATAGATTTGACATATTTACACAATTAATTCCTGATCCTTTGGACTATGAAGTAATACCTAGTAAGATTGCATACTGCAAATGGTGACAAAATTTGACATTTTGAATGCAGAGACATGGTGCAAGCTCTGTCCTATTTGTCATTGGTAGAAGCTGTTGTGCTGGTGCTATGGCCCCCTGTATTATGATACTGAAGATATCATTGGCCCAACCAACATTTTCTAATTTTTGGCTTTACGTGTTAAAAATTAGCTGCAAAGTCTAGGTGCAAAAATAGGTCAACTTAAGATACATCACCTGGACCTTGCAGCATTCCAAAATTCATGAGTACACATAACTTGTTTGCAAGCATTACTTACCCAATGATATCGGATTGTTTTTCGTTTTCAGTAATTTCTCACCATGACTTTCAGCTACAGATGAGAGACCAGCTGATAGATATTCATACACCTCCTACCAATACTATTACATTCAGTACGACTTCATTGAGAAACAATAATCATTTCTATATTGACCTTCCTTTGGCTCAATAGTTTCCTGTAGCCGCTTGCTCCAAGTGAAAGTAATGTAATGAAAACATCAATAGATGGTGTAGCCGATGCTCTCCCTTCATATTCCGACAGTCAGAACTGAAGATCTTGGACAGAACATAATAACAAACCTGGATATGTCTGACTGATGTCATCAATAAAATGCTTTTCAAAACCCACGACAATGGCACCTCCTACAGGTACTAGAAAGTTCTTGTCTGTACTTTGTACAAAGGCGTCCAAGCGGCCTGTGCGGTGAGCCTTAAAATAAGACAACAAAACAGACTGAATTGAGTGCGTGCATATGCAAATAGAAATCGGTCATGTGTCTCGACCTCTTGAATGAGATGCATACATTTTGACGATTGTACTCCATAGGCATTGTTGACAATATGTGGTATGTCATACTTCTTGCATAAAGCAGCTAGCTCAACAAGTCTATACAACCAAAAAAACATTTAATTGATACAATTTTGAAGACAAGTCTTCAACAGAAAGTTTGCACACAGTAGCTTTCAAGTACAACCTAGCTTGAGTATTAATATTAGAGCATGCAGGGGCCGGGTAATACACTGTAATCACAGGTGTCTCATAAGGTGTTCCCAATTTCACTGCATGATTTCACATTTATTAAACTAGTATTATCACTGGAGTGCCCAAATTTGCACAAAATGTGTTTTACTATCACGTAATAAAGTGTACATTAACGCTTGATGATACATAGTGGCTAAACTCATGTAGATATGCACAGCAAGTGGTGTCCTCCACATATCAAACTGAGCATTCTCATTCTCTAAATTAGTCGTATCATTCCAAGTTGTAGTGATAATTGCAATTAGCCATGTCCATTCAATACAACAAGGAAGCAGTCAGAAATTCTTATCAAATGGTGTTTGGCACGGAACATCAATAAAAATACTAAAATACTGCTGACACCAACATTTTAAATCATAATCGGTCGAAATAAACATGGAATAATATATGCATCACTCTCGCATGTGTACAGCCAGAGTGGTAAACAAACGTAGTTGGCACTGGCAACTACAAGACAGTAGTTTGTTTGTAGAACGAGTTGTTGTTTACAGGTCTTCAAAGCACACTTTCTATGGTATAGTCTAACTGAAGCACTCTCCAAAATGAATTTGATTCATTCCGTTTAGACGTGTCATAGTACTACTGCAGTGTTGATCCATTTTCTAAGACATACCCACATCCTATCATGTGCTCATGTTGTTGGTATGCTGTAGTCACTAGTTGAGGCCTGGTATTTAATTAGAAATGCTAAAAGCCCAGAGTCACCTTGCAGTTAAATCATGCTGACAGCAATACATGACCAGGCAGCAAAGCAAGAAAGCAGTAGTTTCCATGGATCTCTTTGTCTCCTCAAATTCTAAGCACAGGGTACAGCCACGTACTATGTAGAAAGGTATACACAATTAATTGATATTTATACACTTAGTAGCTGACACGTTTAAGTATACATAATATTAATTACCTACAATTAATTTCCCATTACATTTTCAAACTGCTCTCCACTTGGATATGATTCTCCAAATTGAAACTGCATGGCTCTCAAGTAAATATGTAAATACGAGCATCCTGCACAGTAGCAAAATTCTTACCCTACTCGCCATGAATCTAAGTGTTGTCGCATGCTTTTCCTGAACAGTGATTTGATAACTTGATTTAGCAATATGTTATACAGATACTTTTATTGATACCGTTACAGTGGTAGTAGCAGTAGTGGATCTTACATATATAGGTATGCAGGTATAGAATTGTACATACGTAATATGTACAATTTTTCAAATACATCATTTGCAGTAAATGCTATACCAACTACAACTGGTCTGGCATATACAAGGAGTTTAATTAAATGCTCACCTCATTGAATCAGTTACTACTAGTTAGGACAAAAAGATTGAAAGCTAGGTAATACAGTACCTGTCTGCTGCACGAGGTGCAAAACAACTTGTAGTTGAGTGAAGACATAGTATAGACTCAGAGCCTAATTCCTGTATTTTCTCTTCCACAGCAGCCACATCCGTCCGAAGTTCATCTCCTTCCAACACATTCTCCACAACTACTGGCTCAAATCCTGGTGTAATATGAGGACAACACAAATCACATAAAAAGCATAGTCAATACACAAATTATTTACAAATAACAAATTATAAAATTAAGAATATATTTCTCGTAATTCTAAATTAATAATTACTCTTACAGCTAAATAAAACAATTCATCTAATGAACAATCAATATGTAGAATCAATATGCGTTCTGTACTACCTGAATTATCTCTTGGGGTTAACTGTTTCAACCATGGCCAGAAAAGGCGAATTATTAGAGAGGGGAACTATTCAAGAGAGTGGGATAATTTGAGGTAGTAAGGTATCATCTGTGTTAGTACATTAGCATAAGCTCACCTGCTGTTATCATGCTCTTGAAGCACGACTTCTGATCAATACGAGGCCAAATGATATACTTAGCTTTAGGTCGTTTGATTCTGAGAGTCAGAAACGTAAGGACAAGACTCATGCCAGTAGCTACGGGTAGTAGCACACAAGCTGCAGCAGATCTCACACCTTCAAACAACTCAGTTACCTTTCATCATAATCTCACATGCATACATTGTATTTGTATCAATAGTTATAACCTGCTAGTTTGATTGTGTCAAGTACCAAGCAGTTTGTTAGACGCATAAGAAGTGATGAACCAGCTGCTTTTGGCTGTATCGCTGTTATGTCTCCAGAACGACCAACACCATGACCTAGCCTGTAAGCATAGAACTGTGTTCAGTTCCAAAAAATGACAAAAGTGAAACAATCAACCATCCATCCAAATCTATGCTGACAAGTACACCTACAAAACTAATGCTTACGTATAACGAGCATTTATCAATTTATCAATTACTGTGGTTTTTAAAAAATGTCAATTACTGTTTATGCCGTGTCTCTACAGGCACTGAAATGATGCCAGTTATATCAGCATTGATCATATTTTGATTCACTGAGCAGACATTCTTCCATCATGAAGAGTACAAGTACCTAAATGTTTAGAGTGACAAAGCATAACATGTGTGAGAGTGTGGTTGAAGGTTGATATACATTCATAAGCTAGCACACTGTCTGTTAGCGGTGGCAGATTTCAGTTGACATCTAAATCAATCCACCTACCATTGCATACCACTACAAATGCAGGTGAGCTACTAACAAGTCAGAACTGCCAAATTCCTGAGTTTTGTGCAATGCAGTGAGTGAAATTTGGCGTAAATAACACTAGAAATAAAAGCACTTACAAAATCAACTCTGTTTACCTAAAATGACGACGTGCAACAAAATCACTTGCAATTCTTGCTTCCCTCTCTCCTGCACCAATGTTGCCTGCAACATAAACCAGAAAATTGAACACAAAAACAATCAGAAAGTAAAAATGTACATTAAATAATATAATGTACATAAAAAGTTTGATGGCACTTAATCAGTGTTTCCACTGGAAATCTTTGATTAGTAGCCACTTGGCTAAAGAAGTTTGTTTGTTTGTAGCCAAGCAGTTTATTTCAAAGCCAAGAAAAATTGCCCAAACATCAAACAGATAATGATTAATCTAAAAAAACAACAATTACAATTGATTCAAGTTTAACCTGGTCTGACAGACAGGCAACATTGATCAATGGTCACATCAAGTGTACTGCTAATCTGACACAAGTTGTGCTCAAAGAAACGTGACTTTGGATACTGTGGTAAGACTAAGTCCACAAACCAGACTTCAAGCGTTCAGTGGCATCCTTCTTGGCTAGTTATACCAAAATTTAAAAGTTCTGTCAAAATCAAAGTCTGGAAGTCTTGGCTATTCTGTGCTCACCATAATTGAGGTCATCATTCCCGTCCTCTTTCTCATGGTTTCTGCCATCAGTCTGATTCTGTTTTACTTCCGCACAGTCATCTTCAGAACCTCAGTTCTAGTCGAGTGCACCTGCTATGTGCAGAACATAGATAGAGCATGTGCAATAGATTGGTCTTGTAGTGAAACTCCAATGCATTGTGCTAATTGCCATTCTTGGCGGACCGTTAACGACTATGCTTGCAAGATCCATAGAAAGGCATACACCGAACACTGCAACAGTTTAGCCAAATTGGCGAGTAGGCATTACCATTTATCGCCAGCGACATCTGTTTGTAGCATTTGGCTATTTGGCGGTGGGCCAGCGGAAACACTGACTTAATTCATGACATTGCATATTAATGATCAAAAATGTATCAGTGTTCTCCCAAGAATCTCCCAGCATAGTAACCCACTATTCCTTAGTGGTCATAGTCAGTAAGTGGTACATACATATGTGAAATGGAGAACAAGCCGTCATGATGCTCTGTGTGATGTCTTCTTTCACGCTCTTTCAGTACAATGCTAACTGTCAAAGAGAACAAAGCTGCTCAGTCGGCAACAACATGCATCCAGGAGATGTCTTTGTAGTATATACATTGGATGAACTTGAATTGTGTTATATTTCAGTCATTGACCAGCATTTAGGACTAGCCAGTCATTCTTGAAATAGATCGACTTGAGTTAACAGCAAGACCGGCTAAGCTCGTGCTAAAGACATAGTTACTTGTAACATCTGGCGACGAGGATAACGGCAGTATTTGGACAAATAGCGAAGTTTGACGAATCAAAGGAGGAACGGCCACTTTATGCAGAAAAGTTAGAACAATACTTCGCAGCGAATGGCGTAGACGACGCTGATAGACAAAGAGCTATTCTATTAAGTGTGATTGGAACTCACACGTATCAAATTTTACGATTTTTAGTGGCCTAAAGAGAAGTCGGTCAACGAAATACTACTGGTGTTGACAGAACACTTCGACCCAAGCCATCAGTAATAGTACAACAATTTGGATTGAACAGTCGATCGCGTCAGCAAGGTGAGTCAATCGCTAAATTCACTGCAGAACTGCAGCGACTCAGTAAACATTGCGGAATTCGGCGCGGTGCTTAGTGATATGCTACAAGACAGACTAGTCGTAGGAATAATAAATGACCGTATACAGTGACAACTGTCGACAGAAAAAGAGCTGACATTCAAGAGGGCGTATGAATTAGCGATTACACAAGAAACAGCTGAAAAGAATACCACAGAGCTAAAGCAGAAGGAAGTAATGAACGCCTGGCAACCCAGAAGGAGAGTCCGTACACCAGTTACACAAGTAGCCTGTACACCAGTTACAGAAGCAAGGAGTACCCAAAGCAAGTCACAGACGGACTGACAAGATATCCTGTTGTTGCTATCGCTGTGGTAAACAGGGACACAAACAGTTCAAGTGCTGGTTCAAGGATGTCAAATTTTTTTGGTTGCGGCAAAATTGGACATGCAAAGGCTGTCTGTCGCACAGTGAGAAAAACGGCTCAGAAAGAGGACAGTGCTAGAGGTACAAACAAAATCGGCTATGAGGAGGCACAGTCAGCTACAAATGAGGATGAGGAGGTTGAGTGGATTAGTGACAATATTCACGCTTTTCACAAAGGAAAAATCCTATGAAGACAACGCTGACTGTACAAGAACAGCCACTCAAGATGGAAATAGACACGGGAGCGAGTGCCAGTATTGTGCGCAAAACAACATGGAAGTCAGTCCGGAAGGAAGGTGAAGCACCATTGAAAGACACCAGGAAGACACTGATGACATATACTGGGAACCGGTACCTGTATGTGTAGACACTCTGGATGGATGCCTACTGTCTCTTCCACTTGTAGTAGTGGCAGGCCCTGGCCAGAGTTTATTAGGAAGAGACTGGACTAGACAAGTACAAATTGATTAAGGAAGAGTTCATCTTTTGGAGGCACACCCTCACCAAGGAAATGTGGAAGACTTATTGTTGTTACACAGTGAAGTGTTCAGTGGAATGTTAGGCAGATTGAAAAGTGTGAAAGTGAAATTACCAGTGAAAGAAACGACGAGTCCCAAGTTTTACCGACCAAGACAAGTACCGTATGCTTTGAGAGAGAAGATAGAACAAGAATTGTTCGACCTCACAAAAGCCAGAATTATTGAGCCAATACACTATTGGAGTGGGTGGCCCCATAGTTCCAGTATTGAAAAACAATGAAAAGGTTAGAATCTGTGGAGAATATCGGTTGACAGTGAATCAAGTGTCAAAATGCGATACTTATCTGATTCCACGCATTGAAGACTTGTTTGCTCAAATAGCTGGAGGACAGCAGTCTAAAACCCTGGATTTGGATAGAGCATATCAACAGCTTGCACTTGATAAGGAATCACGTAAGTATGCCATCATCAATACTCACCAGGGATTATATCAGCATAATAGACTACTGTTTGGTGTTCCCTCAGCTCCCGGTATCTTTCAAAGAACAATGCAAACTCTGTTGCAAGCAATTCCAGAAGTAGTGGTCTACTTAGATGACATATTAATAACAGGAAGAAACAAACAAGAGCATTTGTCTAGCTTAGGTAAGGTGTTGACGAAATTGAAAGAGGCTGGACTACGGCTGAATAAAGACAAATGCCGGTTCATGCAATCTGAAGTAGTGTATTTGGGACATGTCATTACCAAGACAGGGTTACATCCGGACAAGGGACGAATTCAGGCAATAATGGCAGCATCCAGACCACAAAATGTGACAGAATTAAAGCGTACCTAGGATTGCTATCTTATTACGGCAAATTCAAAAGTTCTAGCTCCACTACATAGATTGCTACAAAAAGGAGTAAAGTGGAACTGGTCATGTGAATAAGAACGAGCTTATCGCCAATCAAAACAACAGTTAGTGTCAGCCAAAGTGTTAGAACATTTCGATCCACAGCAAGAGTCCGTCGTACCCTGTGATACTTCATCGTACGGTTTAGGTGCTGTATTGGCTCAGAGAGGAAAGGACGAAAAAGAACATCCAGTAGCATTTGCATCGAGAACATTGACGAAAGCGGAGAGGAATTATGCACAGGTGGAAAGAGAAGCAATGGCAGTAATTTTTGGTCTACAAAGATTTCACCAATACCTGTTTGGTAGAGAGTTTGTGCCACTCTCAGACCATACACCACTGGTAGAATTGTTGGAGGGAAACACAATTGAGGAAGAACAAGCAGAAACAATTAATTTTACAGCAACTGGAATCGTCACCAGTATTGGCAAAAGATGTTAGAAGATGAACAGAACAAGACCCCATACTGTCTAAGGTATAATATTATGTTCATCATGGTTGGTCCAATAAACCACTAATTGAAGTGCTGACTCCTTACTGGCAAAGAGCAAGTAAATTATCTATAGAAGAGGGATGCTTATTATGAGAGTACATGGTGATTGTACCACCACAAGGGTAACAACGAGTTTTGGAGGAGTAATGTGGTACGGATGAAAGGCTTAGCCGGAACAATAGTCTGGTGGCCAGGACTGGATGGGGACATTGAATACAAGGTCCTAGGTTGTTCTAGTTGTCTAGAAACAAGGAATGCACCACCAACAGCTCCATTGCATCCCTGGTCTTGGCCCCATCAGCTGTGGATGAGGGTGCACGTGGACTACGCTGAATCCTTGCCAGAAAAAATGTTTCTTGTATTCATTGACTCACACTCGAAGTGGATTGAAGTAGAACCTGTAGAATCAGCAACGATGAAAACTACAGTAAAAAAGTTAAAATATTCTCAACTCATGGAATTCCTGAAAACTGGTATCAGACAATGGGTCAGTATTCACTAGTCAAGAGTTTACTGAATTCGTAAAATCAAATGGAAAAGACCACATTAAAACAGCACTGTATCATCCGTCAAGTAATGGGCTGGAGGAAAGAGCAGTACAGGTATTGATGAAAGGACTGTCTTTAGCAAAACAAGAAACATTGACATATTGCTTGACACAAGTGTTGTTCAGCTACCGGGTTACATCGCATTCCACAACAGGAATATCACCTGCAGAAATATTAATGGGTTGCAAATTACGATCACGTTTAGATTTGTTACACTCCAACTTGGAGCAAACGGTACACAACAAAACAATGGCAACAGATACATTTCTACAAGGTTAACCGGAATAGTATGATAAACTCTACAACGGGGTGAGAGTCTATGTGTACAATTACAACAGAGGTCGTCCTTGGGTAGCTGGTGTAGTTCAGTCTACAACAGGCCCCCTATCATACACTATCAAACTGAATGGATGGGAGGATAGTCAAATGACACTTGGATCAGATTCGGAAAACCTTACAATCAGAAAGACATGAAAGGGAGGAACCAGAAGACATACTAGTGGAACCAATACATCTACCGAGTAAACCATGTTCAAGAGCAATGGTATCGGTATCGCCGGGAGAACCCGAACAGTGGGATGTCGCACCAGACTTACCAGAACAACAACAACATGGAGTTGGCAAACAAATAGAACAGGACGCGATGGTACCATCGCTGGAGATTAGCACAGAACCAGAAGACTTAGAGACACACATGGAACCAACAAGAGCATCAAATCTAGGTGTCGACAAAAAAAGTGACTCTAGTCTGCCGTTCCAGCAGCAGAAGAAAGTCACCAGACAGACCAAATTTTTACTAGATTAGACTATTGTGTGGTACATCATACATCTTAATTGTTAATATCAGTCACACAGTTGAGGGGGAGAAGGATGTAGTATATACATCCGGGAATTTGTATAGTGTTACATATCAGTCATTGACCGGCATTTAGGACTAGCAAGTCGGTCTTGAAATAGAGCAACTTGAGTTAACAGCAAGACCGACTGAGAGTGTGCTAAGAACGCAGTTACTTGTGACAGTCTTCCAACCCTGATTTCAAACAAGGATCACCCACGTATTTTAATATCTCAGCTCAAAATTCTTTTCAACCACAGTACATCATCAAAGCTGCACACTATGCAGGTGCAGCAGAAGTAGGTCGGATTGAAAAAGACAGCCATCATGGTGATTTTGTGAAAGCTACTGGTGGCATATCCCACCCACTGGTCTTTGAGACTTTTGGATTGTGGGCCAGCCATGGTCACCAAGAACATTGCTAGAAGACTTGCCTTTCAAGAAAATATGTCAATGAGCAAGGCTACCACTAACTTGCACAAATAGCTATCTGTTACATTATGGCTATACAATGCCAAGATGATTTTACATACATTGGCATTGGACTGTAGAGAGAGTGCTCTATTAGCCTTCTAGCATGTTCTGTGAGTTTTGATTAATTAAAAAAGAAGAATATATATATATATATATATATATATATATATAGAATTTGGTCTCAGTAGCCATTGTACACAGAAGTGCTGTTGTATGGGTAGCAGTAAAGGCTGATTCACACTGAGCACATAATGTAATGTAACGTATTTTATCCACATAGAACCATCTACGTAACATAATGTAACATGCCCTCTAGATAGCATTCACATTGATCTTCTCATATACGTTCAGCATCCCATACATGACGTCACGCATGGAAAATTTCATCACATTTAAGCAGAGGAAACTTTGTTTCTTGCTGCTTCTTCTTATTTCTCGGAGACAAAGGAGAAAAGTACACGAAACAAAATGTGGATTAGATAAAGTTTCCAGTGCAGGCAGGCTCTAGGGAAATACCACGCCCTATTCAATGAAATAACATGACCAACCACATCGTACAAACACGGCTACTAACGTACAAGGTCAATAAGCCACTCATCGGTATCCATCTTACAGCAGTAAAATGCGCATACTCAGAAGAGACACCCACACACTGCTCCATGATTGGACAATTGCTTGCGTCAACCGGGAAAAGTTGAATCCATCTCAGCATCTTACATTATGTTTCGAAAATCAATACAGTACGTTATGACAACAAATTTGTCAGTGTGAATGATCTTGCATAACGTAAAGTCACCTTACGTTACATTACGTTACATTAAGCGCTCAGTGTGAATCAGCCTTAAGGTCCTCACGTAGTGAACCCTAATTACATGGGTGTTTCAGCTAAATTAATTTATTGATATCAAACATTATGACACTATGCATTGTTGCTCTCCTTCTTTCAAATCTTGGAAAATGCAGTCATTGTAGAAATGTCCATGTTGGAAATAGAAAAATGTGTAAGCAGAAAAACAGCGAAAAAAGCTTCAACCTCATAGTACAAGTAACAGTAATACAAGAATCACTGAACTGGCAGCATAAGAATGAGTTGCCTTTTGTATATATTCAGTAAATCCTTTAAATTACCCAAATGTTGTTTCATCAATCCACTATAATTGTGCCAACAAAGGCATCTTGAAATAACCACCATTTCCAATGTCATGACTATGCAGTATTATTCCAAATTTTACAAAAAAATACATATTTTTTCTTAACTTACGTTAATTAACTTGAGATACTAATGTGCCTCTCTCCTAATTTATTTCTATGTTATTGACAAATTCACCCTCTGTGAAAGTAAGCAAAGTATATGTCACCACAACTGGCCTCTCAATAACCAAGCTGCTAAACAAGTCTCAGAAAAACCCATGTTTCCATAAATTCTATATGGCAGTGGATGTCAATCTACAAACATTTAGCCAGTTCTGAACAGCATACACCACCAGGAAGACAATGACTTCCTTGTCAACAGTCTTCAGATCATGCCACCTACTAGTAGATCACAACTACTAGAAACTCACCACTAATGATATGTCTCAGAAACACAGCAGTAGGTCCGGTTGGTCCAGTTTCAACTGGACCACTTTCAATATTTGTTATCTTTCAACAACGAACCATTCCCAGCAACTTCCGGAATAAGGCATTGAATAAATGAGTTTATTTAATCACTCTGAGACAGCCTCACATGAAGTGCCTGCAGCCCCATAGATTAGAAGCAAAAGCATACAGCTCGTAGAACTGTTCATTCTGGTTTTAGAAAAGCAGATAGTAAGTGGAACCAGGTGGTGTTGCTTCTGTCACCTCCTTCCAATTTCTCATCGCCTTATAAGCTTTTTGTTTCCTAAGAGACCCTTCTGGAAGTCTAACCCTGTACTGCATCGTACACTGCACAGACCCAATGCATGGTTTTATACCTGGCCGAACTTTCACTACGACGTCAATGATGCTCAGGACGTTGCAATCTGTCTATATTACTATGTAACACAAGAAAAGCTAATCTTATGTGTCTGTCGGCACATGCGAGTCTGTGCGTGCTTGCCAATTTTCAACCAAACCACTTCCAAACTGTCGACTAATGCCCTGTGTCTACTCTAAGGCACAAAAAGAACAAAATATACATCATTCTTGTTGTCAGTACCAGAAATTAACCAGAACTCTATCGACTAAGACTAGTTATTGTTATTATTAATATTCTACCAATACTAATAATAATAATAACAATAATTTTAATTTTAAATTATTATATAGTTATTATCATTTAGACTATCCCAATTAGTTAGCATTTATTCTACCTTGAAAGTTATTGCTGTCCATCATTGCTAATTCATAAAGGAAGCCTTCAATTGCAGCATCATCCCAACCATCTGGGGGCAACTTGCGCTGTTAAGAGCAAACGATGCTATACAATTGCAACGTAGTCGGTCAATTGTTTGCAAAAAAAGACAAATTGACGTGTAGACCTACATCTAGCCATCTAGAAAGTAGTCTACCTGTTCAAGAAGTTGCTTCACTTGATTCTCTCGTGAATTTCTAGCATCTCGCGCCTGCTTGATGTAAGGAGAGGGCACAATAGACTCTGCCATAGAGAGATTTGATGAGTTCATATCTAGCTAGCAAGGTGTCTCCACGAGATGAATTGTGAATACGGGACATTTACACATTGAATTCACAAAGGGTCGTAGAGATTTTGATAATAGTGATTTTGATGATGTCTGAAGCTGTACACGACGTAGCTGATAACTCTGAAGAATTCTTCTCGGCCGAGTCGGACACAGAAGTATCTGGAGAGCGTGAAGATAGCCAGCAACATGAACCAATGACGAAAGGGTCTGACAATGGTCGTGAAGTTGATAGAATCCAGAGTGTCAACGGTAGCAAGTCTGAGCCAAGTCATGCTGGTGTTCCTAATGAGGATTCTGGTGCAAACGTTGTACAAGAAGACTCAGAAAAAGATCTTTCAGCTGAAGAAATTCAGGTATATATGGTCATGAATTCGAAGGCAGCGACTGCGTTTAAATTGAGTTTATTAGGCCTAGGCTTGGTTCAACGCTTAGAACACTAAAACAATGCTTAGATTTGTGACAGTAGTGACTGTATTTAAGACTTGGAGCATGCGTAGTACAAGGTATGCTAAAGCGCGGAACAGCAACTTTAGTAGCTGTGTTGAGTTGCTTTACTAGAGACTATAATACAACTGAAAGCATTACATGGTGTCAGGATGGAACGACTCAAGCCACCACCAGAAATGTCATTTTGCAACTGCAACCTTGCAGAAGCATGGCACAAGTGGGAACAGCAATTCCGTTTCTACTTCCAGGCGTCTGAGTTAGACAAAATGCCACGTGGATGGCCATACTTCTTCATGTGGCTGGGCGTGAAGCCCAAGAGATCTACCAGACGTTCGTATTCCCACCACAGGAAGCAGAGCAACCTGATTCTAGACAGGATGTCAACGCTGTACTCCAGCAATTCAAGACATATTGCAACCCCAGGCAAGACCGTATACGAGAGACACAGATTCTGGTCTAGAGACTAGTTAGAAGGTGAGGCAGTTGATCAATGGGTTACCGGGCTGAAAGCAAAGGCGGCATTGTGCGAATTCGGTGACCAACATGATCTTCTAATATGTGATAAGATTGTATTTGGCATCCACAACGAACGCGTGAAAGAGAGATTATTACGAGAATCAGACTTTACTTTGCAGAAAGCGTTGGATATATGCAGAGCAGCAGAAGCAGCAAAAGAGCAGGTGCAAGACTTCCACCCACCTCGACAGTGGCCCTCCTACGGAAAGAAGTGTTCAGCATGTCACAAGACAAACCATCTGGCCAAAGTCTGTCTTAAACGGCCAGGCAAATTAGGCAGGTCGAATTTCAGGTCGACGATGCAGATGAAGCAGGCAGTGATGAGAATGAAGAGCTACTGATGTCACCTATATTCATAGGACATATCCGGGACACGGCAGAATGGATGGAACGCCTTGATCTGGAGTGTACGCAGATTAATTTCAAGCTGGACACCGGGGCCTAGGCAAACATCTTGCCTTTTAAGGTGTACAGAGTTCTCAAGACAAAATTGCAGCCCACCAGCAAGATTCTTACAAGAATTGGTGGTGGTCAAATCACACCCAAAGGCACAACTCAGGTCAGTTGTTTAGTCAGCAGAAACAAGGCGAGCTGCAGGAAGAGGGTCACATTTTATGTTATCCGACGACAACCTAGCCATGCTTGGAAGAGCAGCGTGCGAGGACTTGGATCTCATCAGGTGTGTGGACAATGTGGTGCCTGTGGATATACAAACCAGGTCACACCAGGCAGCAACTCATCGAGCAGAACAAGGATATGTTTAAAGGAATAGGAGATTATGACAAAGAGTGACATCCAGCTTCAAGCAGACGCTAGTCCGGTGGTACAGCATCTGCGAGTCATACCATATGCAAAGAGAACCAAAGTGCAACAGATGTTGGAAAAACTGCAGCAACAAGGTATATACAATACGTCGAGGGACTGACCGACTGGCTTCACAATCTTGTGATAACAGAAAAGAAGAATGGGAACATGAGGATCTGTCTGGATCCAAGACCCCTCAATAAAGCCATCAAAAGGGAGAGACACCGAATACCACCAATGGCAGATGTCCAAGCCCGACTGGCTGGCAAAGCAGTATTCACAGTTGTCAACATGAAGGATGCCTTCTGGCACATCAAATTGCCTAGCGAGTCAGCCACGATGTGTGCATTCAGCACCCCATGGGGTAGAAAGTGCTTCACAAGGATGCCGTTTGGACTGGCTTCAGCCATTGAAGTGGTGCAGGAAAGGAACGATTCTTTTATTGTACATTTGGGGACATCCCAAATATTCACGTGATTGCGGATGACTTGATTGGCAGGCAAGACGGAAGAGGAACATGACAAAGCCCTCGCTCAGGTGTTACAACGAGCAAGAGAAAAGAATGTGCAATTCAGTCCCCAGAAGCTACAGTACAAGGTTCGCCAATGAGTCACATTCTTATTTAACAGGGACAGCGACCGGATCTGGAAAAGATTGAAGCAATTGCGGGGATGCCAAAGCCCCAAGACAACAAGCTGTACAGCGATTGCTACGCATGATTAAGTTCTTGGCCCCCTATATTCCAACGGAGTCCGATATGACAGCTCCACTCAGAGATTTGATAAAGGACGGAAGCATGTGGAAATGTGATACACAGCATGATGTGGCCATCAACGACATAAAGCAGGCACTCACTAGTGAACCAGTGCTAGCATTCTATGATCCTGAGCAACTGGTCATAGTGCAAGCGGACGCGTCACAGAGTGGCTTAGGGGCATGTCTTATGCAGCAAGGCAAGCCAGTAGCATACGCATCACGGGCACTCACAACCGCCAAAAGAGTTTACGCACAAATAGAGAAGGAAATGCTCATTGTTACCTACGGATGCAAGAAATTCCACCCCCATGTATATATGGAAAGACCACCAATATTGAGACCGACCACAAACCTTTGGAAGCTATAATGAAGAAGCCAATTGGTGCAGCACCACCAAGGCTCCAAAAATGATGCTACAGTTACAGAGAAATGACCTGGTGGTTCGTTATGTTCCAGGCAAGCTTATGTATGCAGCACATTCTGTCACGGGCGCACTGGCAACTAGTCACGACGCGGATCCAGAACTTACCAGTGACATGCAAGTCATGGTCCATGCTTTTGTCACTTCGCTGCCAGTAAGTGTGAAAAGAAAGCACAGTTACAACAGGCCATGGCAACAGATCAAGAGCTACAATGTCTCAATTGACAAATAGAAATGGGCTGGCCTCCAAAGATTGAGGATGTGCCAACCAAGATACGACCATACTGGACGTCTCGGACGAGCTTCATCAGGCAGCGGGCACATTGTTCAAAGGAATGATTATACCATCATACCAAAGGCGCTACAGTTACAATCAAACATGCTAAAGATTGTACATGAATCTCATCAATGGCTGGAAAGATGCAAAGAGCGAGCAAAAGCGGTCATGTATTGGCCAGGAATGACAGAAGACATCGACCGAGTGGTTAATCAGTGCAGGACCTGTCTGCGTTTCCGGAGAAGCAATACTAAGGAGCCTCTTTTGCCACATGCACTACCAACTAGTCCATGGGAAGAGCTAGGAGTGGATATCATGACTTTGAAAGCAATATAGATTATCTGATAGTAGCGGACTATTATTCCAAGTACATAGATGTTCAGCAACTGAGAGACAAGACATCATCGTCTGTCATTAACGCCATGAAGTACATGTTCGCTACTCAAGGTATTCCAGAAGAAATAATATCTGATAACATGCCGTTTGCAAGCAGAGAAATACAAGCCTTCGCCAATGAATGGGGATTCACTACAAGCCCGGGGTATCCGAAATCTAATGGCTTTGCAGAGAGGAACGTACAAACCATAAAGAACCTGCTCATGAAGACACTCGTGATGGAGGAGACCCGTACCTGGCACCCCTATACCGCAGCTGCAAGCGTCCCCAGCTGAGCTCCTCATGGTCCGAACCTTGAAGACAAAGTTGCCGGCAGCTCCAGGAGTGCTTCAGCCACAAATGCCTTGCAACGTATTGGAACAGCTGAACCAACAACAACGGCAGGAGAAGCATTATCATGACCAGGGAGCTCGACCAAGCAGATCTATGCCCAGGCGAAGTGGTCCGAGTGCAAAAGGGAAAAGAATGGGAACCCGCAGAAGTGATAAAGCAGCACGACACTCCGCGGTTGTACGTGATAAACACCATGGCAAAGTTCTGCGCAGAAATAGACGACATCTAAACCCATCACCAGAACCGCTCTCAGAACTTAGCGAGGGATTGGACTACAACTCAGACAACGTCGACAACGACGATACCAGTCTAGGAGATCCATCAGGCACCGTACAACAGGGACAGAAACTCCCAACCTCGCCAAAGGTGGCCAGATCGGGACGGGAGATAAGAAAACCGGCACGACTGAAGGACTATGTTATTTGTTGAAAGAGGAGAGATGTAACAGTAGTGACTGTATTAGTTTAAGGCTTGGAGCATGCGTAGTACAAGGTATGCTGAAGCGCAGAACAGCGAGTAACTTTAGTAGCTGTTTTGAGTTGCGTTACTAGAGACTATAATACAACTGAAAGCATTACAGGCTAAAGCATTGAATTTTTTAATTGAAACTGACAACCAAATATTGATTGAAGAACAAGGATGTGTAAAGTAGCTATAGTTCAATCAGCCACCTCCTGCAAATATCCAATCAGTTTATCAAGAATTCTTATCCACTTTGATTAATGCTAAATTGATATTTTATATTAGAGCTACATTGACTCTGCAGATGGTACTCTGACATACATTGAACTGGATCCAACAAGCAGTATTGGAAGAGCATGTCGACCAGATGAGGATCTTGGTGTTGTCATTGGTGGAGGTGGAGAGTTGGGACCTGTTGTGATAGGAGAAGGTGCCACTGATATGGACCGTCTTGACAGTCCAATTAATGAGTCCTGAGTTTGCTACTTTAATCATTTAATTTTTACGTTCCATCTACCGTATAATTCGATTTGATTACAGTTGGCACAGCTTCCTGATAGCAAACCAAAGGCTTTTTTCTTGCTAAAGCCACTCCAATATGATTCCTTGTTTTCCATAACATTAGCAAGTCTAAGTAAGTGTGCAGGCATGTGGTAGCCATTTGTGGAATGTGACTAAATCTATCACAACAAATTTGATCAATCAACCATGTAGGAGAGGAATAAGAAGAGGCCTTGGTATGAAGGGGAGAGATTCTATTAGTCTCTCAGACATGGACATACAGTGTGTACCATGCTAGAAGTGATTCTTGCATGAAAGGCACAAACAGCAATAAAAGTATTCTTAGATTATTGATAGTTTTGACTTAATGGAAGATGAGAGCATGTCCACACTGAGGATAGTATTCAGATGAGGTAAATGGTTGCTCAATGTACACACAACAAATGGACTAATTTTAAGCTCTTAATGCCTGCATCATAGGTCTGAAGATGATTTACCATGTCTCCAGAGACAGGGCCCTCCGTGTGCTACATGGAGTGTTTGGGCCAGTGCTGACAACCCACCTGGAGCTTGGCCAGAGCATCCAGGAGCACTGGCTATGGCGCAGCTCTGGGACTGGACACCAAGTCCCACACGTATCAGTCTGCTGCAAGATGTTATTCTGCCAACTAGAGGTCGTGTCCATGGCCAGTCCATGACCAGGTACTCATTTACACTCCTGAGTTGAGAGAAGCAATTGTGTGTGAGTTTCTTGCCCAATGAAATTATGCCGTAGCTCATCATCACTGTGACTTGAACTTACAACCCTGATGAGTCCCAGATGTATTCACTTACTAGGATGACTCTCTAACCAACTGAGCTAGAGCACCACACAAATGGATATGCCCTTCAGTAGTGAAGATAGCACCCCCTGCCTATTTGTGGGTAGGGCCTCCGGTGCTACTCAGAGTTTCATGCCACACTGTCCACCACCTTGTTCACCCCAGTCAAGGACCAGGTACTCATTAATAATCCTGAGGTGAGAGAGGCAATTGCATGTGAGTTCCTTGCCTAAGGGGATTACGCCTGTGCCTGTCCCGTACCTGAACTCATGACCCAAAGGTCCCCAATGTTTCCTTTCTCAAAATGTTCTCTCTAACCAATTGAGCTACAGACGCCACACACCCCCACACGCACACACACACACACACACACACACACACACACACTACTACTACTACTACTACTACTACTACTACTGAGAGAACTGGTGTATTTGAACAATCAAACGGCATCTGCTAAGACGCTACTACTACTACTACTTGAATAAACTACTACTACTACTACTACTAATAATAATAAAATCTCTACTACTTTTTTCAAAATACTACTACTGTATGTAAAAGCTTCCTCTGTAGCAACAAGTTTCTAGGTTGTAACAACTTTGAGATAAACAGTCTTCTATAATCTACTTTCTGCTGCTTCCAGCAGAATGTTGAAGTCCCTTGAGGTTCTGTGAAGCTTGGACCTGCATCCTCGCAAACACATCACGCAGGCCCGAAGGAGTGCAAATGACAGTCGACATCTCAGCCAGTTGATACTACTACTACTACTACTACTACTACTAAACAGGAATAAACAAGCCACAGGGCCAAGAAATGACAGGGGCAAAAATGGGAAGCAAGGAATCATAATGGAGTGGTGTAAAGCTGTGGTTGGCCTGTAATATGGGTAAATGTTGGTAGGAATGCTACATTGACAACAGTTGTCGTAAGGAACTATTTAGTAGTTGATTTCAATCCAAATGCAATGTTAATGTACCAAAATGTCATACTTAGCTAATATTGTTATGTTTATTTTTGTATCTTACTTGAATAATTTCTAAATGGCTGGCAAGACCTTAACATTGAACTTCCATAGAGAACACTTTGTACTGAGAGTGTGCATTTTTACGTGTGCTCTCTCTCTCTCTTTTGAAAGTTTAAAGCTAGCAAAATTCACGCGAGATGTTTTTTTAGTTGTATCTTATTGCTGGATTTAGTCATTGGTTTTGTAAATAGGATCGAAGAGAGCGTGCTGAAGAGATAAAATCACAAGGAAATCAAGCATTTAAATTGGAAGGTCTTACTATTTCAATTATTTCTATATAATCCAAAGCAATAAATGAACAAGCTGTGTTTTTGTGTAAACACAAGACTACGAGGGTGCAATGACTTTATACACAGAGGCGATACGGTTGTGTCCTCGCATATGTGAAAAGGAGCTTGCTGCTGTCTACTATGGAAACAGAGCCGCTTGTTATGTCAAACTGGTATGTGACTGATATACCTAAAGTTAGTTCATACTGCATCAGTGTATGTTTTTAGAATCAGAAGGAAGAAGCTGCTGAAGACTGTACAAAATGTTAGAGATCATACTGTATTATTATAGAGGTATTGCTAGAGCGAGTTGGTATGTGTTATAGCTCTTGATTTGCATCCATCGTATCTCAAAGTAAGAATACGAAGAGCTCAGGTATATGAAGAGTTGGAGAAACTAGAAGAGGCATTGAAAGGTCAGTCAATAGACATACAAATGTCCCATTTCTTAGTGCATGTCGTGTTTCCTGGATACTGCAGGTGAGGTTTTTAATGACATTCTGCCTTCTACAAAGTTGCTTGTCTTGCGGACATGATCTACTTCAGTTAGTCATGAAAGCTCTTTGTTCTTTGTTACAGATTATCAAACGATTCTTGAACAAGATCCGACATGTCATTCTGCTAGAGCAGCTTGCATGGTAACTTATTGGTTAACTTCATGGTGCTTGCGTTGTTGTGTATTGATTATTGGATCTACAGAGACTACCACAGCAAATAGAAGAACAGCGAGAAAAGATGAAAGCAGAGATGATAGGTTGATGCTTATGTCGATTATGCGGCTGTAGCTTCCTATAATCGCACTGTTACTTGTAGGTAAATTAAAGGAGCTGGGAAACACAGTATTGAAGCCTTTTGGATTGTCGACTGACAATTTTCAGTTTCAAAAAGACCCCAATACTGGAAGTTATAGCATGAACTTTAAAAAGTAAATAAATTGTTGTCAACGATTAAATTTAATTAGATATGCTTGAGAAATACAACAAGTTTACTGTATTACAGGTAGATGCAGCATACAGAACATAACTGTATCCATCCATCGTAATAAATTGTTTTACATATTTATCGAGGCAAAGGGCAATGTGATATTACTACCATTGTAGACAATATCATTGTCTGTGACACTAGTGTCCTCATACGTGGTGCACACACTTGCTTCAATGATAGCCTTCTCTTTTTCTATGCGCCGGTAGTTTGTGTTAAATTTTAGTATGAAGATAAATGTTGTGAAACATATCACTCCGACTTGTAACCAGACACCATTGGTGATGTCTGCTGGTGGTGCCTCATGGAAGTAAACAGTTTCGTTGTGAGGTGCAAATGTGGTGCACGTACCTGAGTAAGTGAAGTTCAAAGGAATGTCGTTCTTGTGTGTGAAGGGAGGAATTTGACCAATGAAGAAGAAAACGAGGCTCACTGTTTGCCTAAACGAATATAACTCAGATACTTGTGTTTATTATGCCAGCTGGCAACATACCTTGTTGTCCACAGAACTGCTGAATTTGTTGCCTCAGACAATGGAAATGATGTCTCAACTCCAAGTTCAAAGCTGACTGGCATCAGTATCATAGCAGATGATGTCAGTAATCCTAGGCTGAATGCAACTAGAATCTCAGAATTTCTGGTGGTTAACATCTGTAACAGTACAACATATTGATTATATTGTTATGTCAAGCCAAAGACAAATGGGGCAAAACTAACCAGGGGCATGGAATTTTCGTTCCTTTTTTACATTCTTATGATATAATCTATAGTTCCATGTTTTTTGTTATCATTTCAATATAAGAGATGTTTGATGCTTCTAGTAAAACTACTGATGAAGAGCTCTGGCTCTAGAGCTTTTTGTATGTATTGGAATCATTAACGATTTGGCAACAACAGTAACACGAATGTCATTTTTTCTTAATTAAAATTTATTGATTTTATTTTTGCATAAATTTTTATAGTTGTTTGATAGTAGATAATAAAATTGTATAGTTACCAATTCTAGCACTTAAGACAAATAATTGTATAATATATCATGTAACTACAAAAGTTTCAGCTCTTGTAGCATTTTTTATTCTAATAACTGTTGCCCATAGCCACTGTTAGAGACATAGTGTATTTGTTAGGAAGCCAATTGTATAAACTCTTTGTTAATGGCTAAAGAATTGCTGCCCTGCATGGTTTCATTTGGAACAGCTGATACGAGGAACAAGTAAATTACACCTTTTCTTGTTTTCTGTTTCTCTTTTTGCTTTCACTTCTTTTTGTGATTACTCTTTGTACAAGGGTATTTTTGCACTATTTGTACCATCTCTTCCTGATATCGTCATTTAGATCTATCTTTCCTGTGTAATTTAAGTACAGAGAAAGATTTGAGCTGGTGCAGACTTACGGTAGCAAAGGCGATTGCAAACAGAGAATGTCCTAGAAAGCAAGCTTTTGCCATAATATTGAATCTTCTAGTTTTGTCCACAAAAATGGTGCTGATTGCAGCACCTGGTATGCCTAGAAATGTAATGATTGCTCCACAGATGCCAGTGAATTTCTGCAAAGAAGAAAATGTAATTTATCAAACATTGCGAAAAGCCTACTACTCTATACATTGCTAATGCCTTCAGGACACATTACAACGTCTACTAATGTTTGCAGTGAGCTCGAAACACCAGAAGCTGCTGCCCACGTCAGGAGAAGATTCCAATATGATCCGATCTTGCACATCTAGTCGAAAGTTATTCAGTAGACTAGCCGGTTTATTAGGTTAACAAGTAATAGTACTGTAAGCATACCTCTTTTAGTTCTTCCGTATACTTCTCTTTGTTTTCGATTCTTGCACAAGGCGAAGGTGGTGACGGTGGCTTTGAGTTGATGAAGGCAAGCAGTAATGTTAGCAAGAAAGCTGCGACCATTGCGAGACCACTGTATAGCCATATCTACTCACGCACACAACCACCATGCAATTTTTATCCAGCAAATGCATTTTACTATACCCGCGCGTTGTATGCTATACACACTTTGCTTTACCTGGGCTGCTATTCCATCTTTCTCGGTCGCCAGCGACGGAGACACCAAATTCGCAACTGCGATTCCGAATGGATGAGCTGTGGAACTCACAAATATTTGAATATATATACCGTAATTTCCGATGCATGTGTATATATGTAGAGATTTTTGGAAACAGGCTAGATAATCGTCTGGATATTGATTCAACAAATTGTGACTGTTTTAGGTCATGCATGCAGATAGTAATTTTTGTTGCAGCTTTGGGTAGATAAACGTATCGAACTATTTACATTTTCCGAGTTTTTCATTTTGCCAGTTCACTGGGAGAGCTATAGAGTCTCCGTTTCTAGATAATTGTTGCAGTATCAGTTTTCTCAAGCCAAGGTTAGAGCTAATTAGATTAAATAACACTTTAATTGTTTAATGCCCATAAAAAAACACTCAATTACGCTAAAATTAAAGGACGGTGTTCACTAAAGCACCTGCCCTGTGACTCGCCAACCAATGCTCGCATGCACTCTATCCTAAAGGCTAAGACTTTCACTATGACTTGTACACGTATACGAAGCACATCATATACAATGTTATATAGTTGGTTTTTTCGCTTTTTCAAATTCGGAAATCACGGCACTTTATATTCGTCAATTAAGTTAATTAAGATAAAACGCCAGATATAACCTATAGAAGCTAGGTTTGCGGTTGCTCTTTCTTGGTCTCCGAACCATATTGATGCCAGTGCCGTCGGGCAGCATAGAAGGAACGGTACCGCCGCGGCAGCCATCAACTGTCCAGTAAACAAGACAGAATACGATGGCTGGCTTCCTAGAATACTCACAGCACGGACTAGTCCACCACCGCCAGACAAATAAGCACCGAGTAACATCTTATAATTGGAGACTTTTCGTTAGCGAATAGACAGAAAACTTGAATGTCAGAACACCTAGCTTACCACAAATCCTAATCCTTTTGTGTGAAGCAGCCACGCAGCGGCGAAACCACAAGGAATGGCGCAGATTGCATCAAGTAACAAAAGCACGTTGACTTTGAAGTACGTAACGTTGTAATACTCGGCCACCCGATAAGTAATGGTTGCAAACGACACCAACAGCTGTATATACGGTAACGTTGAAAAAACGGCATCCGAATAAATTTACTTTACTGTACAATATTTTGACAACATCGTGAATTACCATTGCGTTGGAAAAGACAACAAGACTTAGTGCTGCTAGCATTATCCATCTTCGCTTGTAGAGATTGAACACGAGAAAGCTGATAGTGCCCACTCCGGTATCCTCGTCTCGGCAAGGCGAACTGGTCTTAGTTGGACGAGTCGCGTTTTCCAATCCAGAAGTCGCTCTATTTACTAACACTTTTTGCTCCATGTCTCAATGTGCTGAAGATAGAATTAGTCTTATTACACGGAGGCGAAAAATGTAGATACCGCAGTGGACTGTACCACTCAGTAATTGAGAAATTACAGAAGTTGATAACAATGATCATGAAGTTCTAGAAAACGACATCTAATTAACTAAATGATTGACATCTAGAACATGCAGTATGAATTAAAGCAATATTCAACGAATTGCCCAACAATCGGTAATTAGGCTGCGATTATTACAACTTGTACTAGCCTAGCGTCGCTAGATTTTGTGATCTCTTCACCTACAGCAACGTCTGAAACTCTAGGCTGTACGTTCTCTAGAGTCATTGTTATTCGCTGCCTAAAGACGTTGAAGCCATTCTACCGTGTACAAGTAAAATAGTAAAAAAAGCTGTCAACAAATCTCATCGGTGATGCGTTTGGACGTCACATGCGTAGGACAGACAATTAAAGCAGCCTGCACAGTGCACACTAACCATTTTCAGGCCCGGATCCAGATGGGGGTTCAGGGAGTTAAAAAACCCTCTTTTCCAATAGGCGTGGTTCAATAATTTCATATAATTTCATTAGAAAGAGAAAATTAGTAATGCTATTAATAACTACTACAAGGTCAACCCCCTCTTTCAAAAATTCCTGGATCCGGGCCTGCATTTTCCTTTAGCAACAGTGGTGGGAATTGATAGTGAACGATCAGAAGCAACCATCTGGTAGACAAAATTCTCATCTTATGATGGTAACAGCTTAATTAATAAACTTGAATGGCAACAACAGTTACACAGGTGCGGTCTGCTGCAGTAGTCAATGACCATATTAAATTTAAGTCCTGAATCAAATTGTGAGTTTCTTGCCCAAGGAAATTATGCCCTAGCTCGCCATCACGATGATCTGAAGAACTGGTAGATTGAAGAAGTTGTATGTACATGTACAATTTTTATTCAAAATTTGAGAAATAAAATGCAGCGTTTATTCGAGGGTGGCGTTTAATCGAAGAAATACGGTATCTAACTAACTAGGTAAGATTAACTTAATTAATTAACTACGCATGTAGTCTCAAACCTTCTATCACACGCATGCGTAATGAACATTCATAGCTACTCAACTCAACTTGGCTCGTTTACTATGTGGAAGTTCGTCCTTTTGTTGGCTTTATCAGCGCCTGTTTTGGCGATAAACAACGGTCTGGGTCGTACGCCTCAAATGGGTTGGAATTCATGGAATCACTTTCATTGCGGGTGAGGGAATCGGTTTTTGTGGTCTATTGGAACATGCCGCTTCTACAGGTGTTACGACCTATCATTTATAGGATCAACGAGGAACTGATCATGCAAACCATTGACGCTGTTAATTCCTCTGGACTACGAGGTCAGCAAAATGTGTGGTTTGATTAGTTTTCTAAGGTCAGGTCACTAGACCAAAATCACTTGTTTGACATGGATTGTATGCTAAGAATCCGACAGCGCGTTGTAAAAAGTTTAGTTTTGCTTTAATGTTAACATCAACTTTTAATGTACAGAAATGGACGCACCCATTATACTTCATACCCAACCCATTCCTCAAAGCATACAAAAAACTTGGTATAGTTAAAACAGCAAAAAATATTACAATAAAATTCCAATCCATAAATTTAAAATTTTAAATTTTGACAAACATGCCCACCAGCTAAAACATAGGTGCCTGTGCTCCTGTCGAACTGATTTTATTCTTGTGGCCTAATGTTGACTGATGAGCTACAAAGCATTTCTCTTCTTGATTATGCATGGATGCTTAGACTAGACTAGACCCAGTCTCACTCCGCGAGGATTGGCAAACCGGGAAATGACAAGGGCGGAGTGAGACTGGGTCAAGTCTATGCTTAGACTCGTGACCAGCCTTGCCTCACTTTCGTTATTCCCAGATGTTCAATCCTCGCCACACTGAGGATTGAACATCCGGGAATGACAAAAGTGCGGCGAGCCTGGTCACAAGTCTAGTAGATGGTTGTTCTTCATTGGTTGTGGTGTTTGTGTGTAGATGCCGGTTATAAATATGTGAATTTGGATGACTGTTGGCAGGTGTCTCGGTTTCCTAACAAGACAATAAGTTATAAATTATGTGCTTTTGGAATTCTACATTTTTTACTTTTATCCCGTTTTTCTTTTGACAGTGCCGGATCCAAAAGCTTTTCCGCATGGTCTCACTCCTCTTATCGATCATGGTAAAGGGCATTATCAGTCAGTGCTAACATCTTATTTCATGATCCGTGTGTTGGTACATTATCAGCTCATTCACTGGGCCTTCTGTTTGGTGTCTACAGTGAAGCAGGCTATAAGACATGTGCAGGTCGTCCGTAAGTGCTCAAAAATCCATGCGACATCTGCAGTCACATTGAAAGGGTTGTCTGTACTAGCGGTTCACTCGGTTATGAAGTTGTTGATGCAAACACGTATGCCAGTTGGGTAAGTAATAGTTTTTGATAATATTATAATTTGTTTGTTCACTAAGATCGTGTGTTTAGAAAGTCGACTATTTGAAGGTAAATATTAAACTGTAGCAAAAATGTTGCTTTGTCCTGTTTCACTGTCACACATTTCGTCTCATAGTATGACAACTGTTACACTGACCATACGAAACCTGAAGTTCGTTACCCCGTTATGAGAGATGGTAATGTCACAAATGAAATGAGTTTGAGTATTTGGAATTTATTGCTGTCTGGCTAGCTCTCAACAAAACTGGAAGGCCTATCTTCTACTCCATGTGTGAATGGTAAGGTGCCTTTCTTGACTGACTAATGATCTACTACTGTATACATTTTGGAAATATTGTACATACAAGGACATGCTGGAGGTTGACATACATCAACATTTTATCAAAACGCAGTAGAAACGAAACTGTTGTTAGTCATTTCAAACATGTACAGTAGGATGTCACCGTTTCAGACACGTATGGGCTCATTCACATTTATACAGTTTTGGACTTGTACAGCATACCTTTTTGTATTGAAGCACTTAGAACTAATACATTTTTATCCAAGGGTATACACTGTATGCCTACCTAATGACATGCACTACATCGCCCTGCCCTTTAGCACACAAGGCCAGCCCTTTAGCACACAAGGCCAGACCAGTTATCATTTGCTTTTTGTACCCCTGACAGGTAATTGTGACACTTATCAGATCATTTACATGAATTAACAGACTAAATGTTTAGTACATCCAGTGACGTCACTAGACCTTCAAATTGTGGGAGGCCAACTGCTAGAGTCATAACACTTAGTAAGTTACATAAGACCACATCAATTGTCTAGAAGGCCACACTTATACCGCTAGTAACTTCAGAACCGAGCTGGACCAGATAACTATTCTGCAAGATTGTCATTACTTTACTCTACTCATTCGATAAAGACCTCGTTTTGATGTTGACTTTGGCCACCTAGATCACTTTCTACTATACCTGGCACGGTTCTGAAGTATCTATTCTGAACGTAGTATTACTATATATTAAGGTGGGTGCATGGACCACCAACGGCTTTACTGAACAATGCCACTGAATGTACTGTAGCTATAAATCTCTATTTTGTAAAAATTTGTTTCATGGTCTTATGTAATTTGTCTATATTAGGGGTGTTGATAATCCTGCAACATGGGCAGCTGCAGTAGGGAACAGTTGGCGAACGACAGGAGATATTGGTGATAGTTGGAATAGCATGATCGGGAAGGCTGACCAGAATGACAAGTGGTGGAGCTATGCCAAACCTGGTGGATGGAATGAGTTAGTCTCGATGTTCTACATAGTTACCAGTTCTATTTACCCATTTGTTTCTAGCCCCGACATGCTGGAAGTCGGTAATGGTGGTATGTCGAAAACCGAGTACATAACTCACTTTAGCCTGTGGTATGTGATTTTTGGAGTCACCAGATCTCATACAGCGTGAGAGTTTATGGTTGTGAAGGTGTCTGATGAAGTCACCACTTCTAGTCGGTTGTGATGTTCGAAACATGTCACAGGACACATTAACGATTTTGACTAACAAAGAAGCCATTGCCGTTAATCAAGGTAACAAAGACACCCTAACTCTCTGGTTGACATTAATAGCAATGCCAAGAAACAGACATAACTTGTGTTCATCTTGTAGATCCACTGGGAGTTCAAGGACACAAAGTCAATAGCTCAAACAATTTAGAGGTTTATGTGCCATCCGATATAATAAATAATAGTAATGATAACAATAACAGTGCCAACAGCAATTAACACATCAGACGACATGATCACCACACATTGATTAATGTGAATGTTAGGTGTGGGCTGGTCCACTTTCTAACAAGACTGTAGCCGCCATCCTCCTGAACAGAGGTACCACCAAAGAGAAGATAACTATGGATTTTAAGAGTGTCAATATCACATCATCTAAAGCTGCCATTCGCGATCTTTGGCAACACAAGGTGAAGCACAAAACGTCTTATTGCTTGTTGAAATACCTGTTTCATTTAATTTGCAACTAATTGCAGGATCTTGGCACTTTCACTGACTCCTTCATGACTGATGTAGATCCACATGGTGTTGTTTTTGTGACTGCCAAACCCCAGTAGCCTCTGTATAGATAGGGGTGTCTTGGATGTTGCTTGTTGCATACTACAGTATTGCTTGTCATTGTGATTTCAACCTATTGCAAGCCATGTGACTTCGTTATGTCAAATTGTTTTCATTTTCATGATTCCCTTGTGTTTCAATAAATGTGCTCTTTGAGGATAATCATTTCTGTACCATATACTTGAATATATGTACATTGCATACCGACTGAAAGTCAATCACATGTAAATTTGTGCACTGTTCTATCATACATACACATGTCATGTGTCTGTAGAAATGTTCACGACAAGTGGTGTAGTCGGATTAAATTGATAAATCAGGTAGTTGCACTGTACAAATTATACAGTGGAACACACCTTGCTATGTCACATTCAGAGAGTTTGCCAAAGAATGAGACACTAGAGCAAAACAAGTTTGAAGTCATCAAGTAGGTGTCAAAGTCATGAATGATTGTACTCTCTACAACAACAAGATATAATATCCCATCAAGGTGCATGGCTGTCTACTTAGATTAATTAACCTCCAATTAGCAAACTGACCAAATTCAACAACAGCATCTACTATACGTAGGGCCAATCTGTACACCTCATAATGGCCCAAGGGTCCAGCTAGTTTCCCCCTTCTGGGCGAAAGACAAACCATGTGAACATTAACGAGAAATAAGCAATCATAAGAATCCATTAGTCATTTGATGTCAAATTAATCCAACTGCTTCACAAAAAAAGAATGAATTTATCAAACCCTAAAAGAAGCACATCACCATATGCATAAAGTTTCTACTATAACACAAAGGGATATGCCAAATAAACTAGAAATTGATAAGTTCTCTAAATCAATACTTTAACCTCACTTATGAGTTTAAGCAGTCAGACCGAATGTGACGTTCATAAGCCAACAGGTACCTGCTCAAAGCAATAGGATGTGTGTATACGTGTACAAGACATGGCAGTCACGTGATTACTTTTCATATTGCTTCTTGGCAGAAGATGCAGCACTAGTGATCAGAGTGGTTCCACCCATATGGAGATAGACATCTCGCCACAGCTTTGATGCAGTTACCTGCAGACCACATTAACTATGTCAGACACATCGCAAAGAGTTCGCAAAAAAATTGACTTTAGAAGTCTACAGCTGAACAGTACATCAAACACAAACATCTAAAACTAAACTAATAATAGGCATTTCCAACAGTTATTGGTTGCCAAAGTCTAACCATAATTATATCCTGACCTCCAAATTGGTACAGCCAGTTGATCTTGATGTGCTACCATAATACAAAGTGACGCTGTACTGCTCTCATTCCTAATTCATAACATTGCCTAGCATTGGTTGAGTCTCTGCTGTGAACTGGAGAAAGATAAAACAGGTGCAGGTTTCCTTTACCCCGTACAGCTGCCCTCTATTATGGCTGATACAATGAGTGTGGAAAGCTTGCACAAAGATTACTCCTAAATTCTCTTTACAGTTAGAGAATGATCATGCAATAACAATAGACTTCACTCATGACGACCTCATACAATTACCTAATACAATCACACAGTTTGTAAATTGTCCTCTGGCAACACACATACTGCTCTATTCGTGTCATTCGTCACATATTCTCTCTTCGTAATCATCTTCACTTATTGTTCCTTTATGGAGGGGCACCATTTCCTAGTTTAGTGAGCATTGGTCAACAGAAAATTTATAGAAACATCCATAAAGACGGTAGCTCTGTACTACACAGTAATGACCATCAATCCTAAACTACCTTACAATGATTCAAGTGAGTAACACTGCGACAGTAATTCCTCCCACCTTGCCATGTACAGTGTCACTACACATGAAGGTAGAACTTAGACACCCACACTGTGTTCATTCATGTAAGTAAATGTAAAGCAATCAAATTTACGGTAAGAGAATCGGCATTTCTCAATCTGCTGTTGTAGTTAGTTGTGTTGCTTGTGTACAGAAACGTTAAAGTAAGTAAGACTTTTGGAAATGCCTATAAAGTCGATAAAAATATTAATATCATCAAATACAGTAACCTCATCATAGCCGCCAAGATGCTGGGTGCAGTTGAAAAATGCAAACAAATTCACTAAACACAGAACCACCAGCAAAACAATTCATCAATAGTCTATGTACAACTCTACTGCTATAAAACCTTGTTGAAATCCCATTCTTGGTGGAGGACCCATTGGAGTCTGTTGATCTGCCATAAACTGCTGCAGCGATTCCATGAATTCCCGTTCTGCTTCTTCTTCACTCCAAACAGATTTCTTTACAGGCTATAACAAAAATCAAACTAATATAAAAACTCAAACTTCTTTTGACGAACATTAGTACAACATAACTAACCCCTAGTTCTTCAGTGATATCAAGAGAATGACGACGTTTTCTCCTACCCGTTTGCTCTCGTACAAAGTTAGGAACTGCCAAACATAAAACACTGCTAATCAGATTACGAGAAATCAAAATATGACAACAGAGTTGACTTAAACATCACAGCTACTATAGATAAATAGAACAATATTGGCAAGAAAACTTCCTTCGTACTACTCCATATTCTTATAATCTTATGCTAACATAGAAATTTGAGATTTCAAAATAATAACCTGTAGCTACAATTTAGAAATAAGGTAGCCCTCCATACCAATGCACAGAGTTACTGCAACTCTCCTCCTACAAAGACAACAATAATCGAACAACTTTCTTGGAATTCACTGCCAACAACAGCCTTTCAAGCAACACAATCAAATGCTTACTAATGCTAACCAAAACCAAAACCAAAACCAAAAAAAAACTTAAAACAAACTAGCATAGTACTATATCATGCATGCATAGTGATTTCCAACCCTACCATATTTTCCTTCTAGACCCGAAATTCATCAAGATACTCATTAACACCCAATTATCTTAACAATGCTCATAACAAACATATCCCAATGCACCTGCTCTCTGCTAAGAAATCTATCAATGCTAATATACATCAATATCAATAATTTACCTGACATTGCCATGGTGACACCCAATTTTAAAAGGTTCGGATTCTTGAACAGTGCTCTACAAAATATTAACCGTGTGTTGTCATCTGTCACCTTCATTCCAGTCATAGACTCAATATCTGGATGACACCAAAGTCTCTCATACTCTGCTAGCCTAAGCTGTAGTGCTTTGTACCGACAATAATGAGAATAGCCGACCAGCACAACTGTAGGAAGAGTCGATGAAATGTTTGAGCAGAGAGCAAACAATTCAGTAATGTCTCGTTTTACTACCATACTAGTTCTTCTCACAACATGTCTTTGAGCCTTTACTTCTGCACTGAAAATCTTCTTCTGTTTTCTTCTTCTTCTTCTACGTTGTGGTCGCTGTCCATTCTCTGCACCTTTTGCCATAATCTCACTATCATCATCATCTTCCAGCTCACTGCCTTGAATGTGACCAAATGAGTTTACATTTTGCTCATCTTCAATTGCCATTTCTGCTTGTTCTCTCGACTGCCTTCTTTTCTTTTGTAATTTGAGCTTTCTAGCCCTTGCCAATATAGGAGCTGCTGGATTAAAGCTCCATCTGCGAGGTGCACCGTGAATCTTACCAGAAATTGAATGCGTCCTTCTAGCTGTATCTTCAGTGCCTGGTTGTACAATAGTCTCCTCCGTACTGATCATAGAAGTTGGTTCCGATCTTTCATCTGTATAAAGCATCTTTGCATGTGTGTGATCATTGCATCCTTGTTCTTCTTTGATAGAAATAGTAGATGTCAACAACATCGTAGTACCTGAATGCCTACGTTCTACACTGGGCAAACTGAGATTAACGGTAGTTACATCATTTAAAGAATTGTCAGTTGCTTTAGACACGACAACGTCTGATACTTCAACAGAACCTAGTTCAGACTTCTGTGGTAGTGAAAGAGACTGACAGTCTAAATTTTGTGCCACAGATGACAGTGGAGATTCTGTAACAGATCTTGTCGTGACTGCTTCCGTCGTTTCCTTGCTCCTCTTGTAGACATGCTTCCTTCCCTGCAGTGGCACTTTCTTTCTTCCTTTCTTGTGCAAAGGTGCTGACGTCTCATTCTCCACCATATGCTTGTTCCTTCTACCATTGGCAGAATTGTAACACCGTTGCTGTGCAATACCTACCACTGGTTTCTTATGACCGTCTTCAAGACTTCCCTTCGTCATTCCTGGTTGACCTTTCGCCACTCTAGGTTTTGGTGTTGAGTTTCTCCCAAGTTCGTTCACTGTTGGTGTCTTTCCCTTTCCCCTCGGCATATCATCAAGTTCACTAACAGCAAACCCCGAGGCAAAAAGAGGTGTTCTCTTTAGACTTGGCCTTCCTATGTCATTAAAACAATAACGTGACTTCCTGTTGTCACTGATTTTTGACTTCTCTTTCATTTCAGTCACAATTGTCAGAGTGTTTCTCATCTTTGCAGGTATTTCTTCCCACTCTCGTTTATATGTAGCCATAGTTCCACTTGGCCACAACGGAGCCATCTGAGCTCTGAGATGCCACTCAACCAGTTCCGAGCATCGTAAAACAACCGTTCTATTCCATAAAAGAACCTCATCCTGAACATAACATAAACATAATCAATCACCAATATATAATACTGATGCTAGATGATAGTGGACTAGCGTGATGAAAACTCGCAAATCATAACTGATTAGCTTTGACAACTATTGTGCTTACTACCGTACTCGCTTGATTATTACCCCACCCCAAATGGTTGGGCAGAGTCAAAGGTCAAGTATGCAGTGGGGTCTCTCTCAAAACTGACACATAAACTATTAATTGGTGGAAGCGATTGATGTTTAACTTTAACAGCATGTTGCTACACTATAGTAGAGCATCAAACAACTGTCACTACCTAAAATATAGAAAAAATAATTTTCTATACAGTATCTGAGTCATCAAAACCTCGACAGGCATGCGCAAGTTGAAAAATGTCAGCATTCCTACAGGTGCAAATCTAGTGAACAGTCACTTGGAAAGCATCAATTGGCACTGAGGTGTGAAAATCTCGAGCCTTGGCCAAAGTAGGGGCTGAAGCCTTACTTGAGCCTTAGGGTAATAATCAAGCGAGTGCAGTAGCAGCTCATCAGGTTGTTTAGTAACAATTGTATTGGTGTCTCTGCTGATGCATACAAATTTTATGTACAATTTAAGTAATATACAAGAGCACGACTACATGCAATTCGAATATACCTGATAACTAGCAAAAGCTACATTAGGTGTTGTTCAAGATCAGTGCAATGCTTGATTTCACTTTAACTTAACACAACAGGCAAAACATTTATTTCACCTAGAATTTATTATCAGAAAATCTCATTTGCATCAAAAAAAGAATACATAAAACTAAAGTTATTCTATGGTCATACAGTACATCTGTAGCTCTTCAGTACAAAGACTTGACCCATTAAATAATACACAGCACAAGAAATCAACCACTGTAGTTCTTTCTAGTAAGAAGTACTCAGTGTAAGACATAAGTCACTTGAAAATCACAAGTTAAGCCTGGTTTACAATATGACGCTGACAACGCTCGCGACAATGCTCGCAAGAAGACGCCGACTAGGTGTCAAACTGCTGACGCTGGAGCTGTACCATTTAGAATATCATTTGATGAGCGTCAGCAACAAACCACTATGCACATGCTCATCATGATCGTCTACCATGAATACAAAAGTCTGTGATTAGGTTTTCATTTCCTGAGTTTTCTCCCTCACCAAGTTGTCACGGAGACGCTTCCACATTTTTTGGCAGCCTGCTGCTGGAAGCCCGGTTTTCGATACATTTTTCCAAGCGTTTTTCTTGCGCCTCGTATCTCTAGTGACTTGATCTGCCTCAACTTGTGGCAAGCAGTTGTACCTACACGTATACGCTTTCGGTAGGCTAGTCTTCCATAGTTTAGTTCCGGCTATTTCACTCCCGGATTTGATCTCTGATTTGTCGACAAAAGGCACGTGCTTCCAATAGACACTAGAGCACTTCCGGTTTGTACGCTAGAGTTGAACTCGATTCAACTCTAGTGTCGGCGATGCTGACAACGCGACGTGTAAGTGGTTACAATATGACGCCTGCCTGAGCGTTGTCACTAGCGTCTTCGTCAGCATCCTTGCTGGCGTCGACAGTGTCATATTGTAATCCTAGCTTAAACTAACCAACAAGAAAATAGCTGGCTCATTGCAATATTTATCAGAATGATACAAAAATGTAAGGTTACAGAAAGTTATGCAAGGCCAACCACAACAATTTACAAACAAATTGTACAAGAACAAGAAGAGAGCAATGTTCCAAGGTTACAAAGATCACAAGCCAAACCAAGTAAAGTCATTCTTCTCATTACAAGCTTTCAATAGCCGTAAGTCGAGTGTTGTTCATGTACTTAATAAATTAAAGCAAGAAGTTCTAGTCTAATACCAGGATTCTCCCTAAAGCGTGGTAGCATGATGCAGCGCCACGCTGAGAAATCCCAGCCACGTGACCAAGCACAATCGCGCGTAAAGAAAAACGAGAAAAGAACTGCATTCTAATTGACTGCGAAAGTCGTTATTAGAAGGCTAGTCACTGAAGAACAAGTTCGTGGTCAACCACTTAACTCTTCCACTTTCGAAGTCAATTTAGGACGTCCAGACGTTTCGTTTACGTGATTAAGGTCTGGAATTTTGAGGCTATGCAGATGTGTGCATTAATGTGTGCGTGCGTAAACAAACATGGAGATGAACTGCGAACGAGGGTTCTCAGTGATGAAACGAGTGAAGACTCCACTGTGCAACCGCCTAAACACCAGAACTCTAGATTCACTGATGAGAATTCGTTTGGAAGGACCTGATATATCAAGTTTTGACTTTGAGCAAGCTGTTGATGATTGGGAAAAGGTTCAAAACCATAGAATTAATGTCTGTTGAAATCTTGCCTTGTTACGTGTAATGGCAGCCGAGCTTAACTACTAAGCAGTTTGAAGCCATCAACAATAATATTAACTAGCAAAAGTCTGGGTATCCGAGAGTCTGTCACAGAAAGGGGCATGTCTTACAACTACCGTCTGTCTCCGATTTTGAAATCCTGGAGAGAACCCTGTAATACCATAATAAAACATCTTCACCCATAACTCGTCTGTCACTGAAAGTTCAGTTCTATCACATGTAGATCAATAAAAACTAAAACATATGCCAGAAACGCACAATTTCAATTTGACACAGAACTGAATTTCAGCACTAATTGCTGCATAGTCAAAAGAAGTTGTAAAAATTTAATTAAAACACCAGTTATGTGGATTGTGGAGACTTGACCTGCTATAAACAGCCATGTGACCTCTTGACGTCACAGGAAATCAAGCAGCAGTGATATCAGCTTCAGCTCCATATAATATCATTATGGTAATCGTCACAAGGATGTACATCACATAAGAGCAAAACAAACTCCCAAGATAGTTTGAAAAAGCAGGAAATATCTGACTTCCAGATAATTTCAACTATGAGCCACCAGAAACAGGACATTGTAAAGTCATGTGACTGAGAGAATAGTACTCAAAAGGTATTGATTCACTTCCGGTCTGAGTAGCTGTGTGTGTGTGTGTGTGTGTGTGTGTGTGTGTGTGTGTGTGTGTGTGTGTGTGTGTCTGTGTGGCTGTCTTCTCAAAATGTGGCGCATTTCCAGTACTGTCAAATAGTCCAGTCATGAAACAGTATTTGCTTTTGGTAGTACGTAGCAAAATCAGATAATAAATAGACAGCCAAGTACACCCTGCCAACATTCACGACAGAGTTACCAGAGCAATGTTATTCATGTTCACAACTACTCAGTCTGGCAGAAATGAACAGTGGAAACTGACATGTCTGCAACAACTAACGAGAAATCAATCATTTTGCTAAAAACAACAATTATAACAGGAACCTAAATTTGCAAAACAAGGAGTGACATCCATGACCATTATGTGAGAAATGGTTACTTTGATGACTACAGATTAGTTTACCTTTGTTTTGCAATTGATCACGTAAAATAACTGTAATTCTTGCAATTTTAGGTGTAGATCATACAAGTAGCTCACTTGGAAGCGTAATGGTGTCTAATTTGAAATACTTCTCACAGAGTCAATCGTTCCCTCAGAGAATTCAGCAGTGAAAATGAGGGTGAAACACAGTTTCACTTACTAATAGAAAGAAGCACAGTCAAACCAGCTATCAGATAAAACACCTCAACTAACACAAGTCCAATATTCCTAATAGTCTTTGATGCTGCTTACGTCAACATTTCTCAACATCTGTTTAGAATAATCCTTAATGATCAACACACTACGGGACATCGCATAAAATCGCACTTATTTCAAAACATAACACTTTTCAATAGGCCTTGACATCTACCTCTCTTGTCTATTCGAAACTTTTCTCGCATAATTTTTATATCTGTCACAATATTTATATCTGTCACAATTGTTATATCTGTCACATAATCTGTGTCTCCACAGTCTTGATTGACACTCCACTGTCGTTGATTTCTATTATGATGATGATGAGCACACAGCACCAGAAGCAGAATTAGAGACAACCATTAGTTTTCCCAAGTAGTTTTTGGTCTTTGGAAATTACTGACAACACAGCTGCACAGAAATAACCTGTTCTTGAGTACCTCCCATGCCATTAGATCTCTATGTGTCATCCTCACGACGCTTGACTTCATGCAGACAAAGGGACATTGGCATGACACATCATGAACACATTTACAAACTCTTCATATTCATTCCTTGGAGAGTTGTACACAGGTTTCCATACGAAGCAAGCTTTCTAAAGAGGTACAGCTAACAAGACATGATCAACACACCCTGTCAGGCTGCACTGTTACCATAGAAACATTGAGCACTTAATTAACACCATTGCTTCGTCTGGCATGTTGCAAAAGCTCTGTTCTCTAAGAAAAGGTTCAGCATTTTGCTAAAGCTGCATCTGTAGCTGTGATTTTCTGAGAAGTTGAGAACGATTGTAGACTCGTATTCAAACAAATACACCACAAAGCAAACATTACGCGATTGTGTACCTTTTTGATTCAAAAGTCGTTCAGACCACCTACATCCCTTTAGAAATGTGTTATTTTTGAAAATACATGTGAACTTATGAGATGCTCCCATAACTAAATTTCTAATACTGTTGCAGCCACTCCTGTCCCAGGGATGTTGTCAGCCAAACAGTCTAGCATCCAGTGGTTGCTGTGTGCTGCTTCTTGTACACAGTTGACACGTACTGACAACTTTTCTAGTCCCATGAAAGGTGCAATCATTATCGATATCTTGCAAGTTAATCATCTCGAAGTAAACATCAGATCAAGATGTGATAAATGGCCAACTATGACAACAAATACTCCAACAATCAGTTGGTAACGGATAGCTTCCCTCGGTGTACTTATCTAAACTTATAGTAACTTGTGACTACAGCATAGCGTCAGGCGGAAAAAAATTTATATCAACTACGAAATTGAGCGGGTAGAGCACGACACATGTACAAAGCAATTTGACTGACGTAAACCTGGCGCCCAGTTTCTAACGTAAAGTCGCGACAACAAAGACATAACCAAAACACACAACGGTGTTGCACGACCGACCTGCCCGTGTTCCGGGTGTCGACCTTTCGGTGTGTCTTCGGGCCGAAAGAACAGTCGACCTCCAGCAAACATTCTAGCATTGGACAGCTTCTGCCACAGTGTGTGTATTTGTAATAAGCAGACGGCGGCGTCGCGCGATGATTTTATCCAACACAGGTCGCCGAGAGAATAGCTTCTCTCCTCACTGCCGTGCGTACACTTGAACGAACGGTAGAATCGTACAATAGAATCACCGCCCAACGGAGGGCCATACCACTGCGAAACAGAAAACGAGACCGTCACATATCGACACAATGAGAAAGAGACACAAGAAATCAAAAAATATACCAAGTATTAAAAATCGACAACACAGAAACAAATTATTATCGATCAATAAAGGGAGAAGGTAGACTTCTTACTTCAAAGTCGAGCTGACTCATGGGAGCTCTTGTGCCAAATAAAAAGCGCATGCGCAATTGTAGATTAGCATCATGGAGTCAAGTGATGGTAATCGATTTGCTTCGTACGCTCTGGTAACAGAACAACTGAAAGACTTAATCTCTCTGAACGAAGATTTGCCTACATGTACGGTGAGAAATGTTTCGTTTCGTTAGAGAACCTTTCAAGTTTGCAACAACAGTCACGTGCATGTAGACCGTCAAGATTCTTATTTCTACTGCAGCACAGAGTACATAATATTTGCACTTTGGACAGGAACCGTTGAAACGAAGGATAGAAGAACTTGAATATCAACTTATGGTATGACTAAAATAGGCAATCAATAGGCAAGAAACATGTCTGACACATTATGTGTGTATAAGTGGTACTGTACATACGCTTGCATGAACAGTAACAGAGGTATGATTACGCTTGCTTGTAAAGTGCAATCTCATGAGCTGTGTTAATTAATTAAATTGCTGACACCACACTATATGTACAGTGTATTACAGTATGTAGGCTGAGAGGTGACAGCTTTGATTAGTCGCTCTTTTGCTCTTTTAAAGCTGCAAGCATTCCTGCTTAGTTGTTTGTAGTTGTGTGTGTGTGTGTGTGTGTGTGTGTGTGTGTGTGTGTGTGTGTGTGTGTGTGTGTGTGTTGATTTAACTGTAGAGGTGCAATGCTTTTACTGTGTTAGTTACCTGTAACATCTGTACTAGTGAAGAAGCACTAAAGTGCTAAACCCTTGCTGCTAGCTTAGATTAGGGAACAGTTGCTGGACACCTACTGGCACCAGCTAGTTAACATGAAGAGCTGATAAGGGGCTGGGCTGGACATATTGACTGGCAGGTGGGATTCTGGACTCTTGGCACGCTAGTTAACACCAGTAATAACAACAACGAGGGCATGCCCTAGCTAGTCTACATTCCAATTGCTGGTCATATAAGGAACAGTTTACTATGGCGATACTGTAAGTCTAGCACACACATGCTAGGGTTACTGTATTCATTTCGTAGTTTAAAGTGTTTTGGGATCACATCTATTGTCAAAACCAATATACAGCTATATTTAATTAAGAATAGATAATAGCAGGATTTAATGGATATTGTAAGTGTTATGTATGCTTGATTTTAGTGGTACCGCATTAATTAATTCAGTAAGTTTTGGCTATCTATTACTCAGTGTTACTGTTTGTTGACTTGTGCTGGAAAGTAGGTTATACCATTGTAAAACACTAGGAATCACTGTATGATGTTGACTCTTTCTATAAGTAGGTGCTAATAGACATATGTATACCTGAGAGCAACGATTGTCATGTTAACATGTTTTAACTCTTTTCTTGTGTGTAGGAAGAACAGTCATCACATGGTGAAACAAGACGTCAGCTTGATGACCAGACACATAAACTGAACTTTGCTCTCGGGGAAATTGACATTTTAACAAGACGGCTAGAAGCAACTCACACAACATTTAAGAGCAGGCATGTGTACTGACATTGCAAGCAAAGACAATATGTGGATGATTGTTACAATGATTCAGGTTTAGTGAAGCAGAGGTAAGAGTAGCGAGTCAATTATTGGAGAAAAAGCAACTAACAGAAGAATGTGAAGGTAGGTGTCTTGTGTGTGTGTGTGTGTGTGTGTGTGTGTGTGTGTGTGTGTGTGTGTGTGTGTGTGTGTGTGCATGCATGTGTGCAAGTGTTTGCTGCATTGCTTCTTATGTATGTATGCAAATTATAGGCATTATCATTTAATTTTTGTGAATTTGTTAGTGTTTGGATTTAGTGCAACAGAAATATAGAATAGTGGTTGGTGTGTTTGTGCTTTGTTTGCTGACTGAACCTGCTTGACCAGCATCTTGTTATGTCTATTGCTTCTGATGTGTTATAACTGATTCTGTACAACCACACTCTATGTTTCTTGCCAACACAATTAATTAAAGACGCTAGGTATTTATATGGTTTATGCAGAAAGTGCATGTTGTTGTGTTAAGTTACGAAGCTACACATATTATCCACTGATCTGCACGTGCTCATGTCATGGATCATGCGACCATTTACGGTTTGGTTTATTCCAGCAAGCCAGTAATATTTTGTATTAGTAACAACACAACTTGTTTGTAACTAAGCCAAATTAGACATAAACTGAACAGTTGACAGGTTGAATTGAAAAATAGAACTATACACATGGTCCTCCTCATTTTGGTATTATTTAATTGTTCTGTGTTCAATTTCTTTTTAAGTTGACATACTGTAAATCAACAAATTTTTGTAAGCATCTAATTTTCATAAATTTCGTAAGCGATCACAGATTTACTACACATGCCTAGGCGCTTAGCAGATACTTATGTGTGGTGATGTGGTTGTGACTTTCCGTGTTGATGGTCTGCACAGAAAAGTGGCTATGTTCATCAACACTTATGAAAGTTTTTCGCGTACGAAATTTTGTTGATTTACAGTACTTGCTTTGTATATGGTTGCTACTCTAGCTTTATATTTATTTCAACAATACAATTGCTGCAACTACTGTAGTGTTCTGATTTAGAACTGCAAGGAAAATGCAGACAGCAAGAGATTGTGCTGTCTAAGAAGGACGATGAGATACAAGAATTAAAGCAGAGATTGATGAGACAGAAACAGTCACACAAACGACATACTGAGGAACTGCAAGTGCAAATGCAACAAGAGGCATACATGGGTCAGTTGATGGACAAGGATCATCCATCAAGCAAATCAGCAAGGAATAGGCACAATGAGGCAAGGTGACTGTATGTAAGCAACTATATACTGTTCTATATGAGCTAAGCAAGTTGCTTGGTTACTACATTGTGATAGTAGGTATATAGTCAGGAATATGGTGAACACAATGAGACATCAGTACAGAAATGTTATATATAATGTGATGCGGTATTGTCTTGTCTTTGAGGTAGCCTATTAGAGTTCATTAATAAAGTCTGTGATTACCACAGGTCCATTGAATGTGGTTGTTTGTTAACCATATTATTGTGTAATCAAAACATTAATGTGTCCATATTGTAGACTGTTTGCACACTTGCAACACCGCTGGTACTGTACATTTCTCACAGTGGGGGCTCACATACTGCCAGTGCAACTGTCTTTATAAATTTACTTTTCTTTATTGATGGAGACAAGGACAATATTCGTGTCTTCATTTTTTCACACCACAGCAACTCAAGCTCAAGCCTTATACTACCAGTACTGTATGTTCTCTAAAAGCAAGGCAATCGTACTTAGCTTGCATTGCACTGGGACAATTGTAGAACATTGGGTGTTTCTGTATATGTTCTTGGTGAGGCTATATATACCAAGTTTCATTTCACATTTCTATCACCATTTACCAATGTACCATTTAGTAGCAATATAATAAGTATTGACTGCGCAATACAACATGGCATCTGATACACCAATGAACTATGCCAACTTCAACAAGACAAGGATTGATGTACCACTTCCACTATCTGTCAATTATTGTTATCTATGTCATAGCAACTCATTTTGTTGTCACTGCTTCTTCATTGCTGCATCCTATGGAAGATCTGTCAATGCAACATACCCGCCGTGATCGCTGCACTTTCTCCGTACAAAATAAGCCAAGAGGCAAAACAAAATAATGAAGGTAAGCAAGCCAAATGCAGCCAATAGTTCAGCAAACAGCGCGGTTGACATCAAATGTGGCATTTCGCTGGGCAGCATGTTAGTAGCATTGATCATAAAACCAAGTGTCCAACCCAAGTGAGTGTCATCAATCTAAACACAGAAGCAGATCTCATCAATTCAAGTAGTGAATATGAAGATCTGATTATCTAGATTTACTTCATCTAAGAAGCTAACTGATCCTCCTCGACTGTTGATCTTCAAACCAGTAGTCAGATCATAATATATGTACTGTGCCAGAAAGCATGACATATTCCTCAAACTGTCATCAGAAAAGTCTTCTTTTTCAATCTAGATACAAAGAAATATATAAATATCTATGGCTGATTTTATATAATTCACAAACTAACTTCTTGCCAATCCATTTGACATATCCGATTTGCAGCAGCTTGAAAATTGCTCAAATCTGCTGTTCCACTAATGTTTAGGTAGCCAGCAGCATCAGCAAACCCCGAAAATGCCTACAAACAATGCATTAGTCACTTTGTGGTAGTAAATGCACCTCCTTTTGACCAGCAGGTAGGGGACCAACTGTTGCCATGTCGCCAAACTTGGCAAAAGACACAAGAATTTGGCAACAGAGTCATTGGTCTGCCATTAGATGTTTTCAAAATGGAATTCACCAGTTGTAGTCAAATATTTAACCGTCAATATTAATATTTTCATTTGATTAACTACTTGATTAATTATTTTATTACTTTGAGAGCAATTCACTAATAAAAATAAGAGCTTTGATAGTGAAAATGAATTAATTAACATAAGACACAACACGAACATTTAACTGCGTTATTTAACTAACATTTAACTAACACTTACCATTTAATTTAACAATTAAGGAGTAGATAATGAGTAACTTACATGGAACAAACCAACTGGAGTTGGCTGGTATGCACCTCCAATGCCACAAGGCTCATTAGGACAATGTGTAGTAGGGAAAAGGGCCTTGATAGCGGCTGCACATGACATAACATCACCAGACCCAGTGAACCTAAAACTATCAGGCAATTGATCTCTTTTGTCACTATTGGCTGTACAAGGTTCTTTAAACACGTCCGATGAATTTGCTTCACCAATGTATCCCTTTTGAGCACATGGATTTGTTATCGTAGTACTATAATTTGAAGCCTGCATTTTGAAGCAAAGTAATCAAAGTCTTTGGTTGGCAAGGCACCGTTTGCTATCACTAACCTTCACCAGTTGTGCCAAAAGCTGTCTATTTGCTTCATTTCGTCCGTAGCACAAATAACTGTGTGTATAGACAGTGTAATCTTGACCATACAAACGCAGGTTGATTCCACCTTTCAATGGAGGACTTTGTGGAACAAAAGTTATCTGTTCCGAGGCACCACCCAAATCAAGAGCACCAGACATTGGGTTGGAACTACCAAAGCCAGCAGCTCTCATTATCCTTGACATTGTCTTACAGAAAAAACAGACAATCAACACAACACAATCTTATGTCAAGCCTATTCTTACCGATGAAGGAAAGAAGTTGTCTAACAGATAATTGATGGTTATCCAGCCAGATACTCCCTCGACATCTCCACTGATAATACGGGCCTGCTCGGGCTTAAAGTCAAACGGATATGAAGCAATAAAATTTCGAACAGACTGCAGAATTTCCGTGGCTACTTTCGTATTTGATTCACTGTAGATATCAAAAATAAATAGACACACAATGATGACAAACATCATCTAATAAAACTGGTGATTTAATTCAACAATCATAATACAATTAATATATATTATTTACATTAAATATTGTCTTCAATCTTAGGACAAGTGGTTTTTGCAATAGATATATGTATATACAAAATTACAAATGAATTTCCTCCCCACAATAATGTGCATTTGAGTGCACACTGAAGGCTTTGTTTGTCATACAAAACTAAGACAGTGCTTGTAGCACAGAAGCCTTCTTTGTGATGCAATCAGATCAGATCAGATTAGCACTGTCTGTAGAATGTACACACAAAAACACAGCTGTCCAAGACCTTATAGAGCAACAAGCATTAAATTTGAATCTGCAAACGCTTTTCAAGCAGTACTAGCTACACAAATAAAAAAGAAATTTCTATCCTTGTTTACTACTGCAACTTTAGGCAAATGAATATACCTATTACATGCACTAGTAGCCTTCATGTTAATTTCATAATTCTTTGCACTGTCATGTACAACTGCTTTCAACGTCAGTCATCTCACCAATACTTATTGTTCATCTCCATCATTAGCACAACTATGCTTCTCTTTCCCTTGTAACTTCTACATGAATATAGGAAAGTATATGAGATCAACTGTCATCATAACTTAGTCTCACATAGCTAGACCCCTTTCCACCGCGTCATACTTCCAGGCCGCGAGACTATTCATAACTCTATAACCAGACCAGTGAGTAACCATTTTGTCACTGTGTTCTCTTTGAGCAATTAGATCCAGAAACATTTATCTCAAGCAAAGTATTAAATAATGATAGTGAACACGATACTCAATTACATCTGACATTTGAAACATTTTCAGGCACACTGAAAGCTTGCAATCTTCATTTAGAATTAACCTAGTTGCTTCCACTACTATGGTTCAAACTCTAGTTTGGAAACATAAAATACTAAATGTTACAAAGGAAAAGTGCTCAGTTGAACATTCCACAAGCTGATTAAAATTAACACAAATTTCAATACACAGAAAAACAGTTCTCACTTTAGCATTCTCATTCCAGCTGTAGCACCCAAAAATATAGGTGAATCTTTCTGCTTGTTATGTGGAATCAAGTCCATGGCATTATCCAAACAGTTTTTCAGTGAAGGGCCCGCTTCATTTGGATTATTAACATATTGTGATATTGCTCCACCTACAGTGCACACAGTAAATTATGGTGAACATCAACAAAAACTAGTCCAGTACTCCAAAAGTAGTAAAGAGTATACATACCATCACTGTGGCAAGTGTGTTTGTGCTGTTTAACAACCCCAGTGTCATTCTTTTTATCTCCAGGCCAACGATAAACCTTGAGACTCGTGTGACTCGAACCAGCATCAATCACAATTCCATACTGTATATATATATATATATATATATATATATATATAAACAAAGAAATTGAACATGCAGATCAGACTGTCACCAGGTAACACGTAACCTACCTGATAATGGTGACTGGAAGCGTTCCAGTATTCTTGCAAAAGAACAACAGCCACAACCCCACCAACAGAAGCCAACAATGCCAAAAAAGAGACACAGAGACAATACTTGCAACGATGTGTGATTGAATCTTTTCCTGTTTATCAATAGCACATGATACTTGATATTAATGTACATGGTACTTAATTAAATTGCACAAGATGTGTAAACCCTAACATTTAGCCATTACACTTGCTACTACTCTGTAAACCAATGCTGACATACTGTTTTCATACTGATTCAAAAATGTTATTCCGGTGTTGTTGTGTCATGCGGGAACTAGGTACGACAGTACAAGGAAAGGGTCTCGTACGAGGCTAAGCACAACAGTGTCACTGACATACTATAATGCTACAGTCATATTCCCAAGTCTGTCTAGAAGGCAAACCATCTAACTCATTCTCAAACAATTTTAGCTAATTACAAGAGTTAATGATGACAAACTTATTCCAAAGAATTGAAAAGTTGAATAAATTGACTACAAGCCACGACAAAAAGACACACTGTATGAAGTATAATACCAAGAACAATTTGGAAAACTTCTATCATAGCATCTATCTGGAGATACCCTGTTCAAGAGTTGTGCATGGCAGGCCCATGCAAATTTACACACACTATTAAATTGATGGGCTGACACAACAATTCTTACACAGTTTGTTTCTAACCTTTCCAAACTGTGATTCTTAATGTTTAGATCATTGATCAAGCAAATCTATCAGTGTTACATCTGCTTATGTACACCGCAAAACACTGGTGGAAACACAAATAAAATATCAATGATTATAAGCCTGGATGACACCACACATACTGGGGAACAGCTTCTAGTTAAACTTTACTTTCTGAAATATGGTAAGTCACACAATTCCTATGACTCTGCCTTACACCTCATTCCATTTCTCAAAGACACTTTGTAAAACTTCATTTGCTGCTAGAAATGACTGCACTGGTAGCCTAGAAAGTTTGTTTGTTGGTGTATATGTCAACAGTCATTTATTTAGTTTCTTTGTCCCGTGGATGGTACTGCACTATGACCTTGGGTAAGATAGAAAATATATATTGCAATATTATTATTATTAACTTAATTAATTAATTTAACACTCTTTAATTAATTCAATAACGACGTATTTGTTATTTTGCTTTCCCAAACATGTAATCATCAACTGGCAGAAGTTCTAGTCGTTTTACCCATTCCTTTTTGGTAATCTGCAAATTACAGTAACTCACGTGACTGCACTCTGAGAAACAAAGTCGTTCCATCCTTTATGTTTAGGTCTCCAAGCTCTTCATTCGGGTCAAGAGCGACTCCGGACTCGGAGAATAAGACAGGATGACCACCTCGAAACGGAGATTTTCTCTTTCCAACGGTCTCTGCGTATTTTTGCACGACAGTCTCCACCCTATCAGACGCCTTCACGTCGATGGTTACATTTCGGACATGCCCAGCAATTTCAGCATAGACGACGACTTTCATGTCTAATTCGTCAGAAAAGCAACACCTAGCAAGCAGGGAAGGTGTGCTGTGACGCTAAGCTAGTCCCCAGACTCTCTCGCGCTACGGTGCCTCGGAGACCCGAAGCTAGTGGCGCGACCTACCATCATATTAGGCTAGGAATGTCGAGCTCCGGTCTTCGTAAAGTTACTATCTGCATGTCTATAGTTAATTCATTACTGTATTAAACGTTATAGGTTGTAAGTCTATTGCAGAAGAATGCAGAAGAATCTGGATGATGTCTGAGATTTCATGACGTCAAACCTTGTGTACACCTTTCGGTTGCACAATGTAATGACTGCATGGTTGTAGATCTAGACCATGGTCACTTGGACCCTTTATATACACGTACACCTCACAAGTGAGGCTAAAACGTTAATTCACAGTGCCTAAGAGGATGGACGTGTCGATCCTTCAGAGTTTCTACACATCCAGTGTGAATACCGAAAACGGTTCAACACCTTATCTACTATAGTAATGGTTAGTCACAGGTGTATATGTATACCTTAAATAGTACACAATGAAACAAGCAAAAGCTGCTGAGAAGATAGCGGTGGATCAAACAGCTGCTATATTTTATCTGCTAATTTGCAGTGTCTCTAACAAGCTCTGTGACAACCCAACCCTCTAGCTACTACACATATTGAGAGAAAATGCAACTTAGGACTGAACGTAATTGCCAATGAATAGAAAACAAATATCATAACTTGGTTCTAGATCATAGCTGACTCACAAAGGTAACGACAACATGAGAATATATCGCATATCAACTAGATCAACATACAAGCCATTAACATCTTTGAAAGACACAAGATATACTACCAAGCTGTAAGCCAGTAAATGAGTAAACATGCACTACAGCAATTAAAATGCACTCCACCAAGGCAAAGCAATGTAGCCAATTGTATTGAGACAACAACATACAACAGTTGAATGAAAACAAAAATCCACAAGCTAAGGCGATCGCGTAAAAAGTGGAAATTGATTTAACGGTGCATCGATTGTCATGTTGCTGCCTCCATTGTAGCTTTTACCAGTAAAATAGTGAATCCACTTCACACCTGCAGGGAAGTAGACCGAACGACTTCTGGCCTTGTATTCGTAAACCGGTGCAACCAGGTAGTCGGGACCAAACATGAATTCATCGATTACTTCCCAACATTTCGAATCATCAGGAAAATCAAACCAAAGTGGGCGGTTCACGGGCATGCCCGTCTCATTAACAAGCTTCATTTGTTCCATGATATACGGACGCAGTCGATCACGAAGATGTATCACATCGAGTACGGCATTGAAACTTTCATTCCCTAACAACCACGGCTCCGTGTTTCTTGCCCCGTGCTGACGGAAAAGAGGACACATAGCCCCATACTGAAACCACCTCACAATGAGTTCTCTAAATTCAGCATCATCGGGATTTCCTCCACTGTAACCACCGATGTCTGTGGTCCACCAGGCAATCCCTGACAACTGTATATTTAATCCAGCAGTTATAGATCGACGTAGCGTATCGAAGTCAGAATGAGTGTCTCCGCTCCACACGGCGGCACTCCATCGCTGCATTCCAGCCCATGCCGAACGCGTGAGAATGAGAGCATCTCGCTCACCGGCTGACATCATCCCTTCATAAATCATCTCTGAATGGAAGTATGGAAACATCATGCCCATCTCTTCAAACGATCCCCTGTGAAAGGTTGCACCTGTAGGAGTGCCTCCCCCATTTTCTGGCTCGGCAGCGTCGAGCCAAAAGACCTTAATGCCATAGTCATAGTATCCTAGTTTGATACGACTCCATACATACTCCCTTGCTGTAGGCTGAGTAGGATCATAGAGGTAACAAAGAGCACGACAACTGCCATCAGGCCAAACCATAGGCTTGCTGGTTGATAAATTATTGACAGCATAGTCCTGAGAGGTAATAGTTTCAAAACTCGAGCTACCGTTTGCTGAGAAAGGCCACACGGACACCATGACACGAATGTCTAAGTCATAAAGTTCTTGCATCATGCCCTTCACATCGGGCCATGCACCAGGATCAAAAGACCAGTCTCCCATGTGAATCCAGTTAAAATAATCAATAACAATTATTGATATAGGAATGGACAGATTACGGAACATACGCGCTGCGGCAAGCAAATCGTCTTGCTTCGAATACCGATTTTTGCTATGCCAATACCCAGATGCATACCAAGGTAGCAATGGAGCATGGCCAACTGCATCGACGTAATTGCTCATTATATCGGCAGCCGCTTGACTGGATGATGACGAGGACTGAAATGTAGTCACAAAGTAATCAATCTGACGTGCAGAGTGTGCAGTCCAATTAGTATCGGTATCTTGAAAAGACACACTGCCATAATTTGGCATGTTCCATAAGAAGCCGTATTGTACCAAATGATTTTGAGCTCCAATGATGTATGGTAAGCATATCTCTCCTCCTCGACTTTTGCTGTACTCTAAGCATTCCTCCATGTCAAAGTTCTGACCTTTGTAGTTCAACATGTCCGTCTTTTGGTGCTCGCCAAACCCAAATATCATCTCGGAGTTTGTAGACACGAAGGACTCCATCGTCACACTTAAATCCTGGTATGTCCACTGTTGCCTCGTATCTCCGACATCACAGTCTGTTAGTACAACAAGTGAGCCGTCCGCAAACTTCTCATTCAGACCAACATCGACAGCCAGACACTTTGCAATACCAATCCCACTAGAGACCATGATTTGTCTGTTGCTGCTATATGACCACTTCTCACCGTCTCTGATGGCACCACATAGGCCCTTCACAACATGCCTTTCTCGAACGGTTGCACACAATTCACTTGAAGTAAGAAGATGCAATAGAGACTTATCCGGGCCTTCCCGAATTTCCATCTGACTGTGGACATTACAAGCGGTTATTCTTCCGACTCCAGATCTCAAGTCGAGGCAACAACGGCTGTACCCACAGTCCGTACGGTCCTTAGACGACAACACGAATCGTTTGACGTTCGTCTCATCGGGAAAGACGCGCTGTTTCTCTTGCAGGATGACGGCCTCGGATGACCCGCCCACGCGTGAAAATGTCAAGAGACCGTTGTCCGAGACCGAGGCTTTGATGTTGCCGTTTGTAATGTTGTTCCCTTCGCGGACGGCGGTTAGCTGTTTAGGAGGCGGAATGAGAGCGCCGGGGAGGTCGTCTCGAATCTGTGAACCGGGAGGAACGACGCGCACTCGCAGTGAGTCGCGGCCCCAGGGATCGATTCGCATTGTATCGTTGTTAGCAAGGACTACATCGAGATAGGTTGATGCTCTACAAACGTTGATAATAGCACTCAACAGTAAATACAAGCAAGAAAACCTAGGCATGAGGCAGGCCAGTGAGTCCAATTACATGGGCTGCGCGCGCGTACACGCGTGAGTATCTTTCGTCTAGCTATTACGTAGGGCTTCGCAAAATTAATCTCAGGAGTTGGACCATTAGCACAATCTAAATGCGGTACGGTTTTACATAGCTCAACACATGAAGACAAAGAGAGAGACAGTAGACACCCAGGGGCATATCGTGCACGTGACCTTTAGAAATAAGGGCCTAAACTTACGGGCTCGCTCACTTCTATGGACATGGCCATTTTAGTGGTATCGCTCTCGGTAACATAGTTTCTCTAGCTACGTCTGCAAGTGTCACCATACAATCGCTAGCTTGCATGCATCATTACACATAACTCGCTAGTAATTATTAGTTTGCAAGTCTGGCGCCCGTCATTAATATTAATTAATGTAAAATTAAACTTGGTCTTCCAAAATTATGCAAATGTATGACAATTTACGCAACTAATTTATTCTCAAGTTTATATTATGTTGCTCAATCGATCAGCCAAAGAAACGCCCTACTGCTCTAGGCGGATCAACTGCTAATTAGTTACTTAATTGACATATCGTCCATTTGAAACACCTCTAGGACTTCATGAAACCCGCCCCTGCAAGTTTCATAAACAGTTCCCGGATAGCCGTGCTAGTGTCCCTTGTATAACCAGCCTGTGCAACTATGATGCTACTGCGATTGTGGATTGTTCTTATACCACTGGCAATGAGAACAAGGACTAGCCTTCAAGCGAGCAATGGCGTAAAAGGAGATCAAGACAAGTACGTATACGCGAATGACGAAATCGATCAAACAGACTCCAGAGGAGATGATCATGACGAAGGAGGGTTCGCAAAGTAAGCCACTTACGGTCACTATACAAATGTGATGTGGCACTGACATTAGCCTGCATCGTCACTTTTTGCTAAATAATTAATATTGCTTGTGCAAAATTTGCATAATGTCATGTACAGTCAACTAGACACTCCACGCGTCTCTATGGACAACCACAGCAATCACTCTATGCCAATGAACATGGTAAGTATAACTATAATGTAAAGTTGTACTTTCAATTGCTTGTACGTGTTAGCTAGTAGAGAATTGCTGTACGTGTATGACGCAATGGCATGTTGCTCTCCACAGATGCAAATGTACTTTCATTTTCTGGGTAACGAACCCTTACTATTTAAGGGCTGGACATTGGACACCACAAGTGGTAACAAACCAAGCAAGATGTAGAGGGATATATGAATTTAATTATGACTCTGTGATTCCTATAGCTGTTGTTGGGGCGTGTTTCGCTTTCTTTGTAGTCGCCGCTCTGTACGAAGGGTTGAAGTTTCTACGTGATTGGCTAATGACAAGAACAAGAGAAGTATTGAAAGCAAAAGACGGAGATGATGCTAGCATGCCTCTACTTGGAAATTCTATCCAGATCAACGGGAAAAAATATAAAAGGTAATTTTAATTTTTTTATTTCTAGGCTATTAGTAAAGACAAATTTAAGGTAATAATTTAATACAATACCGTAAATAATTATTCTAATTATAGCGCCTCTAAATAATCATTATCAATCTAAATGGCTCTCCAATTAAATCCACAAGGCGCTTCACTGAGAGGGGTGCTTAGGTAATTAGAGTCATAGTAGAATGTAAGCTATACTACACAACACTCAACAAAAACCCAACTTATATTCTACTCAACAGACTGTCTGTGCTTTGCAAATTTTCAAATTTAAGATGTTCCTCAATGAAAATGTTACAAAATACAGGAGTGAGGCATCATTTAGGGAATCAATCAAGACCTATTGTTACTTTTTTGCAATGATTCTAATTAGTTGAGCGCCTCTAAAACTAGTTTTGTTTCCAAAAGGGCTCTAATTAGAGTCTAGCTACTAGTAGTAAATAATTGCAACTTTACACGGAGCTTCAGTAAGATGGGTGCTTCAATTAGAATAATTAGGGTACTAGGATTGGTGAATGAATAGTGTGTATTGGACTTTCTATTAATTGTTTTACAGCTGTTTTTCCGGTAAGAATGTCTTTTTGCATGTGCCTTATTTTACACCTACGGTAATTAGCTTCAAGTATCTTTAGAATCTGCATTTGCAATTGACGCATTAAAGTGGTCTGTCCTAATATATAATCCAAAACCAGTCAAGGAATTTGATTTCAAGTCTCTATAGCTGTAGTAGTTTATAGTTATCAGCCACTTTTCAGTTAATTAGTTACTGTAGCAAGACCTAGCATTCATAGCAACAGTCTGTTGCTATAAATTCTAGGTCTTGCTTATTGGGCAAAGTAGATTTGAAAATATATACATAGCCTATTTAAAAACGTACAGTCTATTTGTAAATGCACAAAATGACGTGATAAACATTTTATGAATTTTGAGTAAGTGCATGGTTAATTGATGATGGCTAATCTATTTGTTATAGAATGCCTTTGTGTGATCACTTTCTCCAGACGTTTTTGCATATGGTCCAGGTTGCAGCGGGATATATTATAATGCTGGCTGTGATGACTTACAATGCTGGTCTCTTGATTGCCATTGTTGTTGGCTCTGGAGTTCTGACTCTCTACGTGCCAGAAGATTCAGGATCGTCACCTTCCATAGCCAAAAGAAGCGACCACTGCAATTGACTGTAATTACGTTTACATTGGACAGTTTGGAAAAGCCAACCTTGATCAGGAAGTATTTGTTGTAGCGGACTAGTCTTTCAAGCTGCTTGTTAGAATCTGTAATTTGTATAGGTATTGCAGTGATTAGATGCACGTTTCTATTTTAGGTACTGGAACTTTCAGCTAACAGTCTAATTAGTTTAGGCTGTACACACTAGTCTAGTAAGTTTCTTGAGAGCTGTCTGCCTGTCTGTGTGTACACGGGTACATGTATCTCCGCTGCCCCGGGGTCCTATCTCCGCCACATTTGGACCGCGCACGCCGAACCCCTACGAGCCGACAGTGACGTGGCCGGATTTCTCCGGAGAGCACGGGTCTCCTCTCCAGAGGTCGACCCCGCGTAATTTCTGGACGACGCGAACGTTACATCTTTTGGTTCAAACGAACGCCCGTCCACATCGGTCCCTTGTGGACTGTACGCGTCGTCGTCCATCGCAACGCTTCAGAGCGATCAAAAATTTCTTGCCGTTTGAAGCCGAGCCGCTCTTCTAGATAGCGCTTGCACCGAATCCGAGATACGTGTTTCCGGCACCGAGCGCTTCACGGGGAAAGTGTCGATTTCTACTGATAACACGAGAAGAGCAATATTCAGCATGCGTATTAGATTAGTTAATTGACTAACAACTAATAATCTCATCTGGCTGTACAGAGAACGGGCTACTAAGTAATTCAACCAGTACATAAATATTTCACAATTTGTATACAGTATACTGTTGGCGTCTTTAGTGTTTATATCTTGCACTGGGATTCTGAGTTTATGCGAGTGTGTATACGACACACATGCATGTTTAATTTGAGTCAATGACAGTGAAACGACGCCTGACTTGGTAGACTTCAGCATAATGTCTTTGCAGCCAGGCTGTCGATGCATGGTCTCGAGAATTTTTCTATCATACATTGAGTCTTAATTTTAAGCCATATATTAGGAGTATCACAAACCATTACATTAATTGCCAGCATGTTAGCTATAACTGCTGCTGTATCCTTTAATTGTACGATTTTGCACATAATAAGGTTAACTGATTAATTCACAGTTTCAATAAAAATATATAGCTTCTAAGTTAAGTTCTAGGACAACTAAATAGTCGCCTAATTAAAACATTAATAAATAATTCAATTTATTGCCAAAACTAATTCATCAACATCCCTAGAAGTTTGAGTTTAATACGTACACAATATCTAACAACATTTATTCTATTCGTTTTAGTATTACAATACTCACCATTAATTAATTAACAGTGTTTCATGCCTTCACAGGTGCCAGTACTGTACGTGTGCAGCAGCCGGTCTGTAACATAAGCTAGCAGCCGATCGGCGAGGGTCTACAACTCTTGTCAGTAGTATTTGCAGGTTGCAATTTTTTAGAGTTGACGGTCATCATTGCTGCATGAGATAGACTCTAAACTCATACGTAGCTTTGTAAAGTAATTAACAAACAGAGAATCAAAACGGAGCGATTTCTCTCTCTCTCTTTGCTCTAGAGCTGCGCGCGAGCGTGCCGGCAGGCGCGAGATTGAGGTCTGGCTACACGCGCCATCTTCTCAGCGTTTATAGCCCGTATATCCTAAGACGACCCCATGTTTCTGTGGGTTCTTTCTTGGTTTGCGTGTGCAATTCAGTTAGGATTCGGTATTTTATGTGTAGGTATGTAAACTTGTCTTAGTCTAATCTTTAACCAAATTGATTTCTGTTTTAACTGAACAGCTGCTGGCCTCTACTACTTGGCCGAGTTGGTGGAAGAATACACCGTAATAGCAAGGAAAATTATTACACTCATTGTTTGGGTATGAATATTAGTCAGAATATTGCGTGCCTTTGTGACGGAGAATTACTGTAATAATGGTTTCTCTTATTAATTAATTGAGGTGTTTTCGTTTGGTAATGTACCTACTCAATTCATAAATGTAAACGAATGAACTACTAATCTTGTACTTTGATTTCATGTGGGGGGTGTAAAGGTTTTTAATTAATAATTACTCTACAGCTGTATGTTCTGTATGTTTCTTCGAATACAACATATTATTGCAGATTTAGATATCAAAGCAAGATAAACCATACCATAGAGTTAGATAACGTCAACTTTCTACTGTGTACTGTGATGGAATAGACATGGATTCTTCAATCGTTGTTTACACATAGCATACCAACCTCATGCCCATGTATATGTCGTTCCAGCTGTTCTAGTATTCTATACGTATACAGCATATTATACAAGCTACCATGCTGTTTTAGTGAATACAGTCAATTAATTAAGAGCTCCTCTCAAATAGAACCCACTCTTGAATAGACGCCGCACAAGCCACTTTCAAATAGTGGCCACCACTAGTATTTGTGCCAGACTCTGTGTCCATGTCCTTTTGTACACGTGCTACACACTGTACATGGTACCGTATTTTCGCACATTTAGCTGCATGCTGAGTCAGGTTAACCAGAAAGTGGCTTGTTTGAGTCTGGTAACTGTACCAGCTCACTGGTATAAGGTAGAGGAGCTTTGATATAATGGTGAGGACGTAATTTCACGTCCACTATAGGTCGCTTAACTTAATTGATTAATTAAAGTGGCGGACATGATGTTGTGCTTGCTGAGAATCTGGCTTCTACTCACGACCCAAGAGACAGTGAGAACATGACAGAGAATGTAGAGCAATGTTCACAGCGTGGCAGAGAGTCCTATCCATTGAGAAAGACTTTGAGCACTATCATAGTATGTAAGTATGACGAGTCGGGCGTAAACAAGGCCAGAGTTGCTAGCGAATGTGGACAAAGACGATGAAGAGGACAAAGATGATGAAGAGGACAAAGACGACAAAGAGGAAAAGTCTTATGGAGGAAAATGAAACATTACTATAAGTAATTACAAGTGACAAGAGTATGTTGTTTGTAGTTTATGTATACAGTATCATTGGCCAATAGGAAGCTGCAGCATACATGAGTCCAGTCTTGGGTAGGATTTTGTCGTATTACCTCACTTTCTATGGCATGTTGGTACCCTTGGGTACACTTTCTCCCTGGTAGACCCTAGCCTAAACTGGCAAGCAGGTAAATGTGCGGAAACACAGTACATGTGGTATGTACAATTACTTGTCCCAGGATGATTGTTCTGATGAAGCTGAGAGATAGTGGGGGTTGTGATTCGACTTTATTCTTGAGCTGCTCTACATGACTAAACTTCTCTCCCTATATTATATATTAATGTATCGTTTTGGCATGTTTGAATGAAGGCACTTATTTGTGCACTTCCATCAGAGTCATAAAGCACTGTGAGGTGAATAACAAACACTGAGCATTATTTTAGAACTTGAAAATGTGGATATTGTGCACATGATTGCGTATCAGCATGTCTTAATTAATTAAATAGAAGCCCAAATTTCCTGAAAGTTCATATAAGCCACAGCATTTTGACAAGACTTTACAGTATTGTCATTGCTGTCAATTGCTAGTTGCAAACCACCATGCTTGGAGAGAGTGAATAAGATTGTTGTATAGCCGAGAGATGTTACATATACTTGCATTAATGACGAGACATGGTTTGATTGGTGGCTACGGATGACCAAGTACTTAGTTGACTGGCGAGATGAAGACAGTACTTTTGCAATTCACATAATTTTGTTAAATTAGTCAATAACCAATGAAAGAATGGCTGCAATAATAGAAACAAAATAATACTGTGGTAGAGTATAACCGTATTTATATCATGAACAACATATTTGCTATACATTCTGATTGTTCTCAAGGTGGTGGCAGTAGTTCATGTATGTATATGGCTGTGGGAAGATATTCCTGCATTTGTGATCGGAACTGGCTTCCTCGCTAATGCTACTTGTGCATTGCTGTTGAAGAACTTTCCGTTTGTCTCTCTGAGTTCAACACGTTTTCTGTCTGCTATAGGTAAGCTGCAAGCTTAGAAGAACCACCCCTCCTTCAACAAAACTATTACTCTAATTGATTAACATGCTTTACATACCTATAACCATCACTCTTATATTACCGGTATTGATACTATATTTCAAACTTAAATATCAACTCTTTAGTAATGCAAATTAGAATTTTATATGGGATTTTCATTGCAATGGGTGATCACAGTTTTGCCTATATTGTATGGTTAGTGTGAATGCATGTCTAGTGCATTTTACATCTTTACCTCTTGATAATAGAAGTTCACATACATATGAATTTTATTCAAGGAAATTCAATAGACAAAATACTCTATATCATTGGCTCCACCTAATCTCAAAACAAAATTAATTACAAATTCATTGTTTTGACCAATGTCAGTGTGAACTAGGCTTGGTTAAAATATTTCCAGGTTTTGATACTTTGAAGTATTTACAAATGACAATGGAAGTTTAGCATCTTCAGTTGTGAATGGGAGAGAAAAATGTTATAGTAAAGCCTGGTTCACAACATAGCCGCTGACGCTCAACATAGCCGCTGACGCTCAACAACGCAGGAGGCATCCTTTGGTCTTGACCCTTGAAGCTGATGCTGGAATAGGATTCATTTCTATTCCAGCGTCAGCATCAATGTCAGCATCAATACTGTGAACCAGGCTTAAGACTGAAATGGTTTTGTTGTGACAATGAATGGTCGAGCCTCTAAGCCCATGCGTTAAATGTTTTCAATGCCACCTCCTTTAACAAGTTCATGTCCTGTAACAAAATAAACAACACTGGTCATATAGGCAGTGGCAGGTGTAAGGCTAGGCTGATGACAAGACTTTGGGTAGTGCAAGACTTAGGGTAGTGCAAGCTTGTATGTACGCTTGCCTTAATGACGTGTGCTTTAATCTTCGAATATGAAGAATTGCTTATTGAGCCTTCTGTTGCAGTCATGTTATCCGTTAACCACTATGTGGCATTTCAGTTCTTCACAACTGTGTATTACCCATTTTCAGAGGTTGGAATACGGTATTGGTTCTGATATTTGGCTACTATTCTTCATTGTCTAATCTTTCTCTAGATATTGGCTTACTTCACAGTTTGTCTGTGGCTGGTACCATTCACGTATTTTGTCTCACTCTCAGCCAATGAAAATGTTCTGCCAACAACAACACCAATAGTTACTGTTCATAGTAAGTATGCTATATGTTGCAGACCCACCTCCTTGTAAATGCACCCGCTCCATTATCGTCCACAATTAAAGGGACACAGTCCAGATTATGCACATGTTTGAAGAATCTGGACTGTGTAGGCAATCTTTCATTTTACAAGACTTGCTGTATATTGATTTCTCTAGCCATATCGTCCTGTAAGTCACTTTATTTTCGTTCTTGCGAGGTCAGCCAGACCCTTGCCTTAAGCCACTGTGCCTCTTTGCAGCAGTACAACTTCTTTTTGAAAACATTGTCATTACCCCTTGCAGTCCTGCTCCCAGTCGCATGCAATCGTGGAATACGATATTTCCACCATTTCTGTCCTGAATGACTTACTTTCCAAACGGAATTTTCACACGTTTCCACGTGTAGTATCTGTAGAATAGGCTATCTCTTGCTGTTTTCTCAGCCCAACCCAAACTCGCAATATTTTACGGGGGGGGGGGGGGGGATTCTGTGTGGTAAGAATGTAGAGTTTGTAGTATGGTATCACATCGTTCCAATGTTGTCGTGCTAACTTTCTCTGATTTCCAGATTTTGATTGTTGTATACAGTTTTTCAAACCGTATCCAAACCACCAGCACGCAAAACATCTGGTTTGTGTGTGCGTCCCTTTAGTTAAAGACATCCCAACTGAAAGATTGCCATCCAATACATGCAAATAGAAATAACCGACTGATCCCTATACTGAAGTCATTTAGATGATGGAGATGCTGTTGCTGATGCTTTGTCATCCAAGAGAAGTCGTCGTTACGGCATCCTCTCTGTTTTCAACTACATATTTCATAAAGCAACCAAGGTGATGCCAACTCGAACAAAAACAAAGTAGAAATTGGATACTGTGATAAATACTGTACCTTCAAAGACCAATTGGTAGAAACGAGAAATGGGCTATACATTGTCTATATGTTCAATAGTCATGCAATATAACTTGTAATGATGCAACAATTTACGTTCAATATTGTTACAATCCAAACCTGTCTACATAATATAAACCTTTTCTGCATCTCTTAGTTTGTACTGCTCTTTCGTTCGGGGACATGTGATTCTCCCATTGTTGCTTTCTGCCATAGCCACCAGTGCCTGAAAACAAAACCACGAACCATAGAGACAAGTATAACACACACATCTAACACCTGACCCACACGCAAACATGTACATGTGCAGACAGACAGACAGAGAGACAGACAGACACACAGACACACACACAGACACACACACACACACACACACACACACACACACACACACGATTTCAGGTAGGAGAAATAAGACATGATGCTATGATTATATTTCCACACTATGGCAACCCATGCACTCGTGAATGGTCCTTACATTATGACCATAAACATATCCATTCGGTAGAACCATTGGTGGATTGTGCTCATTCATCCGACTACCACTGGCACAGCAAACTAAGCGTGATTGAGTACAGTGTGCAAATGGCAGAGGAGTAGCAAGACAGTTTAATGGTTGTGTGCATACAGGACAATCAATGTTCTGCTGGGCCTTCTGGTAACATTGCCTACAAAAAAACACACACACAGTATAGTAGGTTACTCTTGAGTACACAAGTAACACATACGGTGTTTTCAGAGCAGAGAGGCCAGCTTGCAATGTGACTGACATTATTGACTGGCCATTCAGTTGATGAAGAGCAAAATTGTCTTGGCGAAACTGTGTGACCAGGTCATCCCATCGTTTGGGGTCAAACAATTTCTGCAAGTCACAAAATAAGCAAACAATGAATGCAGTCACTATGAAAACTGACTTTGTATCGTAGACATTCAGTTTGAGGAGAGAACGCTAGTAAGCACATCGCTGACTGAACTTCACCAAGAAGATGAGGTTCGGCTGAACTCAAATGTTTCTGTGCATACCTACAGGTATCATACACATCATAATTATCAACACAATACATGAGAATGAAACAATACAGCATGAGCACACAATATTGAACTGTGATATATAATCAGCAACAGCATAGTTCTAACTAGAGCCGGCTGTAAGGTCTACACAAACAAAGAACACCTACTTACCAGGGTTACGGACATATAGACTGGAACCTTTCCTATGCTCAATCTCTACGTAACATGACGTTTCAGCCCATTTTCGTACGATGACGTATACGCCTAGACTCGTACCCAGTACTCTCCTCATGCGCGCTCCACGTGTTTTAGCACAAAAAGCCTAGCATACACCTAAGTAAATGCACATGTGACATCCATCTCTAATCCAGGAATGACCAACAAATAAGATGAGTGAGAGTAGAACGCTCCTGGCGAGAGTCATTGTAACGTAGTCAAGAAATTGCCTGAAGCGTTTTCGAAATGGACGTCCCCACGCGATTGGCTTATCATTCGTCACACTGCAGACGGCATTCGTATGTTCTTTTCTGTCTGCTTGACACAACAGCCAAGGTCAAGTGGTGGAGGAAGTGGCGTGAGTGCTTGGTGGACCGCAGGATGTAGGAGGGTGAAGTTGCACTCCGTGAAAGGTCATGAGGCATCTGCAGCTCATTGAGAAGCTTGAGACTGCATTGAAGTTAAGACAAATGGACACAACGAGTGGATTTTGGTGCTGCTGTCACGAAACACAACCTTCTGTTGAATGACAGGTGCGATTACGTTGTGGTTTGTGTGTTGAAAGACTTAGATTGGATTGCCAAGGAGGATATTCCACTAAGTGGCATTCGTTAAAGGAATTTTTGGTGCAAGTTGGAGTGGACCTGTCCTCACTACATTTTGCAAAAAAATGCAACCTACACCAGTGACCACACAAATGCTGCAAGCGCTTGCTAGCGTTATACATGATGAAACCACTGACTTGTTGCAGCAGCGTACATTTGTGGGACTGTCAGCAGATGAGACAACTGATGTAGCAAATATCACTCAGCTCTATCTTCATCTGCAGTTTATCTTACAGGGTAGGATGGTAAGTCGTTTCGGTGCAATTCAGGCTGTTCCCAACAAAACCGCTGAAACTCTCTCAAATGTTATCTCACAGAAGTGCATGTAGTGTGGTATCAACATGCGAAGAGTACATTTTGGCACAAATGGGACAGCGAATTTTTCTGGCAGACATACTGGTGTGGCTACTAGACTGAAAGCTGTTAACCCACATATGGTCCATGTGCACTGTGTGGCCCACAGGGAAGAATTAGCTGCTGCTGATGCCTGTCAAACGATAGCCTATTTAATGGATGTTCTTCAGCCAACCCTAGGTGGAGGAGTCTTTAAGTTCTTTGATAATTCTCCAAAACGAGAATCTTCATTACACCAAATTCAAGCATTGCTAGAGATAAAGGAAACAAAGTTAAACGAGCCTAAGTTTGTCAAGTGGTTATCACAAGATGATGCTGTGAGATGTGATGATGCTATAAGAAGCCTTCCTGCAGTCATCACAGCACTGAAGAGGTGCCACAAAATGTAAAGATCCAGCTGCGAAGGCCTATGCTAATCGTGTCAAAACATTCGGATTTGTTGCTACTGGCTGATGTATTGTCCCATCTCTCTCACTTGTCATGGAAATTTCAAGAGTCAAATCTTGACTACAGCCAGTTAAAGCCTGCCTTGGATACAACAGTTCTCTGCATTCAGCAGATGTTCACCCATTTTGGCACCCAAGAGAGAAAGCTGTGTGATTATCTGGAAAGTGAAGATTCAGCATTCTGATGTTCAGAAGAAAGGTTCAACCAAAACATTCGTTTTGCTATATCTCCAAGCTCTAATAGATAAATTGCAAATGACTTTAGAATACTCAATCCTTCCCGAATTCAGGACAACCAATCAGATGATCTTGCAAACTTTGGCACAGAGAAGCTTGGAATTCTGCTGGAGGCACTAGGTGAAAAGGTAATTGACAAAGAAATTGTTCCTGCACTTGTGGCAGTAGATGATATTATGACAAAATGGATTCGGCTGAAAGCCCTTGTTTGCTCTATTCCATCATTGATGGCTTGTAAATCTGTCTCTGCTCTTGCCATTGCCCTTCACAAGAACTATGCTCCTGATTTTCCAAATGTACTTACAATGATTAACTGGGGTCTGGCCATCATTTTGAGTACTGCAGACGGTGGACGTGACTTTAGCAGATTAGGACTAATGAAATCAGCTCGTCGCAATTGTCTGCCGAATTCCACAATTAACTGCTTGATGGAGATTTCTATTGATAGCCCTCCTCTCCAGGAATTCCCATTTCAAAAATACTGAAATGGCACACAATGTCCACCTACGGTGCTTGCCTTCAGCAGCAAAACGTCTGAATCAGAGACAAGAGACTACATCAGCTGCAACAGTGTCTTTGGAACCTGCTGCCGTGACAACACTGTCACAGACCTGTACAAGTGAATCTGACAAAGAAAGAAATAATTGCGCAGACTCAATGCTATCGAGACAGTGCACTGTCTCAAGGCAATTCTATGGAAGTTAGTAATGTCCCTAACTTGGTCTAAAAGAGCTGTTCAAATCAGTAAATGTCTTCAGAAGACATCCAAGAATTAGATAAGTGGCACTGAGTCCAAATGAAACGGTCCAGGTGAAGAACAGAAGTGACATAGTATTTGTGATGTCATAGTTTATCTGTGACATCATAACTAATTAGCATAGCAGACTGGTAAAATTCCTAGTTAGAACACTGAACAGTACATAAAAGCCTGCAAATTACTAGTATCATACTGGCCATAGCTGCAATGCCAAAATTACATGAACAAACAGTTATAATCATAGACATGCAGACAGTCGTTGGTCTACAGATGTTGCTGACAGTTGCGAGTGTTTTTCTTGTGAAACGATACACGTTGCGTTGAGTAAATTGCTGATCTGTGTCACTACTGCCTAATTCACTATCTACGTCAAGGTGTTTTGAAATTTCTCGTGTCATAGTATGCATTGGCAAGAACAGAAGTAACCTCTGTTCTCCACTTCCGTGTTGTATTGGCTTTATGACAAATGTGTGTGTCAACTGCGGCACTATGAAGTGGAAAGGAGAAGCACCTGGCATGTGTTGTCCCCCGGGCGAAGCCGGGCGTTGGAGCTTGTATAGATATAACTATCACTGCCAGTGTCTTGTACTACACATTCACATGGCTACAAAATGTGGCTGTTCTAATTACAAGACCTTGTGTAGGACAGTTCCTCACATGATGAATCAAACTTGCCTTCCTCCACTAAGGAATTATCAGAAAGAAGCATTGGCTTCCTCGGCACAGCCTGACAATCTTGCTGAATTATTCACCTTACAACTAGACTCATACCCAGTGCTTCTCCTCACACGTGCTCCACATGTTCTAGCATGAGCTTTTTGTTCCACTAGCCAGGAGAAGGACTGGTAACATATTATGTCATGTGACCATTTATTTCATTAGTTTTAAGTTAATAAATTGGAAACTGATACTGTAAATTGTTGCCACCTGCATTGATAATATGGTGTCCAGTAATTAGTCTCACAAGAGTACTATGCTAAATGTCCCAAACCAACACATGTTGTTATGCTTTCTAGGGACTATTCAGAGATTAGAGTTACAAAGTAGATCGTTTTCCTTGCGACGATCCAAAAACTCGCTTCATGAACATTGTAGCTTCACTATTTTGCAGTAGCAAATGCACCTTATACATGCTCCTGTCGTCTATTGGCTACCATTCACTTCCTACTGAGCAGCTAGAGACATCTCTGTCAATTCTGGCTGAAGAAGACGTCATTCTGAGGATGTCCACAGCAGAGGATGTCACAGAACACTAATGAGCTTGCACCTTGAGTGGCAATAACAATTGCTAATAACCTCTAATTGTGTAGGTAATTGCTCATTCTAATAGAATCCTAGGGGTGCCTTTGTAACAACATTTTTGTCTCGCATTACAGTTTTGACCAATCAGCACACTGAAAACCTACCACGCTAGTTCTTCACGCGGGAGGAGAAGACTGGGTACAATTCTACATTACAACCACTAACCACACTTTAGTTGAATGGGTGCTGTAATTAGAACACAATTCCATTGATGTAAACACCGATAGTGCATATGCATCATGGACACTGTGTTTGCACTGACCAAACCCACCAAATCAATCTGCAGGTTCCACACCACAATCAAATCACAAATTTCAATTAACTTACTTTACTGCATCTACTCGCTTTCCGTCTCTAACCAATTCAATGAAGTCTTGTACACGAACATTAAATTCTAACGTACTCTGTAGAACAGAACAATAAAGCCTTCGGAAACGAAAAATAATAAACACTGTTCCACCTTTAGTTTTCTTAGCTTTGACTTGTTTTCATAACACCATGATAAACATGGTGCAGTGTCTTTGTTAGACAAACAGTCTTCAACTCGACGAGACACCATAAACACCTCAATGTCAACAAGTTGCTGATATAAAACAGAAACCAACAATTGCTATGAGTGGCACTTCAAGTCAGACATCATATAGAATAGTACTATAAAAACATTGAACTGATAGCATGGAAATAATCCTAACATCAGTATGTCAGAAATTGGCAACAAGTACACAATGTACACCACTGCTGACTAACCTACATGTATGGTGATGTTATCTTAATACATCACCATACAATATTACATGATACAGAAGGTATCATGAGCACTACATGTGCCATCAGTGTATACAAACTCAAGTTGTGCCTGTGTGGGAGTGTCCGTAGACAGATACGACACAATTTTAAGAGGCTGGATAAAGAAGGCAAGAGCGAACCAATACCTCAGCAGATCCCCAAACACAGCTTGTCAATACTCGTAACAAAAACTGTACCAGTGTCTCAATGGACACTATGTAGGTACATACCACAAAATTGAAACACACCATAGCAATGTTCACTTGTCACAAAAGTTAAATGTTGACGTTTGGTTGTGTAGGTGTAGTGAGTAAATGTCAGTTAATCGGTTAATTTAGATTTATGAACAGGGCCGGGTTCTGTTCGGATAAGTGACACCCTACTGCACTAATATGCATTAATAACAGACTGGACTATAACATTTGAGAGTTGGACATGGGTTTGGTCCCACCCCTATCAACACATCTATTACCACATCACACATTCGTCCAGCCCCCATGAAGTGTCATGTTGCATTGATCTCTGCATTTCATGCCACACATTCACTAAATAAATTTTAAGGATAACTGCAATGCCAAAACCAAAAATCCTTTTATATTGAAAATCGACAGTTCTAGTTGCATACACGACAGGAAAAATAGTTTCAGATTTTTAAGTTAAAGTCTTCGCTTGTGAAATAGCAGATCAAAGTTCCTTCCGGTTCTTCAAGTTCCGATAATAGGCGTGGTGTACTGTGCACATCACAGAGGGGAGACCCATGTACATGTGTATAGTCAGCAGACAGTAAAAATGACTACATCTTCAGATCCAAGGCAATGCTACTACAATGGAGATGACGACAGCGACAGTTATTCTTCTGAAGAGCCCTCCGGAGGTTTCAAGTGATGATACTCTTCCATCATAACAAGAATTGCAGGATGAGGAAGATTTGCTGGGAGCCATTAGAACAAACTGATTCAAGCTCAGCGACAGTGGCTCTGAAGCTGAGAGATCCCCCCCCCCCCACTGAAGCCGACAAGAAAGAGAACAGGCCACCTGATAGCCTGTCACCACCGTAAGTAGAAGTAGAAGTAGCAAATGTAACCAATGCACATCAGGGTACGTAAACAACCATCACAAATGTAGCTGCGGTCATTGTGAGATGATGAATACGTACTCGTGTGGAGTGCGTGTGTTGTCAAAACGTATTTGAGGTTGTCTAAAAATACTGATGTGATAATACTGTCGAATAGTAACGAGAATATAATGGCGTATGTGTACCGAGTCTAGTTTTTCATGTAAAACTAGCTAATGCTGTGAGAAAGAAACAAATGAGTTGACGCTCGTGTGTTCAATTCACGTTGACGAAAGTTGACACAAGTTTAAGACTTCACTGTAGGGATAGTACTGTAATGCATACGATGGCAGAAAGGGTCTGGCTATGCGAGACTAAGAGTGTCTGACCTCTCCTAGCCATTTGCAGTAGTGTAACTTCAGGACGAGATTCTTCGTTACTCTCATTTCTCCAATTTCTCCAATTTCTCATATGCGGTTATTTCTTTTGCTGAGGTTCTAGAGTGCTTTCATCTTGAAGTGTGGATGCAGCTCCATGGAAAACGGTGACCTCAATTTCGCTCTTCTACAACCCAGACCAAAGTCCTTGAATAGACCTCGCTATACAAAGCAATCAGACTCAAAGTGGCTACTACAGACTCCTGTCCACTTAGTAGGACGCATCGTACTCAGTAGTAGTCAACCGGACAACTACAACCGTCTCTTGTCCTCCTTATTCGTGATTCCCACTCTTTTCTTAGCTTGGGATCTTCGAAAATCAAAACACACTTGCGTCTGATTTGCACGAGTCAATGCATCCTGCAGCTATGCAATATTGAACTATTCTTTCTCCACAGATTCCTTTGTTTACAGTACACGCTAGCGTGGAGTCTCCTCTCTGTGACATGCACACTACACCACGCCCTTAACCGGAACTTGAAGAACCGGAAGCAACTTCGACCTGCTGTTTCACAGCATCCACAGTGTAAGACCGCTGTCAGGTTGCCAAACCTGTACGTGCACTGTAGTATAGTAACAGACATTACTAATACAGCCTCGAAATATCAACCAACTTGGGCGTCGACATCAATTAGCAGAAATGCCATCCCACAAATTCTTGCTGCAAAATGTTGCCTGCAAAAATACAGGTGCGCCTACGAATAAATAGGATGTTGAATATGTCATGGCTATCTCACAACACAGCGTCTCCAAGCTTCGTGTAGACGGTGTTATTCTTCTTCCTTATGCCCAATTTACTTGTTGCGGAACGGTTTCGGAATCTCTGAGACCATAGTTTTGTGATAAAGCATCCCGTTCACGACGTTCTGGTGGTTGCTTCTGTGCTTCTGGACCTCATGAGGCTAAAGCCAAACCTGGATGTGTGCAAAATAAATAATAGCTAAACTTCTAGTAGCTTCTCTTCGTGGAAGATCATAAGGTGTTGAGCAATGGAGAAATCCAGCAGTTCGACTCAGAAATGAGAGATCCCGAACCTGTAGCAAGTACGTACATGCGTCAATTGTAGCAAGCATGGTGCAAGTGATTTGTGTTATAAAGATTAGATAAGCAGTACAGTACTTAATTAATGCTCCTGAAACAACAATAAAGAACCTAGCTTGCAAAGACTGATTTGTGTATGGAAATTCTGACGAGTAATGGGCATGGTTCCAACAAGACCAGGTGTGCATGTTGCCATCAGTGACATTCGCCTACAAATTTTCAGCAAAAAAAGTGTGGCAACCTTGAATTAATTACACAAACTTTTACAAGACATTTAAGCATGTAGCCTGAAAACATAAATGAAAACACTCTCACGTTGGAGTTGGGTACAACAACAACCAACTGCCTTACAACTGCATGCGCCAAGAGTTTGGCAATTGGGTATATTTTTCCATAAACGAACTGAACGGACATTGTCCACATTTAGTCAGACACAGCCCGATGTCCAACTGTTATATTCTGCTCTGAATAAGATATGTTAGCAGTTCGAGTTCACCAGATACCATTAGCTTACAATAACACAATCACACAAAAAATAGCAAAAAAACAATTGGTCAAAACAATCAGTCGACTCACTTCAATGTTGGCATCTTTTGCCAGTTGTACTGCTGTGTCATAGAATCCTGATCGAAGGCAGTGGTCAACTAACATTCGGTCCATCCTCTTGCGCTTCCATGCTTGGACAGCTGGCATCGCCAATCGTCCCTCTGTAGCATACTCACTCAAGTGCTCCAATCGTTTTCTACACGTGTCAACCAATTGCAACTCTTGTTCCAGACCATCATCAGCCTGATCAGCGCAAAGCATCAGTAATCAAATACTCCTAACTAATTACAATACAATGACTCTCACACAGGTAACCAACCATACATCTGTAGAATTACTTTCATAGCAATTATGTTACTAGACGTATGAATACTAGACACGGGTTTAGTCCTCAACCAATGAACAACGTCGAAGTCCCATACTGACTATGTGGTTTGCCTCATTGCATACGATTACAGCAGTGTCGTGGGGCAACATCCGGCAGTGACGGTAGTCATAGTTTTGAGGGCCTGCGAATCGTTCTATTACAATCTCCCTTGTTTTCTCCGTAGTGGATGCAAGACTAGCACATATTCCTAAGGCCTCATTGAATGAAAACTTGGAGCAAGGTGTTGCTTTTGATGGATTCTGCCGCCTGACATTATAATGTGTCACTGTCTCACTTGACATATATACAGGCAAGACTGGTCTACTACACATAGATAGTATGAGGGAACCGGTAGAATAGATGCCTATTAGATCTTGCGTAGCTAGCCCCAGTCACCCTTTTCAACATACGGACAGTGGGGAATTCATACGACATTTATAATTCTCTGCAGGAGTGCTACCAGTATGTCTGATTGCTTGTACGTTTCTTGCTGGACTCACTGCAAACAATTAGATGTAAGCAGGCGCGTGCTCTAGTTTATAAATGTAGACCGATGTTGGTCACTACGTGCAAATAATGACAAGTAGGTAACAGGTTGAAGCCCTACATATGATCAGCAATGGTTATTCCTTTCTCCTGTGGACAATAGAAGAGCTAGCATTTGCAACCACAAAGAAACAGAAATAATTCCGACAGACAATGTAAGTATTGTATGAGTACTTCCGTTGTACAAGATGACACGTTTCATTCTCTAGATAATATCTAGATGCAGCACCATACTAGAAAGTTCGTACTGTACAAAGAGCAAAGTTTGCTATTGATAAGAGTGGCATTAGTGCACATTCGCAATTGCCCCGCCCTCTCTGCATTAGGGTCTACACCCTCCATTACAACTCACCTATTGAAAGATGTCATGGCAGTTCAGCTGTTAATACAGTGTTCCAGCAAGGTTTAATAGCATAGTATAATGCCCTGGCCCCTTCTGGAGCACACCCTGCAGTGCCCAATAAGAGCAACCCCTATTTTTAAAAATACTAAAACTTGCTGAAAGAAAAATACAACACCTACTATCTTCCGGCAGGAACCTTACGGTCCAGCCAGTCACAGAAGCAGAGAATGGGGCACGAGTTGTTCAGACGATTCCCCATATGTAGCACGAAGAGTTACTCTGTCCTCATTTGGAAGTAAATAGTTGAGGTTTAACCATACCAAGTGCTCCTAACGCAGCCAAAATGTGACAAAACACGATCTATGAAAAAAGGTCTCTTTTTGAGACTCCACGGTTATATTGAGACAGTTGATACTTGTGTGATAAGTTTGGGGTCCCAGTTTCCTTTAATCAACAAATCACAACTTGCCACCATATGTCTCACAATCGCTACCTTGAAAAGTGTACAGGTATTGGTCTTCCTTGCTAACCAGCAATCAGATACTCTGATGGCACATACGGGTACTAAACACACGTACAGGTAATTTCGATGCTTTATTTCTTCGTTACAGTACATTTCTGCAAAGGGTTGTGTCGTGAAGTGAAAGCTTTCATCTGAGAGTTGGTTGATTTGGTTAAAGTTCTTCTTACAGGAGCACTTTACCCATTGACGCACGTGCAGTAGACGTTAACGTACGTTAAGGCCTTGGGCTGCGAACCGAATGCTTGCTGAGCTGTGCGGCGCATTGTTTTGGTCTTGCTTTTCGAGCCAACTACGAGAACACACAAGAGACGGGTCTAGACGCTTCAGGCGACTCTAACAGTAAAAGAGAACAAGTTACAGTTCATAAGCGACTCAGTCGTTGGTACATTGTAGACTCCACATGATTGTCTTGAGTGACTTGCAATCGCTCAGTCTTTTGCACTTTCCTCCGTGTTTCTTTTTCTACGAATGGAGGCCATACTACAGTCCAAAAGGGCTTGCGTGATGCAACAAACACACAGAAACGTGTGACACTGAACATAATCACGTGACACAAAGTGCCTTTATTCTAAAGCCAAACCATTGCCGTATCTGTGCTTTTTGCCGTCGATTGGAGATGAGTCAGTGATGCGAAAGCACCTTTTACTTTCGCCTAAGCAAATATCAAAGTTTACACGAAGCGGTAAAACAAAACCTACACATAATGCATGTTATTTGAAGAAAACGTCTCGTATGTTGTTTTTGCGTTATCATAATGCTCAGCTATCAAGTTTGCTCTGCGATAGCACCAAACTTCCCAACTTGAAAAAAGACCAAAAACTATTAGCTAATGCATGTGCGTCAATCGGTGAAGACCTCCTTTAATTAATTAACAAGTATGAACTACAGTACATCAAACACACAGTGACACAGCTACACTTCTTGATGGCAATTCACAAAAGACAAACAAAATTTAGTATTATGTTACCGATATAACATACTACATGTATGCATGCAAGCACGTATGTGAACATATTTCGTCTCAAATCTAACAAAGACGTCACCAAAAAAGTAAGTCTCACGTAATTGATATATGCGTGCAACACAACTTACAACTAATCAGCCGAGTTACTCAATGTCGAAGCAGGACTTTAACCAAAAGTCACAATTGATGAAAGTAATGGATATCTTTTCATACATTTGCTGTTCAAACTGTCTCCTAAACTTTACACAGCAAAAAGGAATTCCTTCAAGATCAGTTCTGATGAAGTGTTTATGCTACAACCATATACTGATGATATAGACTGACTTAATTCTCCCAAAGTACTTTAAGAAGTCATGCATGTGGGTCCACGTGCAAATTTAAACAGTGGTAGCTATGCCACTGTCATTGTACACATGCACAGATCTGCCTGCTCTACACCATCGACAAAAAGCAAACCGACAGGTGTCTAAGCACATGGCAATAAATGTTGAACAAAGCGATGACAATATGCCATCGAGAAAGAGAAGGCATAGTGATTTAGAAAAGTTGTCTAAACAACACCAACAACAAATTTCAACATTTGCTACTTTGTCACAATAGATCTTTCAATTTGATACCCTATAACTTGAAAGTTAAACACACCCTCCACAGAACAAGCAACATGGAGCACATTTAAATGATTACAGACGCTAACCAGCCTGACACAAATGGCAGTGTATAGTTAGTTGATGGGCAAGATAATGTTCTCTGATTCAGAGTCTGAATCTAGCGACAAACATGCCGAATACTTGAAAGGTATACCAAAATGACAGGAAGGCAATATTCTTTTGTTGTAGCTGCAAACAAGTTGCTCTTCTTGGTAACCTATTGTTATACCGATTCAAATCCTGGCTAACAAGCGTTCAGTTTGATTTCCCTTATCATCGCAGTTTCATAAATAGAGATACACATGGACAACAAACTACTAATGTAGACCGCGACAAAATATCAATTAAAATTACCCACCTTTCTTTTCAGAGTCTGTAAGCGTTGAACGACGTTATCCAACATGTCGTCGGCTTCTTTTACCATGATCTTGTCATTGCAATCCCTAATCTTCACAGAAAAATCATTGGCGACGGTCGTCAAATACGAGCTCTCGCGATCCACAGCCTTCTGGGTCGCCCGAAATCTTTTGTTGAGAAGCTCGTAAGGCACCTGACACCAAAACGATAATACTATGTGATGTCAAATACAGAATGTTAATTAGTAAGTGCCGAAGACCTCAAATATCGAATAAACCCCGATGTGGGAATCCACATAACAAATTTACGAAAAAGTAGCTAATACACTAAGATATGACACATAGTTGCGAAGAAAAGCACGTAAAGCGTTACCTTCAGTGTAGAATGTTCCAACGCTTTGATGTCCGCCATGTTGTACGCATGAGTATCCCGTATAAGTCTCTTCCTACACACTCGCTCTTCATTGGTTAATTCTAAATCCTACAACCAATCAGCAAACGGACTTCGATCAACCGCCAAATTTAAGTATAGAGCCCCAGTTACAATTTGTTTCGTGTAGTAGCGGTTTATGTTGAGATGTCTGCGGTGTTGTGCGACCTCATTTTGATCAAGAGGACAGGCCAAGATGGCACTCACTATCCAGTGTATCTCGACACCAAAGAATGCGTATTCGGAAGGTGACCACTACCTAGCTAGCTCGCTCACAACCAAATCTAATGCCGTTGTCTCCACCTTTCTTGTGCAGAGATCATGATTGCGATGTGCGCATACAGATAAGCAACGTATCGCGTCGCCACGCGACACTCTACGCCGGAGAAGGCAAACAGGTGATAAACTACAACGGACTGCGTTTCTTTTTCTCTTGCCGTTGAATGTCGTGTCTGTTGCTCTAGCCGTGGATTGAAAACCTTAGTTCAAACAAGACTCTTGTCAACGACGTCGCTGTTGAAAAGGCGTGTCGTTTGTATGATGGCGACATCATCAAAATTTCGGATCGCTGTTTTCGGTGTGAGTTGCCAAACGGTGAGCAGCCGGTAGCTAAGCAGGTGAGTGAGAAAAGAAAGTCGTGAGCTTAGTGAACAAGCACTCATTTTTACGTTTCTATTTATGTTCAGCCATCGCCTCCGTTGGTTGAGACACAGAACGTGAGTGTTGTCACATCTGAGAAAATTGAAGCGTCAGAGAGAGTGGGAAAAGAAAGGCTGTCAAAGTCTCCTAAACTGCCCACAAATGAGAATCGGAATGGTGCTTTGAAGGCTGATTCAAAACGGGCTGCACCTGTTCCTGAATCTGGCAGTTTTCCAGGATCCATTAGTCCTCGACCAATCAGAGCACGCAAACGCATCTCAAACCAGTCCTCAGTTATGACTCCACGTCTCCTGAAAGGAAAGTCTACATGTACATGTGACCAGAAGTATGTATTGTCACCAGTAGAAGAGGAAACACAATCAAGTCATGAAACACAATCTTTTGAAATTGATGTTGATGCTTGTCAAGGATCGTCTACTGCTACTCCTGGCCACAGACGAAGTGTTCATTTTGGTCCAATGTTGTCACCTGAAGAATTCGACAACCGATTGCCTCCCAATACTCCTGTGAAGGTTGGCAGAACACCTACAGGAATACGTCGATCATTACCTGGGATTGTGGATAAGCTTTGGAATTGTCAACTAAAGAGATGTTCTTTGACTGTCATGCCATCAAACAAGGAGAACACAAGTGTGAAGGATGGTACTCAACACAGTTTTACCTTGCCTGAAGGCAGTGGCAAGGAAGGAGAGTTGAGGCAAAGTATAGCTACATGTAGCTCCTTCTCTAAAGAAACAGAAGCAAAGAAAGGTTGTCATATGAATACAGATTTCATGAAAACCGTGTCTGGTGAAGATGTTGTGCATGAAGTGAATAGTGATGCTGGAACTGGGATGTCACCAATGGGCCAGGAATCAGAATCAGGAGTTCAACTGAGACAACTGAGAAAGAAGATGGCTACACCACTTCGAAAACAAATTCAATCAGGCACTCAACTAACACAACTGAGGAAGAAGATGGCTACACCACTTCGACAACAAATTCAATCAGGCACTGAACTGAGACAACTGAGAAAGAAGATGGCGACACCACTTCGAAAACATATTCAATCAGGCACTCAACTCACACAACTGAGGAAGAAGATGGCTACACCACTTCGAAAACAAATTCAATCAGGCACTCAACTAACACAACTGAGGAAAAAGATGGCTACACCACTTCGACAACAAATTCAATCAGGCACTGAACTGAGACAACTGAGAAAGAAGATGGCTACACCACTTCGAAAACAAATTCAATCAGGCACTCAACTAACACAACTGAGGAAGAAGATGGCTACACCACTTCGACAACAAATTCAATCAGGCACTGAACTGAGACAACTGAGAAAGAGGATGGCTACACCACTTCGACAACAAATTAGATCAGGCACTGAACTGAGAAAACTGAGAAAGAAGATGGCTACACCACTTCGACAACAAATTCAATCAGGCACCGAACTGAGACAACTGAGAAAGAGGATGGCTACACCACTTCGACAACAAATTAGATCAGGCACTGAACTGAGAAAACTGAGAAAGAAGATGGCTACACCACTTCGACAGCAAATTCAATCAGGGACTCAACTGAGACAACTGAGAAAGAAGATGGCTACACCACTTCGACAACAAATTCAATCAGGCACTGAACTGAGACAACTGAGAAAGAAGATGGCTACACCACTTCGACAACAAATTCAATCAGGCACTGAACTGAGACAACTGAGAAAGAAGATGGCTACACCACTTCGAAAACAAATTCAATCAGGCACTCAACTCACACAACTGAGGAAAAAGATGGCTACACCACTTCGACAACAAATTCAATCAGGCACCGAACTGAGACAACTGAGAAAGAGGATGTCTACACCACTTCGACAACAAATTAGATCAGGCACTGAACTGAGAAAACTGAGAAAGAAGATGGCTACACCACTTCGACAGCAAATTCAATCAGGGACTCAACTGAGACAACCGAGAAAGAAGATGGCTACACCACTTCGACAACAAATTCAATCAGGGACTCAACTGAGACAACTGAGAAAGAAGATGGCTACACCACTTCGACAACAGATTCAATCAGGGACTCAACTGAGACAACTGAGAATGAAGATGGCTACACCACTTCGACAACAAATTCAATCAGGCACTGAACTGAGACAACTGAGAAAGAAGATGGCTACACCATTACAAAAGCAGATTCAGCAAGAAACAGACCTAAGAGTCACAAGGAAGCTCATGGCAACTCCATTGAGACATGCTATTGAGAATGGCATTCAACTGAAGCAGCTGAGAATAAAAAGGATTACTCCTTCGAGAATTGCACAAACAAAGCTTGCTACTCCCATAAGGAAACAGCTTCAAAAGGGTGTGGTATTACGACGAGCAGTAGCAAAGACCACTGCTCCCATCCAGAAAGTGAAGATGATGGATTCTCTTCCCATTGTTGACACAATTGCTGGAACAGAAATTGTTAAAACAGAGGCAAGGCAATTGCAAGCAAAGAAGAAAGCTGCTATAGAAAATCGTGTCAAGTTGACAGCATGTAGGAGAATGAAATCGACAAAACAGTGTGTGGTGCAGCAAGTTTTTCATTTTTCTGCCAAACCTGCATCTGCAAGCAGCAATACGTGTGAACTTGTGTCCCCTTCTCCTAAACGTTCTCGCACAGTGCAGCCTAAGGAAGTCATGTCGACCCCGAAATTGGATGGTCTTAAGCGTTTAATGAAAACACCCAAAGCCAGATTGTCTGTATGTTCAATGACAAGAGACTCTGTCTTAGTTCCAGAAGATTTGTATGAGAAAAACCTCTTTGCTACACCTCATTTGACTCGTAAGTCTTCTACTGGTTCTACATTGAAAACTCAAAACATGCTCAGTGGGTCTCAAAGAAAGCGTCTACGTGGAGACAAGTCCTCTTCTTCAGGGCATTTTGGCATCAATCAAACGGTCAGTCCATCTCAGTATGTGTTGAAATTGGCTCAACAGTCTTCTAATCTCGTTGGCATCGCCAATGTCATAAAGAGTCCAGTCAGCCAAGTCTCTACTTATTCTAACTTTGAAGCAATGCCTCAGGTTAATACAGAGCAAATGAAGAACAAAAGTTCTCCTGAACCAGAGCAATATTACAACACTCATCTCTTTGATATGAAACGAGTGGATGAAGAGGAAACTGACATGACAGGTTTTACTGATCTCTTCAAATCACCATCTCCTGTTTCTTCCATTGTTGCTATTACATCAACCACGAGGTCCAACAGAAGTCGAAAGAGGACAGCATGCTACAAGGTGACGAATACCTTGCCAGTCAAGCGATCTCGTAACGCAGTTGTAAGAGAGGCCACTAATGAACATCAAATGATTATTCGCACAAGGAGCAAGACTGTAAAGTCAAAACCAATTGCAATTGATTTGACTGACGATACCGTGGAGGCTTCTACTTTGCAAGTGTCAAAGACTATCAAAGAACAGAAAATGACAACAAGAAGTGGTTTGGCATTTGGAAGTATCGATCAAACTGATGAGTTAGCATATTCTGGAAAACCGTTGAAGAAAACACAAATACAAAAACCCGTTCAACAAGCTGATGACTCGCCTGACCAAGACAGAGCAAGAATAACTCGCTCTAGAAGCCAGTTGAAGAACAAAGTTCAAGTAAAACAGACGGCTCTGATTCCCCAACAAGCTGATGACTTACGTATCCATGATGACAAAGCTACAGTAACACGCTCCGGAAGACGAATGAAGAAGATTGATTTAGAACGAGTTGCTGCAGCTCCAGAACAAGTTGATGAATCACGCAGTCAAGAGGAAGCTATGGCAACTCGCTCTGGAAGACAACTGAGGAAGAAACAGGTAGACAAAGTAGGTCCACCACTCGAACAAGCGACTGGACCAGATACTCAATCCGGAGTTAGAGTAAGTCACTGTGGAAGGAGAGTGAGGCAGAAAGCTGTGAAATTTGACGTAGATATCACAAGCAACACAGCACCTGTGCTCAAAACTGTTACGATGACTCGAAGCAGGACAAGATCTCAAGCAGCTATTCGGTTGAACTAGACTAATGTACTTTGCCTGTTTTCTTGTAATTGAATGTCACAGTATTTTAATATTTCCTCGACACTTATACCTTATTCTATACTTGTCTTGTACTTTTAATCATCATTAATGAGTTTAATTAAGTGTTGCATTATTTACATTGCTAACTGTCATGTTATTTTGTTAAGCGTGGATTTGTTGAAATGAAGCTACTATTTGAATACCGTTACTACTGTAGTATATATTTGACGAGCTTCACATGCCAAGGTCGTGATAGAACACACACACACACTAAAACTAAAACTAAACGTTTGGAGTTGCCAGATACTGGTCACGCCCCAGCTAACAGCTGGGTTCTACTCAGGAGAACTCTGGGCCTGCGGGCCAGGTACTCACAGGGGCAATTGTGCGTGAATTTCTTGCCCAAAAAAAATTATGCCATAGCTGGCCATCGCTATGACTTGAACTTGCAACCCTGCAAGGTCTCGGATGTACACACTCTGAGATGACTCTAGATCTCTAACCACACCCACACGCACGCTCGGGCGCGCGCACACACACACACACACACACACACACACTACACACACACACACACACACACGCACGCACGCACGCACACAACAAGTTCTGATAGGAAAACCTGGCTGTTGAGATTACAAGTAAACGTCAATCAAGGGCGTAACTAGCATTAAAATATTACCGAGGCAAGTTTGTATAAATTTGTTAATTAACGTCTAGGTTTCTCAGTCACGTGAGTGGCAAGTGCTTCAGGTGCCGCGAACGTGCGCTAGCTAAGTGCGAGAACGGTGGTGAAAGAGGACTTCTTCTGTTCGGTAACCGCGTGCAGAATTCCCGGTCTTTTCTGTTATCTACTAACTGATACGTCTAGCAAAATTTTGCTACGCCACACCCATTTTATTTACCGAGGCCAGAGCCATATATATAGAGAGTTGCGACAACCCGTATCAAGGGCGCCATTTTGTTTCCATGCGCGCTACGTAAAAAATCTGTCTAAAATCATACTAGGCTACTGCTGTTTCTACATTAAAGTGAGTTTTACGTTGCTACTTGTTGCAACTATTGGACTATGATTTACTTCTTCAGAAGCTCGATTTGTGTCGTTTCCTGATCATCGTGGTTTCGGGTGAGAGCGCTACCGAAATACAGAGATTCCAAATGAACCGTTTGCAAGATTTCAGTTGTTTCTGTCAATGTTTGCACTGCAGGAGAGACGTTGTATTGTTCAAACAACCGATCTGAACAGTTCTGACGCTCTTCAAGGAAAACCTCGCGCTTTGGCCTCGGAATTCCAACATTTATAGCCGTGTTGTTCTGTACGCGTTTCTTTCTGCAATGAATGGTATAAATAAAACGATGGCTCATCATCAGAAGCTCAAGTTACAAAAGGTATAAATGCGATGCTTAATCACATGTTACACAAGCACACATGTATACTCATGCACACATTTGTTGACTGGCTAGAGTTGTGTTTCCATACAAGGGCATTCATTTTCATTTCAATTTTTTAACTAATTTTCTCATTGTCATGCTCTTGCTTCCTAGTTCACCTTGACTCTGATTCTTTTCTTTCTCTAACTCCTGTTTTCTTTTACGTTTCATCTGCTTGCATAGAATGTGTAAGCGAACAGTCAAGTACTTTGATAGTAGCTTCTGCTTGATATTATGACAATTGAGGAACAAATCATGTACTGTTATTTCTTCAGCCTTGTCCAACAATATTCTTTTCACATTTTTTGATGTCATCAACACTGATTCATCGAAGTTCCTTAGCATGACTTCTACTTTGAGCATCATAGAGAATGCTTTCTCTGATACCTGAGTAAGGCATCCTTGCTTATACTCTTTTAGAATAGTGAACGTTGCTGAGTCTTGATCACTTAGATCACAGCTGGTCACTTCCACAAAACAACCTGTGCAGATTTCTTCATTTTTCTTTATGCTGTGTAGACAGTATCCTACAAGGTAATATAAGCTGTTCAACTCGGCCTTCTGAATGTCATCTATGCAATTTGCTTCTGATATTTCCACTTCAAAATCTTTCAGATCCAGTTCAGTACTTGGTAGCTTCAATGGCTGGTCAAGAAAGTCAATTGCTATGTCTCTATCATCTTCTTGGTAGTTTCCTTGATATGCATGAGGTTGTTTCAGGAACTGTGCAATGCAAATGACTTTTAATGCGTATTTAAATGCCAGTGGTGAAGGAATAGGATTTTTTAGCCTGACTAAACTAAAAAGATTTTCAAGGCAATCTTGAGTAAGACGACTTGTCAAAAGGAACTTGTATCCCATTGAAAGCAACTCCTCTTGGATACCAAGAACACTGTTTGTAGACATTATAATCCCTGCTTGCACGGGTTTCCAGTCATTTTTATCTCCAATTTTCATGCTCTGTACTAAGTTGATAATAGACGTAAGAAATATTAGAGCTTCTTCATATTTATCACAATTCAATCTGCTTTAGTGCAACTGCAGGGTACCTGCTTGTCATGAAATCAAACCACCGGTTAAACACATCCAGAAACCAAGCAGTAGAAAGATATTCATTTCCTCGGCCTTCTTCTTTCACAAGGTATTGAAGTCCAGAGCTCACCGACTTACTAAACAGATGCAGTGCATGTGATACTTTCGTTTTCTCAAAATGTGATGGAGAAATAGTGGCGTTAGTTAGCTTTGGTGCTAATTTTAAATCATGATGGTTCTCAAACTCTACTAGATCTTTTGCAGGTGTAATGGACACAAAACTACAGTTCAAGTTGTTTGCTTTAACAACATCATCAGGTAGAGTGATGACTTTGCCACTAACCAAAGCTGCCTTAAGATTCTTATTAGGTGAGGAACATCAGCGAGAAAATATAACCATTTGGTTGGACTTTGAGGATGTACTACTTTGCTAACAGTATTGCAGTGTCTTCCAGTCATGAGGCCAAAGCTTTTCCACAGTGCTCGGTTTGCAGATCCCATGTCACTAGTCACAGCTATGACATTTAAGCCTATCTTTGCAGCACATTCAATAATTCCAGCACAATTGGTTTCATTACAGTTCCGTCAGTGGAGTTTCCTGTGAAATGGTATGCTACTGTCTGTTTCCACCGTGATGACAGTCCTCCCAACATAAACACAAGAGCATGAGTGGCACTACCACAATGACCAGGCAAAGTCACATTCCCAAGCAATTGTCCACTACTTGCATCATACTCAATACTAGGTGTAATGGACATTTCATCTAATGTGAGACAGCAGACTCTTTCCTCTTCACACAAATTATTTACCTTCACTGCTAAAAGTAAGTTATATCCTGTGGCTCCACATGCAAATCGAAGTTGTAAGGCTTTTTTCACTGTGGCAGATGACCACCGAATTCCTTGCATTCCTCGGGACAATGCTAGCAGCTGATCTTCAGCAAACAGTTTTTTAATCTTTGATTCCTGACTTGCCATTTGCTTAGCAAGTGCATTATTTCTTCTTGTAATTTTGTGCAGTTTGGCTCTTGAAACTTGTAATTTGGCTTTCAATTTTACGACTTCTCTAGCTGTTGTAGAGGAATCAATTGAAAGGGTATTAGATTCATCCACATCTATATCTAGATCTGCCACACTGGTTTCATATGCTACAGAGTCATGTTGAGTTGCTTCATCATCGTTGGAATTATGTTCAGCTGTACATTAATCAATTGAGATAGATTAGTTAACTTGCATTAATTGTACTTGGTTCTTCATAGTAGTAATTTAATAAACAATTGAAAAATGAAAACAATCCCAAGATTGAAGAAACTTCTACTAAACTTTGAAATTATGTCTACATGTGTGCCTGTTGTCATTACTGAGTGTGTAATTTGCAGTTTTCTTTGTGGTTTTATAAATATAGTACAGTTGATTGAGATGTTATTAATTAAGTGAAGAACAATTCATGCACTGACATAAACGTGTGAACTGTTGCATAGTGACTTACATTTTGAAAATGGTTCTGGTGAAACACCACTGATTGAGTACATGTGGTCTCTCAAGACCAGATTCACTTGCTTGGAAATGTCCACTGGATGTCTTGCTAATGGCGATTTTCTAATACGTTGACGTCGTTCCTTGTGAGGAAATATGGTTGGAACAGCGTTCCACTTAAGTTTTCTTTTTCCATCAGCCCTTCTGCACTCAAATTGTGATTCATCAAAGTGTGCCTTCAAAATGATGAAAATTCCATGTACTTCTGCAGGAGACTATCATCATTATTTAAAAAATGTGCACAAGTGGACCAACTTAGCATGTAGCTGCCAGACATAAGCCATCTAGGCAGTCTACAAATAATATCTATATTAATTAGTTCAAGATCTGAGTCTACTAGAACCAAATCCGCTTTGGCTGACATCACAACGCGTATCTACTGTACCGTAGTGCGTGAGAAACACGATAAACGCTACGGTATTTATGTACCTCGCACAGGAGCGCATATGGCGATGCTATTCAGTTCTTGCGACTTACTCTAGCCTCCCAAACTTTTCTTCTGGCACGATCCTTAGGGAACCGAAACATTTTGAATCCATTTTCTGATCTATTACTACAGTTCCAAGCGCAGCAGTTAACCATAGTCTCGCTAGTGGGTCGAAACGCGCCTAATGCCGGATACTGTCTACACACGACTGGAAACAAAATGGCGCCCATGCGATCACGTGATCACAAATTCCATAACGCCCATGTCGCAACTCTCTCTATATATGGCTCTGACCGAGGCAACTGCCTCGGCTGCCTCATGCCTAGTTACGCCACTGTCAATTATTATATACAATTACTAGGGCAACTTTGGAACAGTAGCTGCAGTGAGATATGCATCCATGTGCCTAGATATCTGAGCCATATCTACATATTACTACAGGTAATTACATATACTATATCGCTAATTGCTAGATACAGTTATTTTACGGCTATTAAAATCATTTTTATTTAAACTTGAAGAAGTCAAAGTTTAGCAACATTCTTAACAAAACTTTTAGAAATAGTTAAAATTTAAATAACAAAAGTTTTCATTATAGTATAATTAGATGCGACTGTCTCTGTCTCTTTGCCTGAGTGCTTGCTTGCTAGCCTGTCTACCCGCTCTAGTCAATCATTTGGATCGCATTGTTTCTCCTCGCTCTTTTCTTAATTAATTCTTTCATTATATCTTTCATACTAAGCAGCTGTCTGCTACCTTCTGTTCAATTGTGGTGTGTTTTGGAAACTGTGCGGTTTCGCTTTAGTTTTTGTTGCAGTTCATTAGCAGAGACAGATGCATTCAACAAGGTTGCAGGTGGTCGTCAATTTTGGAGCCAAATGTGGGTGTTGCTGTCCAAAGCCCTTGGACATCCAGAAGCTTGCTGCGTACTAGCTCTCGTCACAACTGGCATACTATATGCACGTGCTGTTATTGTACCCTCAGCCATCATCTTCTGCGTAGCCTTGTAGGACCCAGCGTCAAGAGTCTGACATGGCATTGAGACTGGACTCCAGCACAGGAACATATTGAATTTTTAGTTCACTGGAACCAAATCCGTGTCTGGAGCCAAGTTTGGCTCCGTTGCCCCAGTAATAACACCCCTGTTATTCAATTGAACTTGATTCATGAAGCACTTTCTTTTAATTAAACATGTCTAGAGAGCAACAAGTGGAGACACAGCCTAAGTTGTCAACAAACAGACTAATGGAGCATGATGTAGCTAGCAGAGATAGATACATTCAGTGCTTCACACATTGAAATAGCTGAACTTGTAACTTGCTTATGAAGCACTTTCTTTTAATTATTGAAAAATCATGTATTCTAGTGTGTAGAGATGTTGTATCCTAATAAAATAACCTGCCTGCCTGCCTGCCTGCCTGCCTGCCTGCCTGCCTGCCTGCCTGCCTGCCTGCCTGCCTGCCTGCCTGCCTGCCTGCCTGCCTGCCTGCCTGCCTGCCTGCCTGCCTGCCTGCCTGCCTGCCTGCCTGCCTGCCTACCTGCCTGCCTGCCTGCCTGCCTGCCTGCCTAATTGCCCGTCCGTTTGTTTGTCTGTCTGTTCGATTCTGTATATGCTCACAAGTTTTAGCTCTTGGACATCTTAGCTTCGATCCTGACCAAACTCCGTACTCAAGATCGTAGGTGCAATCGCTTGACCTTTCTCCGCGTCTTTACAATTTTACCCTACTAAGATAGGTATGCATGCATGTATGTATGTATGACACTATGTATGTATGTATGTGGCTCAATTGGTTAGAGTGTGCATTTGAAGATTGGCAACATCCGGGACCTTCGGGCAGAGTTCGAGTGCGGGAGGGCCACATACAGAAGTTCCCTTGGGCAAGGAACTAACATACAATTGCCTCTCTCTCAGTTCTGTCCAAGCAGCAAAGTGTTGTTGAAGTGACTTGGCGACAAATAGTAGCTGCTAGATTTAGATTGTAGAGTAGCAAAGTACCTAGTTTCTGCAGTAACCTGGGCCCTAAGGGTCCTTGTAACAAAAAAATGTATGTATCTATGTATGAACTCACATCCTATTGCCTCTCTCTATCTATGGAGTGTCATTTCGGTCAAAACAATACAGCAAGTGCATAGTGACTGATTGTTGTAGCTAGAGTTACGTTGTAGTAAGTGTATAGTGACCTAGTGACTGTTGGTTCTACATAGTAGCAAGTGTATAGTGACTGTTAACCTGGGCCATAGCAGCTCTTGTAACCAAAACTGTATGTATGTATGAACCGTATGTATGTTTAACATTATGTATGTTAAACATAATATTAAAGCGGTGGACATAAAATACCATATCATGTATGTATGTATATAATACAGTCAGAGAAGTGCGCAAATAAGGCCCATCAATTTTATCCTTCCGTTAGATCGATAAGCGTGCACATGAGCGGATGTGGTCTACTAACATAAATTTCACACCATTACGTCATCATAGCTGTCAACAAAAGAACTAGTCAAGAACGACGTCTGAAATTCATCTGTTGCATCCTTGTTCACACAATACGTCTAGCACGTCTTGCAGCATGTCTTTATAGCTCTGTTGTTTGTACTAGCTATAGACTGTGTCAGCTGTGCTTGGTGTCAATGTGTCAATGTGTCATGACTCGATGCGTCATGTCTAGACGTAGATCTAGGCTTTCAACAGAACTGTTAATTAATTAGCATCATCGTGTAAAATGTCATGATGACGTCACAAAATCCGTGTAAACTCGAACCCTCCCACTAACCCAGCATATATTATAAGGGCCTGCTTCGGGCATTTCGACAATCTTACTGTTACGTCTCTTGTCATAGACGTGATGGATAATGAATGTTTAAGCTAATAATGGCGGTGGGGAGAGGTTTAGTTTTGACTGAGATAATTTTTGTAGCGTTTAACTGAATGCGTACGTCAGAGTGCCAGCTATTAATTAATTATATATTAATTAATTACTACAAGCATGCAAGCACGCTTTCAGTATTTAGTTCACTGACCCTAGTCCATGCAAGTCTTGAAGTCAATGTAGGACAACACCATGATTGGTTTTTGTCAGTGACAGTTGCCACAGATTTATTACCTTGAGTATGTATGTATGTATGTACGGTCGGAAAGAGAACTGGCTGGCATCACAGGTTCGCCAAATGTCGCCTGCGACGTGTTTAATTAATTAATTAACTTAGGATCCCGAGCCCTCGAGCTCTACATACAAGCTTGATGTAGTAACCGTTTTATTGCTATAGTTAATTCCATCAACGTTAGTTCTCATTTATATATCCCAATACATGCTTATGTAATAAATATCGAGTACATTATTGTTGACCACACTGTAGATTTAATACCCTCACTTTGACAACTAAATCTTTATTTATCCTAGAACGATATTACCTTTTTGTGTGTTATTTACCATCATCACGTGAGCTACAGGAGATATTGTACTACTATGGTCTAGAGCCAGCCACGTAGACAGTTTAGAATGCATTGACATAATATTGTGCCGACGTTATTGTTCTCTCAACTTCATAGGACCGTCTGGACGTCTACGTTGCCCGGTTACATGGATCCATGCAGTCTGAACTAGACTGCTGTAACAAGTTTTGGTGTACCAATCACTCCGGTTCGTCTAAAAGCTCCTACAGCGAGCTGATATGGCTTTACTGCAATGATAGAATTGAGCACGCAGTCAAAAATTATTTTTATGTGAACGGGATGTCGACCTCGCCCACGAGAACTTGGGCGGCAACTGAACTGTGTTGCAGGTGGTGGTTGTGGCACTTGCCAATCACCGTTTATTTGGTCCTCTTCACACGTCTAGCTTCCTCCAGTGCAGCTCACATGCAACAATAGCTCTCTACAGCTCGTCGGTGCCCCATGACGTTGCCCTGTGGTCTGTTTAGCTTGCCGCTGCTCTGTCTTGTTGCAGCGGCGTCTATGGCAGAGGGATGGACGTCGCCGTGTAACGTAACTGTCAATATCTCGCGTTGTCCAGCGAGATCAGATTTCCAACGAGTCTTCATTACCGATGCCTTTCTCTTGGGAGCCGTATGCAACGATCGTTCTGAGGGTTTTTACTATCAAAGAATGACGGGGAGTAGCAAGTGGATTATCTACATGGAGGGTGGAGTCGGGTGCGGCAATCTACAAAAGTGCAATAGGAGATATCAAGAACGGCCAGAACTGATGTCCTCTGCTAACTACTCTGCCGACATCACGGGACGAGATATATTTGATCCAGACCCAATGATCAATCCTGATTTTTGTGACTACAATATGATTCTCTTGCCGTACTGTACAAGTGATCTATGGGTTGGAAATTCTCCTTGGAACTCTTCGCTAGACGAGAAGTTTGAGTTCAACTCTTCCGCCACTTACAATCAGTTTGTGTTTCGCGGCACGACCATCTTTAGAACGGCTGTGAAAGAGTTGTTGGAGCAAGGCCTTCACACAGCAGAACATGTAAGCAATTCTGTGCACATTGTTGAACTCAGCAGTTACGCCCACGCGTTGGGAGGGGCGAGATGTAACTTCCCAATTCCTGTCTACCCCTAGAAACTAATCATATACCCTGTACTGTGTCTGGAAGAGATCACTTGACACTGTTAGGTGTTCCCTGATGAACAATTAACATTGTTAATTAATTAACTGATTTTAGTGGATTGTGCAAGGGCAGGGCTGGATCCAGAAGGGGTTTAGGGGGTTGAACCCCCTCTTTTCCAATAGGCTTGGTTCAATAATTTCATATAATTTCATTAGAAAAGAGAAAATTAGTAATTGGCGAGCGAAGCGAGCCTCTCTCTTGTCATGTCAATTGAGCTCGAGATATATTTTATTTATATATTTATACTAAATTTATAGAAATAATTGTTTCAGACTGATACGTAAAGTCAAAACGGCGCACATTTCTTTCATGACGTCTTTCTATGATGCTCACTCACGTTTCAGCTGACCAATAAATGATTGATTCAAGAAAGGTGAGAAGGCGAAGTAGCGAAATTCGAGCTCTTGATTAGCTGAAAACCTGCTAAGACGCATGATGGACTGTTGCATGGTATCACGCAGGACGCGCGGTTTACAAAATATGCGAATTACACCACGATTGACGGGATAAAACCGTTGTTGTAGGCTTCCTAGATATGTAGATTTAGTTCGCTCACAACAGTTTAGTTAGACCTCCGCGGAAACGTGGGACACCAAGATTAGTGCAAAGAAAAATATGGTACAACACAAGCTAAAAATTCACGCTAAAGTCAAGATTAATTACAAATTATTGCGTCTATACAGCTGATGAATGATGATATTTGAGCAGCTGCCCAACCGCAGACTATGTAAGTTATTTAGTTGCACAACAGCCGTAAGCAATGGATAATTGAAAGAAAAATACTATAGAAGAGCAACTGAAAGTCTGTTTCCTGAGTTCCATCGTTTGTTTGACAAAAACTATTGCTACGTAGCGCAACCATTGTTACGCGAATAGGTAAAGACAGAACACCATTGCTCGCCAAACACAATGCTAACCGAGCATTTACTAGTGCTATAAATAACTGCTAACGGTGAACCCCCACTTTCAAAAATTCCTGGATCTGGCGCTGAAGGGTGTTGGTCACACTTTAGTTTGAAGGAGCTGAGGTGTTGAAGAGACTGATTCTAATTTGATTATTAATGAATAGCTGATTAGTCTTTTATGATACTCCTCAGATCTCTACTAGCAGACTGGTTGGTTATGACAATGTCTCAAATGAAAGGCAAGCATGAGCAGTAGCTACTGTACGTACGTGTAGCTACTAGATTCAAGATCATAACGTTTCCTAATACTAGCTACTGAGAAACAGATGTTTGTTTGCTGTAACCTATACCTTTTTTCTTGGCAAAAATAACAGTGTGTACAAAGAAATAACTTTTACTCTATGTTTAGTCTCTCGTAGCCCACCCTTCCCCCATTTTACTTCTGGACAGCCGAAGAAGGGTCTAATAGAACAGTTCTTTGTTGTTGCTGCTTTGCCATATAAGCAAACAGTGACTGTAATTGCTTGTTTATATATATAGAGAGAGTCAGGTGGCCTTGGCTAATTACAAGGGCGTGACCGGGCCAAAATGGGAGGTTAAATTGATATTAATGATAAATTTTGATATCAATTTAAGGTAACGTCTAATCTAATTAATTTGTGTGTTTGTGTTAGAAACTGATTTAGAACTTTAGGCTCGCTTGCTTGCAGACCATTCAGTCTGGGAATTTTCTCTTTGGGAAATACTTGAAATTGCATTTATTTCCATTTTTGCGTTACGGTACCGGTGTTATTATTTCTCTCGTATACTCACACATTGACAGACGCATGCATGCACGGACAGACTCACTAGCCGATAAACGGATTGGCACACAACCTAGCTATAGGTCGCAATGTTCTTAATTAATACCCTTTGCCACCCTGCTATGCTTACTGTATTGCTTACTTTCTAGGTGGTTTTGGCTGGGAGCAGTGCGGGTGGCATCGGAGCCATGAATCAAGCTCGTTGGCTAAACTCACAGCTTTCCAACAGTACAACATTTTCAGTTCTCTTGGACTCGTCGTGGTTTATAAATTTTGGAGGCAGCCTGAGCGAGGAATTTGACTTCCAGTACATTCAGGAAAACATGAATTTCAATAGTCATCCTCCGTGTAGAGGTCTTGCTGCAGGTGGCATTCCATGCTGTTTATCGGCTTCCTGCATGCTCGAGTCTGACAATTATTTTCCTGGAGTTCCCGTGTTTGTCATTTCCAGTCAGTACGATTTGTTTGTCCTCTCTCGCTCGCTTCGTAAGTTTGAGAACGACACAGACGAAGTCAGGCTCCTCGAATCGTTTAGAACCATCACGGAATACGGAGGAGCAATGAAAATACGCTTCCAGGACGCGGGAAGCAGATCAAAGAACGTGAGCTATTTTGTTCCGTCTTGTCTGCAACATGTTTACCTGGCGACGTCGAGTCTTCGTGACGTCGGAGGCTTTCTACGTACATATGAAAACGGGACATCGAATGACATTGAATTTGGTTCTGATACGAGAGACTTCAGGTGCATTAATTGAGATGTAGAAATTGTTTGACGTCTTTTTGCACAAGCGCGCGCACACACACACACACACACACACACACACACACACACACACACACACACACACACACACACACGTACAGACACAGAGTAATGACTTTGACCGTGTTTGTAACTTTCTCTACGTAGGTCTGCCATTGAGCCTGGAACGTGGATGAAGACGTATATCAAGAACGAAAACACGTCGCACGAGGTCACTGTTCGATGTGCAATCCACGAGTGGAACCGGAAGGTTCTCACGCATGGCATCGCCGGATTTCAGGCTGTCCGCTACTTCGATGCCTGCTTTGGCGCAAGGTGCAATCTTCAATGCCCGGAGCGAGTCTTGCTGGGAATTTTGAACGAATTGTGGCCCAAAGTGGCTCGATACTCTGTTGTGGCATTGGTTTTTGCTGTGGCGATATTCTGCATTTGTTTTAAGGCATTTATTATGTGCAAGAAGCGTGCGCTTCTGACAAGATTCCAAACTTATATAAACTTGAGAGAAGTAAACGTGGACAACAAGAGATCCTCGGTAAGTCACAGCCTTATACGCTATGGGCCAAATATCGATCTAGTGCGATGTGAGGTCTTTATGTTGTGCAAGTAGAGAGATCATTAAAATCAATTCTAGAGGTTAATTGGATTCGCTAAGACATTGTATGCTTGCTGTTTGTAGGTGATGGTTAGCTTGGAAGCTGAAGCTATTGGGATTGCGTGTTTGAACGTTCGCTACAGTGTGCGTTTGTCTCGAGAGGCTATTGTACGAGAAAGGAATTTGCAGAAGCTTAGATTGGCTGCGGAGGAAGAGACGCAAGCCGTTATGAACCTTTCTCTTGAAGTTCAGAAATGTGAGTATAGTAGTGTATAGCGCGGGCACAGTTACAGTACAGTAAGTAGAACTGGTAACAGAGTCTGTGAATAACAGTTGGTTGTACATGACGCTGACTGGTTGAAAGGGTTCTAGTCGTTTCATGCACAGTTCTTGGTTTCTGATGATTTAATACGTTGCTGAATCTAGACCTTTGATTTTAGGGGAATCCCCGACAGGACAAGGTGCAGTACGCGACTTGTTGTTTGGATCTTCTTGGACCAGAGTGGGCGTGCCTAGGGCCGACAGTCATGACCTTGAGAAAATGAACGGTATTGAAATGCGTGCCAAACGTCATGCCTATGTATGCAGTGACTTTTGACAGGATCTAACGGATACCACGACGAAACGTCATCAGATGGCTTTTTATCTAACGGTGATAAGGAAATCATTCACGTGAGACATGCCTATATGATTACAATATATGAAGTTTGTAAATCTTTAATGCTATCTGGACCGGTTGATTTGTATTATACAGCTTATAGTCTAAGCTTTGAAATACAAAGCAACCGCGGTCCAGCGCAAATTATACAGATTGACTTAGCTAGCTCAGTAATTGACCCATGCATTTGAAGATAGAGAAACAACTTTTAGTACTTCCGTCGTTAGCTACGTCGGTAACCGCACATTTAGCTGCAGGGCTCTTATTAGAACATTTGGTACTATGTGCCTTTGTCCTGTGTGGTTAGGGAATAGGGTAGAAACCATGGAATTCCCTGGAGGATTGCAGTCAAAGGAAACATCACTGATAGCTACAGTTCTTGAAATTCTGCAGCATGTGTAACTGATGCATGAGGTCAGTTCCTACTGAAAGTTTTTCTGTGAAGGAAACAAGCAAATCAGAATCAGAAATATGGCCATCAGTGATGTCTGCAACCCTCCAGGGAATTCCATGGCTTCTACCCTATTCCCTAACCACACTGTACAAAGGCACACATATAGTACCAAATATTCTAATAAGAACCCTGTCGTTAAATACGTGGGAAAATACAGTATTTGTTAGTGTGGTGATTGTTATCTAATGGAAGAGCACAGATGCATTAGTAGGGTTGCTTGATATTACGTGGGGCCGTGGTCTCCTAATTTTAGTATGTTTGGCTTTCTAGACAAAGTCTTTGACCTGTGAGTTGGTCTTCAGTCATTTTGGAGGCTCGCCCTCACGTCTAACTAAACACGTTAGTTAATTAATTAAGCGATTTCAGTTTTAGAAAAAATCGATATTTGAACGAACTAGTTGAAAACATAGTAGGTATTTTTTCTCAATTTTAGACACGATATGTCTGTTTACGTGTATGTCCAAAATTGCTATTTTTCGTAGAGCTGTTGAAATTTGCGAAATGGTAGAGTACACGTATTAGAGTTATCGCCTCAGAGTCGGTCAACATGAATTCATGCGTGTGTGGACGGCAGAGAAAGTAAAGTTAAGAATGTGGTCAGAGCAATGGGAATTCCGTACTGTGCTCCGTATGATAGTTTGATAGTTGAACTTGAATCTTCCACTGTGTACATGCTACACACATATTTACGTGTATGTATGTCGCCGTCCATTGGACATTTAGGAAGCCGCGAATTGCTTCTGATTTACTTTCTCTTTGCACAATGTGCATTCGATATAAATTAGACAGTTATACTGGAGCAAAGTTGTTTTACTACATGTGTGTTGTGTGTGTGTGTGTGTGTGTGTGTGTGTGTGTGTGTGTGTGTGTGTGTGTGTGTGTGTGTGTGTGTGTGTGTGAAAGAGAGAGCGACAGCACTAAAGAGCAATGACTTGTTTTTCAAGGCCAAATAACTTCAAAAAGGGCAATTTCAGAACTTAGGATTTGCCAGCAAAACACTCACGCGATAACTGTCCGCCCTTAAGGATGTGACTAGTCATGCTGCTCGCTTGTGTTTGTAGGATCCCGAAGTGACCATCTGTTTTATCTGAATTTGTAGCGAAAACAGTCGGAAGTTATTGAAGGCAGTAGTGAAAAAGTGATATTGAAGGGAATATCAACGTATTTTAATCCCGGCGAGATGGTGGCCGTGATGGGACCGTCCGGAAGTGGAAAGACTACATTTCTTGATTTGCTGACAGGTCGACGAAGAGAAGGCAAACAACAGGTACACTGAGACAGACAGACAGACAGAGACAGACAGACAGACAGACAGACACACACACACACACACACACACACGCACGCACACGCACGCACCTACAGACAGACAGACACACACACACACACACACGCACACGCACCTACACACACACACACACACACACACACACACACACACACACACACACACGCACGCACACACACACACACACACACACACGCACGCACACACATTTATATGCACATCTTTCTCTTTCGTGTGCGTTTGGCATAGGGTCTTCGTAGCTCGTCTTGTTCAATCTCATCTTACAGGGTCGAATATTCATCAATGGACTGCCGTTTCACTTGCTGCGCGAATGGTACGTGAAGCACACGGGATATGTATTGCAGCTGGCTGTACCATATTACGAGGAGTTGACCGTGAGACAGAATCTACTTCTGGCCGCGTTTATGAGGCTCCCTCGCTCGTTGTCGTACGACGAACGCTTTCAGAGGGTCGAGGGCGTCATGGAGCAGGTAAATTAAGGAACGTGTCGCTTGCACTATTTGGTGTTTCGTTTGTGTCTAGCTCGTTTGTGTTTGTATATAGACGGGATTGACGAGTGTGAGGGAGACGGTGGTAGGAGGGTCTACAGGACCCGGTCTCAGTGGTGGGCAGGTAGTTTACTTCGGTCTTAAATTTGACGTTCTGTTACATTTAACTTCGTTCTAGAAACGGCGACTAGTTGTTGCTATTCAGTTGCTTAGCATGCCGAAGGTCATATTTCTCGACGAGCCAACGTCGGGTTTGGACGCAACGTCGTCGATGGAGCTGCTGCAGCATCTTAAGTGTGTGTCCGCCAGTGGACGGTTGGTCGTGTTGACCATCCATCAGCCGCGACTGGAAATATTCAATATGTTTGATCGCATCTTGCTTTTGTGTCAAGGAGAGGTAGGTCCATGGCGTTTGGCATTGACATACGTGATGATTTTCAATTAGCTTGGATATTTGATATATTGACGTTGAACTTCGTCCTTTATCGTCAGCGAGTTGATTGATTGCTAGTAGTTATACAGTTCGTGTTAATTTTTTACTCTTGGTAAACTAGAAAATGTAGATGTTTGTAATACTATAGGGTTACAGTTAGAGTTGGGCCGGGTTAGGGTTAGAGTAAGAGTTGGGGTTGCTGTTAGGGTTAGAGTTGTTAGGGTTAGAGTTGTTAGGGTTAGAGTTGTTAGGGCTAGAGTTAGAGTTGGGGTTACTTAGGGTTAGTATTATGGTTAGAGTTGGGGTTAGGGTTAGGGTTAGAGTTAGAGTTGTGTTGGTGTTATGGTTAGAGTTAGAGTTGGTGTTAGGGTTAGGTTTAATGTCGGAGTTACAAAGTAGGCTAGGGTTTCTAGGGTTCAGGATCGTGTTAGGGTTAGTGTTGGGGTTACTAGAAAATGTGGGCGTTTGTGATACTAGATGGGAGGGATTGTCTGCATCCAGGATTCCTCATGGGCACTTAACTTGTTAGCAGGTGGTCAACCTGTACACGTAAGAAGTGGCATATTTGATTCAATAAAAAATCCAGCTGTATTTCATGTTCATAATTTCATACATGCATTATTACGGTACTCGACTGACCTAGAACCATTTATTTGTGTACAACGATTCAATACGTATAGATGCTAATCGATACTTTTTTAAGGTCTTTGTCATAGCACACATGTATCTAACGACTTAGGTTATACCAATCGAGCACATTTAACTTGTTCATATACCTGCTAGAAATTTTGTCATTTTTATTGATTGCTTTAGACAGTACAACGTCTAAAACTAGACGAGGCGAGTCTCTTTGTTCTTCAACTGCGATCTATAGTTTATTAATTAATCTATCGATACCGCGTACGGTAATGTTAGCTGTAGCAACTAATTATGAGATGGACGCTGTCTTTTTTGCAGGTGGCATACTACGGATCTCCTATAGATGCGCCGAAGCTTTTCCTCCAAGCTTATCAGGTGGCCAAATTGCAAGGCCAAGCACCGATTCTTGACCACACAAAAAATCCGGCCGATATCATCATGGATATGCTCGGCAACGAGGCGCACAGACAGGCGATCATGAACTACTACAAGATGACATTCGAACTAAAAGCCGTCAAGCAAGCCATTCGAGTCGCAAAGCGAGACGCCAGTTCCGAAAAAAAAAAAAGCATCGACAAAGAGTACGTGCTGCGCTGTCGTCGATTTTCCTTTCTGCATGTCGCTGATCTTGCGCGTGCGTTTTGTTGCAGCAATAGGAAAGCCAATAGCGGTTGGCTAAATCGTATTCTTGTTTTGGAAACGAGAGCATCATTACGAATAACAACGCTACAGAGTTTATACCTTCCTGGGATATTCTTACTTTTCGCTGTGGTTGCAGGTATAAATGCGTGTGATCACTGTATGTCTCCATGTTTAGCGCGTCATTTAGCAGCTTTTTGTCAGGTCTGGCTTACCTTCAAGCAGACGCTATGGTGCTCATAATGGCCGCTTTCTCGATCTACAGTTTTAGTAGCGCAATATTTATGTTTCCTCCTATTCATTATCACTTGGACAAGGCTATCCAGGTGAGCTCTTCGGTCCGTCCATGCAATGAAATCTCTTGATTGATTGTGACGCATGATCAGGGCCGGCGGAGCACTCCAGATGTTGCATGGGTCGGCCAGGTCTTGCGTGGCTAAGCCGCGCCCACAATGAAAGTAAAAATAGCTAATTTATTTAATCTTTAGAACCAATATTTTTGGAAGCTCTCGTCTAAAGTCCGTTGGCGGAAGTCCCATTTTTGAAAGTTTGGTACGCCATTGGACCACCCGGCCCACCCTGCTCCGCCGGCCCTGCGACGGCGTTCTGGTAAAGTCACGCGTGTTTCGCGCACACTTCAATTTTACTTCTTTTTTGTCCTTCTCAGTGTTTGATTGAAGCTTGGTTCACAATATGTGCCGTTCGGCTGAGCGGCAACAAGCGGCACGCCACTCGTCAGAAATAAACGGCAACGGAGATCTAGAATTGTGAACAAATTGCCGTGCGGTAAAACAGTACTCTTCTAATGCCAGCGGCACGCCGCAGGAGATAGAAAACTTCATCTCTGCGGCAAACCGCTCGCTGCTGCTAACGTTTTACCAATCGTAGACTGGCATGAAATCAGGTGGTCACGCTTATCCGGGATATCCTTTACTTGTCGCAACAGGTACAGCGTGATAGCTTGAAAATGGTACTCTGTAAGTAAAGTGGCTCTACATGTTCACGGACAAATTGTTTCTGCTCCTTATACCTTTTTAAAGGGCGTACCTACCGTCTGTTGCACATTTTTCGGCGGTAATTATTATGCTTCGGCGGCCAGACAAAGGACACCAGAGACCGCAGCCAAAATGTAATTTGTGAACAGAGACCACGGCGCGGTTGCACGTTCGCTCTGTAACGCGGTAATCACCGGTTTTCCACACCGCGTCTTAGAGGTGAGCGGAGCATATTGTGAACCCAGCTTAAAGATCTGTTTGTTTGCCAATGCAGATATACCGTCTGGAACGAGACGATGGAGTCATTCGTTCTATCGAATTGCTTCTGCAGACGTTCATTCGCTATGTCGCCCTTGCAGCCATTCCTCTAGTGGTTTGCTCCATAGTTCTCTGCATTATGGTCAGTCGCATGCACTTCTAGTCGTCGTCAACCGATCGATCAGGCGAGATGTTTTCTCTTTCAGGTCTTGCCTTCGCAGTTTTGGACCGTCGATCGGGTCTTCTTCGTGGCGCTCTTCACGCTCGCTTTGAACCAGACGTGGACGTCGATAGCCATCTTTCTCGTTTGCGCCTTTCCAAAACACGGCCATAAAATCTCTCCGCTCGTCTCGTGCTCCGCGGGCTTCGCAGGTGGATTTCTCATTCCGCCGTCGAGAATGAAGCCTTAGTAAGATTGCGGGGACATCAAATTGCGTGCGTACGTTGCATTTGTTGTGGTTGTTGTTTGTGTTTGTTAGTTTTAAGTGGTTACTTTATATCAACCCTAATTATTACGGTTATGCTGGCATGCTGAGGGAACTACTGCCGACTCTTCAGACGGGATGCGATTTCGATTCGACTATCGAGTGTTATCCTGACACTGGAGAGTACTGGATCGAGGACTTCGGCTTGCACGACGTCCAACCTCATCTCTTTCTTGCGGTGAGACGCTCGTATCGACCATGCAGTCCTGCATGCTTGTGCCCGCGTGCATTTGCCTGCATTTGTGTGTACCGTTGTGCGTTTGTGCATGCGGTCTTTTGCTCTGTTCTTGTTTTCTTAACCGACATGATGCGTTTCGCTTTTAGATTCTGTTGGCTATGGCGTTGGCTGCGTTTCTCTTTGCTTGGCTCGCCATCGAGGTGCACTACTCGAATTTTGGTCTGAAAAGTCTGCGGTCGTTTTGCTGTGGAAAGGCGAAAGCAAGGCGGTATGTATACGCGGTACCGTACAAGCATCGTTGCCATTGCCTGCACGCTGTTGTAGCAGACTGATTAGGATATACAGTATACTGTACTTAGCGTAGCAAACTCGTTCACGAACGTACGTGCATGACGCCGAGGGAACGTAAAGCGCAAGTAGAGGGGTTTCGACGCACCCTGTAAACCCTTCGAGATCTACATCCACATTTGGGTATATTTGGTAATGAATTAATTGTAAAAAGAATATAGGGTAGGTAAGCGAAATAATCATCGAGCGGAACATTTTGGTTATCGAAAGTTGACTAAAGAATGTATCTAGCGTTTCAGTTCTTGCCTACTCTAGATATAACTAGAAATTCATAGAAATTTGTACATTTTCATTTTTGACGCTTGCGACGGCAATTAATTTCAACTCATCTATTAGTCTTACATGCTTAGGACATACGATTATTGCTTGCGTATGTTGTCGTTCAGAGAAATTGGTGGTTATTCAAGTACAGCATCACATGAGGACGACGACGACGACGACGACGACGACGACGACGACGACGACGACGACGACGACGATGCATTTGAAAGCGAATCAGTAAAGGTTTTTGGTGTGCCTCCTTTGTCGCCTGCTCTTGCTTTTGACGACGAAGGTACCAACGCTGACGACGATGTAAAAGGCAACTCTAGGAAGGGCAGCATTGCATTCTCTATGAGTTCAATCCGTAGGGTATTGTAGGCATTTTCGGCAAATTTCATAAATTCTATTTTAATTTAATTCTATGCTATTAGAAGTCGAAGAGAAATGTAGCGCATTCTACTAGCAGCTATGTGCTCGAAGAAAATTCTCATAGCGTCTTTTCTCCTGAAGACATTCGTCGGGGTAACGATCGTAAAGTGTCCACTGTTTCTGCACTGGAAAATGTGAGGCTCACTGTAGCCAGAGAGTCGATGATTCGCAGGCGGCGGATGAACTCTTCCATAAGGGACTTCAAGATTTTGCAGAAATCACTCCAGGATAACGAAGAGGACTTGAGTGCAATGAATCATAGCGTGCCATTGAAACGTATTTACCGGAGTGTTAAAAGGAAGAAATCACTGTGTGCACAAGCATCAGCCAAATCTGCATTTCTGTCTGTCAAAGAAGTAGAAGATGAAGGAACACCTGTCTAAGTATCTAAACAGCTCTCTTTGAAACGTTATAATCGCTGACGAGGTAACTGAGACTGCGAAACGACATTTTCTTATCTTTGCTAGTAGAATCGGCGATCGTAGAGTAATGATGGTATTTGGATAGAAATGGTGAAGTTTGCTTTACTTTCCGCCGACTTTTGTTTATGTGGATTTACTACAAGAGTTAATATTACAATTGTTGAGTTTGAATATATAAAAACCGTATGAGTACACACCGTACATGTATATAGTAAGATGGAAAATCGTATACGACTTATCCATCTGAACATTAGAGGACGAAACCGAACGGGAAGAATAATTATATGACCATTTTACTGACATGCAAGCTAGAAAGGCAGCGCTATACTCCAAACTCGCGTATACAGTGAGTAGGCAGCCTAGACGACGGAACGATGGAGGCCGTAGGGCACGTGCCTCCACAAAATTGTTGATGCATATCTGTGCCCCACATACCTGCCTATGTCTAGAGAACTAAATTTTACTCCTAATTAAAACTTAGATTGATAGCGCGCGTTAGAGTCTGATTAGACGGAAATAAGTGTCTTTTTAATTAATTAATACTTGATCTTTGGACGTCTCAAGCTAAGAAGTCAAGGATACAAGATAGGTATGGATATATTTAACGTCTAGAGCCTGAAGGTGGCGGGCCCCATAGTTGGCGGGCTCATGATCAGCGCTAGTGTGTGCCATCTAGAAAAATAAATCAACAAATAAATATTATCACCTTGTAATCACCAACAGCATAACGGATGATAACGCCGCTGCGACCAATCTCCGATTGAAATGGATATGCTTCCCAACAAACTATATATATATATATATATATATATATATATATATATATATATATATATATATACATATATATATATACTTATATAAATAAATACATATATATATTTTTAAAATTTCTTTTACAATGTTTCATAATTGAATAAAGATATAGTCCCACCACCTAAAGGTGAGCGCAAAATACAACTCTAAACATACATGTATGAGTCCCATTTATCAGAAACAGAGCTAACAGCTAATAACGCTAAAATCATTTTTGAATTATATTTCCAAAAACAGACAGATAAACGTTCGTGTAAGTAGGTTGAAGCCTTGCTAATAGTAAATCCACTGGTGATGGTAGTCTTCCTAGCGATGTCTGTGAGTACTTCGAGGCTGGATGAAGACCATATATATCCCATCGAGTTCCTTTGGCAATTTTCTATAATGGTCTGTTCCACTCTAGAAAGAGTGAATTTACAACTACTACTAACTTCAGCAACAGCATGCAGTTAGTATAGCTACTAAAAACCTTAGCATCTCCTAGCAGTGCTGAGTGAAACTCATTACTGCAGTCTAGTTGGATCTGGGATGTTACACTTAATTGGGAAACGAAACCACAACAGGTGATTTCCGTACGCGGAGTTGGTATAGTCTTGTAGAGTATCTACCAGCTACCTTGAAATGTAAATAATCACAATTAATTAAGATTAGGCCATTCGGTCAAATTAAACTCAGTAGAGGTTACAGAAACATTGACGTTTACTCGAACTTTTAGTGGTTGCCATAGCGACTATGCTATCTACTTTGATCGCACTATTGAAACACTCGTAACCAGTTTTGCTACGCAAGATTACATGTCGGTATTGCAAAGCTACCCTAAAAATATTTATAAAATATTTAAAAATGCAAAATTCTAGTATTGACGCGATAAAAGCAATTTCTAAACCGAGAACCGATCTGAATTGCTTGCAGTGTACGTTTAGAGTGCATGACAGAATGCATTGGCGTACGCAGGCATGTTTCCAGGTTGCCCGGAAACCCCCTAGAGGTGGGCGTTACCGCTAACGGTACACAGATGTCTGGGAATTCGAGGCTTTGTTGTAGCACTTGTCTAACGCGCTGTCTTCTCACTGCTACACGTGCCGGTCAGGAATGAAGCGTCAGTTGACATTGTCGCAGTTTGTAACAGGGCCTACAGCTGCTGAAGATGGAGCCCTCGGAGCGGAGGCTCGAATTGACAGTCAGCCGAAGCGGACAAAGATGAGAGTAAATATCAAATATCAATTAAACCATTAATATCAATATTAATCTAGATATTGATATAAAAACAGTTATTAAGATTAATAATATTGATATTAATATAAACAGATCAATAGTATTGATATTAATATGGAAACCCCCCAGAGAAATCCTGGGTACGCGCCTGGAATGATATGGTGTCGTCTGTTCTGTGGTCAGGGTAAGTTCTCCCCACACCTCTGTTTAGATTGATGTTGTTGGAACATAGTGCTGATTAATTAATTGTCGTGTAGACCGCATGCATGTGACTACTTGCGAGAGACTGAGTACAGTATATCCGCGATGCTTACGCATCTATATACGAACGGAGAATACAGAACAATCAGAGTACCCTCCTATGCACGTACAAAACATTTACACAGTTTAGGTACATCAAGAAACGTGCAGGTGCAAATACAAATATCGTTCTAAATTAATTGCCACAGCCTTAATGGCAGTGTTCGCTCAGTTTGGAGACCGTTGTTGGATGAGCAGTGAAGATGTAACGGGCAACAACAAAGTAGCCAATTCCGCCTCCCATCACAACGCCAAGCAGCAGCCAAACGTTGTACGTCATGACAGCCAACATGAGAAGATAGCTAATCAGAACTTGTACCATGTGCAGAACGGTCTGCAACATGTGGTCCCCTAACGGAAGACTGCACAGAACAAACGGCGATTATAATTAATCTTTCTCACTTCAATAATAGTATAACAGGCGCGGATCTATAGGGTGGCCTACCGGGCCCAACTCCCAGCAAGCTAGCAAGCCCTACAGCCTTCCGTGACCAAGAGAGGCCTAGTGTACACTCGGCTGGGCTCGAACGGTTTACCAGTGTCACCGATAATCATTTATGCGAGGCTGTTTATAATCACGTGCAAAACAATTAATCTCGCAAACAAACGAGTTTTAATGCTCTTCACGTATTTACATGGATCGCCTTCTCAGATGTCAGAAATGGGTGTGGCTAGGCTAGACGGTCTGACCCCTACTGGAAAATCCTGAATCCGCGCCTGAATACCATGAAATTGGTCGATCTAGTAAAATACCGAATAAATTGCTTTCGATCACTGGCCGCGTTTTCTTGTGCCTGCTGCTCGTTGCGCGGCGGATTTTTGTGTCCTTCGAGAGCATCTTGTTCGACTCTTCTCAGCGTCATTGCCATGAGCACTTCCCGTAGCATCTTCAAAGCCTCGTAGAGTGCTGCTATCACAGCTAGTCCGATAGTGGCTCCCGCAATGACTATACACAGCATTACACGACATGATATTTGATTACACAGATCCGTGTCATTGCATGTCTAGATAGGCATAGGCACCGTGAGGGCATGTCACGTGACAACTGGTCGTAACGACGACTGGGCTGGGGCTAGGGTTAGGGTTATAAGGTTAAGGTTAGGGTTAGGGATAGGGTCAGGGTTAGAGATAAGGATAGGGTTAGGGTTAGAGCCAGGGTCAGGGTCTGGATCAGAGTCACGGTCAGGGTCAGGGTCAGGGTCAGAGTCAGGGTCAGGGTCAGGTTAGTTAGCGTCCGGGACCACTTACGGCAATACCGGACCAACCATGGCAACAACATGCAACTTGTCTGGGAGACCAGTTATGTCAGAAACAAGTGATCGCCGGACCAGTTAGGACGGGGGACCAACTATAGCGTGACAGACCAAAGAGGCCACGGCCTTCGTCCCTCATCGGCATTAATATAGTAATTAATCTCAAATGCAATAACGTTGCACACGATCTTTGGTCTCCAAACTTCGAGAAGTTTCGCATACTTGCAAAATGACTACTACAGTATCTTCCTACCTCCGGCAGAATCGAGGTTCCACCCTTCAAACAGCAAAGGCGTGTCTCCCACGAGATGAAAGTACATCATCATCTAAAATGTAAACGCACCACGTTATCGATTAGACTAGCAGCGTCGGCTAATAGATTGTGTGCAGAAAAGACCGAGTGTCCCGTGTTGTGACTTCGATGCAACGTGGTGTCACCGTGAATGCTGTGCTGGTGGGTGTCGCTCTTGTTGTGGGCGCTGCTATTGTCTATCGCTGAGGGTTGCAGGCGGGGGCTGTGATGGTCGTGATTCGAATGTAAGTCGTGGTTCATGAACTCTTCGGTCGGTTTAGCCGTTGCAGGAGCGGATGACTGCTGGCCATGGCTGTGACTATGCCTGTGAAGATGGTGATCGTGATCAGACGCCGAAGACGTCGCTTGCACTAGACCGCCACAAAGAGCAACGAAAACACAGAACCGCGATTGAAGGGAAAAATGCAACACGGTCATTTTGTTGTCTCAAGCGGATCTAACTCGTTATTGACGCAATCACGTGGACTATGAACGCCGGGCTAATGAGAGCAATTACAAAGGCGTAGGCAGAACTACTGTACGGCCAGTCCACTTTGGCCTGATGCTGAATGGCATCAACTTTTGGGTTAAAGTATGCAGATGATTAAATACGTAATTTATATGCGACAAATATTATTGCGCGCTTTGTACATGTCTGCGTATGGTTTTGGTTGTGTGCCTTGTTCGTACACTGCACTTGCTTTCATTACACCTCCCAACTATCAGCAGACCGAAGGGTTACACCACGCCTATATAGCTACACTAGCACACGATAGGCCAAACTATTTGCTGTCTACGCCCCTGAATTAGTTATTCGTCCGCATTGATTAGTGTGGTGGCCTACTACTCGTATAGTAAAGAGCATGCCTTCATAAAACAATAACTATTGACGTGATCGTAACGATATGGGTAAGTAACAAAAGAGTAATTAATTTATATACCCATTCGCTCATTACTACTTTTCATTAGAAGCCCAATACAGGGGCCACACATTGAATTGATTTTGCAGTATTTTATAATGAGTTCTTCATTAAGTTCTGAATAGTGTTAAACTATTCAAATTTTAATATTATATAAACTTTCCTTGTATTGACAAATGCATATTTATATTATCATTTGCATTGAAAACCTTTCTGCAGATAGATGGAGATAACAGTAATAGTCTAAACAACCTGACTAATTAATGTAAAAATTAAAAATTCGTTATATAAACTAATAAATGATAAAATTTGTTTTCTGCCATTGGAAAGACTTGCATCCATACTCACTACGTCTACAATTTTCTCTCAATCAATGTACAAAAATTGTAGTTGTAAATGACTTGCAATAAATATATTTAAACATGCTTACTCAATCTCAGTGGGAGCAAATGCATGCAGCTTAGCAGACGTCACGTGATCCACCCGCTCCTACGTGATCCACCCGCTCCTACGTGATCCACCCGCTCCTACGTCATGCAACTACCAGACGGGTAACTCCAGTTCACGGATCAACGACAGCTACGATTTACTTATGGTGTACGTAGCAGCTTACTACGAAAGCAAAGTGAACTGCAGGTAGCGACCGAAACGCAACGAAACATAGATACTACGAGTATGCGTTAGCTATTCTAGTCTAGTAGTTAGAGATGTTTCTTACTAGTTGTTGCCGGAGCAGCTAACTGTTTCGGCTAAGAGCATGTAGTATTTGTTGGTCGTTCTGGATAACTAATCTAGGGGACTGACCCAGCTCTATTGTAGGCGTGGCTAACGAATCATGTCGACCATTAATGCATTGCTTAGTTGGAGCCTACAACCCTTTTTGCCTTTTCAGATTTCTCTTTCGGCATGGCAGCTACGACGAAGGTCAAATACTCCGTGGAGGGCATGACGTGTCATTCATGCACGAAATCAATCCATAGTGCAGTCTCCGAGCTGCCCGGGGTCCAACAGGTCGACGTCTTTTTGGAAGGTGCATGTGCAACTGTTGTCTACGACGCCGATCTAACTAATCCTAATGCGATCAAGGAGACGATCGAAGATTGTGGCTTCGACGTCGAGACGGTAGTGATCGAAAGCCTCGGCCGGAGCGATCAACACGAAAGGTCCCCTTGCAGAAAGCAACAAGATGTGACGTTCGACGTCGAGGGCATGGTGTGCCACTCGTGCGAAAAGAGCATCGAAGGAGCTCTCCAAGAGTTGAACGGCGTTCTCGATTGCAGAGCGTCTCTCGAGAGAAATCAGTCGTGGATACGGTACGACACTAGCCGAGTGTCAGAAGATCAACTGAAAACTACCATAGAAGACTGTGGATTCGACGCCAACGTATCGGGCAAGTTGTGTTACAGTTCTCTGCACAATGAGCAATCGCGAATGATATGTTGCCTAGAACAGGAAATCCGTGGACACCTGCCGGAGTTAAGGTGTTGTCACGAGTAGATGAGGTCTCCGGAACACAATCAGAAAGCAGTTTACTTGTGCAAGATCGCTTGGGACGACGTAGAATATTCTCCAGTTCGTACGGTTCTTGTGCGAAGAAGATTGAACCCAAGCGGAGAGCTCAGACTTATAATCAAAGCTGTGCAGGTCGTATCACAACAGGTGGGCGCAAACGGACTGTCACAGTTAATCTGACGGATTTGAAGTCTGACAACAGGTCGAAGTTGCTCGAAAAAGAACTGAGAAGCAGAGAAGGTATACAGTGTTATACGTTCTCGCTCTAGATTGCGTCTTTTTTTGTTCCTAAAGTTTATTGTAAATACGCCCCTTGCTGTGATCTCTCTAGGCATAATGGCAGTCCGGGTCGACAGAACGTTGGGAAAGGCAGACGTCACTTATGATCCTCGGTTTATCGCATCCTCCACGGTAGTGAACGGTATTCACGAAATATCTCCATCGCCCGATCACTCGAACAGAGTCGAGACTCTTCAGCTTGTGGTATGTACGCGTTTCCTGTCTACTCCTACTTAGCGTTCGCTATCGTTTACATTTTTGGTGTTCCGGCTCTATAGGCCATTTGAAAAACCAGACGCTGTGCCTGTCCGAAATTTTGTAACGCCCTGCTCGAATTCTCTTTTGCGTTTTGTCCAAATTATTCTCAAACTATAGTATTCTCCCTCTAGAATACGGTTTGATAGGAAGTAGGCAGACAGAGCACGTGTGCTTATGGCAATTAAAGACACAAGGGACTACTTCATTTGCATTAATGGCAATAGTTCTATTTGATATTTTGGGTTAATAGTTTGCACAAAGCATCTATCTGTTAGTCTCATGGTGATAATTTCTGGTTATCCGAGACAATCTAATAGGCTAAAATGGCATGTTCTAACCATAACTAGATTATCAAAAGACAGCAATAGTATAGCAGTCTGGTCTTTGGAAGAATATGCAGGAAAGTACACTAGTATACATACACAATAGCAATTAACGGCAATATGAAAAAAATAAGTGTAACAGATTTCATGACTAGGGACAGGTGGACTGATTTCTATTCATTGGAGGCATATTGTTAATGAAACTCTGGCTGGAACAGCGATTGTCTAGTGAAGACCGGTCTATTAAATATAGTCTAACTCTTGCCGTGCACGGGAACCTCTATTGTTGTATAGAAATTCTTTCTTATATCGTCTCTGTTAAAAGGTTACTGGGATGTCGTGTGGTTCTTGTGTCAACCTAATTGAGCGGACGTTGAAGAAGAAAGCTGGAGTCAAGAGTGCTTCTGTGGCTCTCTCCACGGGCATTGCTCGCATCGAGTACGACTCCTTCGTCATTGGCCCTCGAGACATCATCTCAGCAATTCACGTAGGACAGTTTGCAATAAAACAAACCCACGTCTCTTTTGACATTGATACGATTGATAGTCGCTGGGTGAATTTACTGCCACTCTGCCTGAAGCGGAGAAAGGACAAGGTAACCGACTTGGTTATTCAAAGCAAATCAAAAAGTGAACTAATGTTTACCTCGTGGTTGCTTGCTCTAATAACAATTGCGTAAATTGTCTGTCTGTTTTCTAGATGGTTGATAACGTTCTTAATCTGTCTTGTTTTTGCTATTCCAACCCTCGCGGTCGACTTCGCTCTCGATAAAGGGTGCGATCAGAGGATAATAACGGACGGATTGTCTGTACACAATCTCGTTTTGTTCATCTTTAGTACTATTGTAATGGTACGCAAACCGGGTGGTCGATAAGATGTTTGCTTGCCTAGATATTTTGGTGTGGTATAGGTGGCTGCTGGACGACATTTCTTCGTTTCTGCGTTCAAGGCCGTGTCTCACTGTAACGCCAACATGGACGTGCTGATTTCCCTCGCTACGTCCATCGCCTATTTGTATTCTGTAAGTCGCACTTGTAACAATTTGAGAATTTCTAATAAAGGAAGATTTCAAAATAGTTGGTTGTGTTGGTGGTTGCCATGGCAACTCAAAAACCGTTAAGCCCGGTCACGTTTTTTGATACTCCCCCGTTGCTGTTTGCATTTATTGCTCTTGGAAGACTGCTGGAATACACAGCCAAAGTAAGAATTCAGATTATGTACACCTTCTGTTAAGCGTCTCATGCTGTATTTCTGAGCAGAGAAGAACGTCTGATGCTTTGTCCAAGCTCATGGAACTTCAACCTAAAGAAGCAATTCTTGTTGAGCTTGGGGAAGAAAACACAATCATCAAGTAAGACCAGTTGAAACTGCTTACTGGATTAATACTGACGTGCTTGTGCTACCTAAATACGTGGTATGCATTCCATAAATTGGCGTCGCTAGGCATGGACCTGGTGAGCCATGGCCTCCCCAACATTATTAGTACGTGTGCCTTTTTGAATGATAGACAATTAAGGTCTTGTAAAAGTTACACCCTAGCAGCTGGCCTCCCCAATTTTGGAAGCCCAGCGACGCCATAGCTTGGGCGATAATCGTAGGAAGTTTTAGAGCTTTGGAGGACGATTATAATTGTGCTTTATTGCATTTGGCAGTAATGCAGTGAGGCAAGAAAATTACAGGGAGACATGACTCCTTTGACCATCACGATTCCTCTAAGCACACCCATTTCATACCTAATCTTTTCTCGCACTTTCTTGCCTTTTCAACCTCTGCTATGTTTTCCTTTGTGTAGAGAGGAGAATTGTAATATCGATCTTATCCATCGTCACGACGTCGTGAAGGTCATTCCGGGGGCAAGGGTGCCCGTCGACGGAGTTGTACTGGACGGGCAATCGGTCGTTGACGAATCTATGATCACCGGAGAATCAGTACCCGTCATGAAGACGGCCGGAGAGCCAGTTACAGCTGGAACTATTAATCAAAACGGTAGACTGTTGGTTAAAGCTACGCAGGTTGGAGGAGACACCATGCTGTCTCAGATAGTCAAGCTTGTGGAAGAAGCTCAAAATTCGAAGGTGCAGTGACCGTGTTTCTTTACGCGTGCTTTGTCTTAGCGGTGAAACATGATGTAAACACTGTTAAATAGCCTCAGATACAGCAGTTTGCTGATAAAGTGGCCGGCTACTTTGTTCCCGCAATTCTTGTTCTGTCTGCAATAACATTTACGGTATGGAGCGTTTTGGGACACGAGTACCCCAGTCTAGCACATCTGGTGGTGAGTATATTGTTTAATTAATTAATGTATAAAGCATTCATTAGTGCAACTGTACATGTATTCAATTGTCTGAAATAAGTAACCTGATTGTACACATGTACTCTGCTGATGGTACAGTACGCAGACCGCTTGAACGTAGTAAGCATGTTGAGCATATATAATACTGTAGATACGGGTACAGTAGTAGGCAAAGCATTCAACATACATAAAAGGCGGTGTGTGTGTGGTGTGTGTGTGTGTGTGTGTGTGTGTGTGTGTGTGTGTGTGTGTGTGTGTGTGTGTGTGTGTGTGTGTGTGTGTGTGTGTGTGTGTGTGCGCGCGCGTACTTTCGCGCTTGCAACCCTAAGACTGCTAAAATTCCCAGCTCGATCATCATGAAACTTTGCACACAGAACCACGGTTTAATTGTTTGTTGACTGCATGGCTTTTATAGGGTCCTATACCGCTATATAGACGTACGCAATTTCGGCTCCCTCCATCTGCCTACTGCTAAAGACAACTGTTTTCCGGCCTCATCATGCAAATACGGTGTCAGCAAAGACAATCTGACATATGCATGGTTGTATTAACATAGACAAAACTAAAATGCATATGATTTTATAGGACGTTGGCTTAATTAACAAATACCTTCATGGAACGAGAACGTGATATTTACAGATAACATTTTCTTTGCGGGCAAAGGACAGGCTGCTAAGCTAGAAAATAGGGTGTCGGTTGCATGGCTTTTCTAAGTCCACGTTCGGATTATGGCCACAGCCTTAGTGACGTGTGTGCACGTTGGCTATTTCCATCAAAGGACTGGAATGACTGTCATAATTAAGATGACATGCATGCATGTCATAAAAACACAAACGCATGCATGGTTATAAAAATGTAGGAAAACGATGCGTTCTAATAAGGGAATTAAGTTGGCTTTATACTTCAAATTATTGAATAGTGTGTAGAAAGTTTGTAAATAGAGGTCATGGTATAGTCTGTAGTATGCAGACACATGCACTGCTCCTTATATATACATACATACATATATATATATATATATATATATATATATATATATATATATATATATATTACCTGTTCTCTACCCATCCGCATACACGCATAAGAATTCTGATTTGCTTATGCATGTTATAAAAATAAGAATAAAAAAGGTTTGTTAAAAAGCTCATTTTTCTTGTTGCCTAATATCTAATGTATTTAGGAAAGCAATTGCACCTACAAAGGAGAAGAGATAACTCTAAATGCATTTGGTAATGCCGTGGAATTTCTGGATGTTGCTTTCTTTACCGCGGTCGCGGTTCTTTGCATCGCCTGTCCCTGCGCTCTCGGATTGGCTACGCCCACCGCGGTTATGGTGGGGACAGGAGTGGGAGCACAGAACGGTATTCTTATTAAGGGTGGCGAGCCTCTGGAAACGACGCACAAAGTTTCTACTGTTATCTTTGACAAGACGGGAACTCTAACCGAGGGTAAACCCAAAGTAACAGTGATGCAAACGTTTGTTGGTGTTGAAGTTTGTACTCCGGAGTTTGCGTTGGCCGCAGCAGCTTCCGCAGAAAAGGACAGCGAACATCCCCTGGCTTCGGCGGTGGTGGAGTACGGGAAAGATGTATGCGGAGAAAGAATTGTTTTTCAAATTGGGTATTAAATTTAGAATGTGCAATTGTGTTTGGAACTAGATGCTGGGAGACGAAAGGTTGGGTCAGCTTTCTTCGTTTGAAGCCGTCGCTGGAAAAGGTGTGAAGTGCAAAGTGTCCGGCTTGGAAAAGGTTCCTGCAGTCAGCAGGCAATCATCATCAAATTCGACAACAAGAGCTATTGCAGGTATAGACAAAACTGCCTAAAAGCATTGCCTTCTCTCTGTCTTAATTATTCTAGTAGTTCTCTGCATACGTGTGTTTACGTTTGTAGTTGAGGGATTGCATGACGTTCTGGTTGGTTCGAGAAAGCTGATGCTGGATAGCAACATAGCTGTTCCTGTAAACGTTGAAACGGAACTGATGGAGTTGGAGCGAGACGCTCAAACAGCCGTGATTCTTGCCATCGATGGTGAGCGAAAATCGCGGTTTCGCTTGACGGTCGCGTTGTTTAATCTCTTTTAATTCTAAGGTCTTGTTATTGGAATTTTGGCCATTGCTGATACCTTGAAACAGGAATCCGCCAAAGCTGTCGACGTTTTAGGAAAAATGGGGTTGAAGACGGTGCTCCTAACCGGAGACAACGAATTGACCGCCAAAGCTATTGCTCGTCAGGTTCTTTCGAATTCTGCTTTCATATATCATGTGCCAAGGGACTCTAGACATGTGGTACCGTTAGGTTGGTATACTTACCGTACGGGCTAACGTACTTCCAGCCGAGAAAGCTGAGGCGGTGAAAGAGCTACAAGAAAACGGCGAGATGGTTGCCATGGTCGGAGACGGTATTAACGACTCTATTGCGCTTGCGCAGGCGAATGTTGGCATTGCTATTGGAACGGGGACGGACGTCGCTCTGGAAGCAGCAGACGTCGTGCTAGTCAAGGTATGGCTGTACGTGGCATACTGATAGTTACCAAGCGCTTACAGCAGCTAGAAAATTAAAGATTAGACACACGTGAACGGAGCGTCGACATGACAGACGCCTGATCCAGAGTAGATAGATAGACATTTGCACTATAGTCTTTAGTCAAGTGCAAATACTGACGAGTAAACGCACAGCTTAAGGCATAAACTAGACAAACAGATAGTAATTAAACCAGTTTCTTTGTCATTATTATAATTAATTTGAGAAGGACTGCTCCAAATGGGAGCTCTTAATTGCAATGATACAATATGAGCCCTAGATATCGCTTGAGCTCATGTAGAGAAAACGAACGAGTAGACTCAGTACCAGACGAGCCACGTGTGCATATTATGGTTACATATTGAGCTGTAGTGTCTTTCTTGTTTGTTGGAGTAGGACAATCTGATGGATGTTGTAACGGCCATCGACCTTTCCCGATCCACCGTTCGTCGAATCCGTTTGAACTTTGCCTGGGCAGTTGTCTATAACATGATCGGTATACCGCTAGCGGCGGGAGCTCTCATAACGGTCGGACTCAGACTTGCTCCCTGGATGGCGGCCGCTGCGATGGCAATGTCATCGGTAACTGTCGTCACTTCGTCTCTTCTTCTCAAGTGGTACGCACACTAGTCATAAGTATACATGGCAAATATAAAGTAGAGCGCCACATATATCCGGACAGTTTGGACGGGAGGGTGTCTGGTTGTAGGAGACTTGTTTAGATAAGCGGTATCACCGTCACTATCATTGTCTCCGTTCAGCTCTGTATTTATGCAAATTTTTGGTCTATTTCATGGCTCTGGTTTTGTGCATTTGATTTTGCACCACTGATTTGGTGGTCAATTGATGACCACGTGACGGACAATAAGGTGGCGCTCTACTGTAATAACTATATAACTACAAATGTACATTAATAATTAATTAAGTGTATTTATACACACTTGTTGTTTAGTTATCGAAAGCCTAGGTCAGCGGAGCCTTCGTCAGAGTTCCAAAGAGATGACGCAAATTCGGGAATGAAGTCTACGCAATCAAGAAAGGGTCCTAGAGAATACGAGCTGCTGCTGTCCTCGGAAATGGCGTAAGTTGACTGTTGTTTGTCTCGAAGAAGAAGAAGAAGAAGAAGAAGAAGAAGAAGAAGAAGAAGAAAAAGAAGAAGAAGACAAAGAAAAGGGGGACGTCAAACATTTATGCAGTAATAAGCGGTTTAGCCAAAATTGTGTTGTGTACTTCGAGATTTTGTGCTAGAACTAAGCTCTCATGTAAGAATTTTCTCTGATATATATAACTCATTTCAAGGTATCTACTATACATGTTTTCCTGGTGGAGTCAGAGGGTCCAACCATGCATTTACACCATGCATGCATCCGTTTGTTCTAAGCCAGTTCCTCCACGCGAGACTTGCAACAAGTTGTATCACGTGACAACGTCACCGTAAAGCCCCCTTGCTATGCTCTGCGTGAAAGAGCCGCACGCAAAAAAGCGAAGGATGGCATAGAGGGCAGAGTTGTCGTTTCCATGGTGGTGAGGCAAATTGTGACTCTATGTCTAAACTTTTGTGGCCCCAGACAAAAGATAAAGGTAACTAATTATTGACAACAAGGTTTTCAGAGCTTATCTGTTTTGTTACAAAATATCATGTGCTACTACAAATATCTTTCATGTGCGGGCACGGCCTCTTACGGTCTGCTCTCCACGCGCGCGTTAAGAGGGCCTGTGAAAGAGGCTACAGTACTACTAGACCTGCATTATTATCAAAATACACTAAGTAACCAGAAAGCATTGGCTATTTACACCACATCATATTATCGGAATTTAAAACACTTTTAGAGTAGTCTTATTTCAGAAATTTCAGTGATCCACCTTGTGTAAACCTTCACCTGACACAGTTCCTCATTGCACTTGTACCAGTAATGTAAGCTGAAGACGACAAAGCATCCATGACAGTGATGTCTACCATTGAATACCAAGATCTACCATCTGTATCCAAACAATCTAATATCTTTGATCACAAATTTCTGAAGTAACGACATTTGCAGTGGTGTAGGAAGGGGATATTCTCAAGCAGGAGAAGGGGGCTGTACTGTAAATGTCATCGATCATGAGTTAGCCAAAACTACCTTGCTCGTCAGACAGTAAACGTATTTGCAAAAGTCACTGGCACAGAAAATTTTCAATTCCTACTCTGAGCGAGGAGTTAAGCCCCTACTCTGAGCGAGGAGTTAAGCCCCCCCCCCCCAACACCCGCTTCCTACGCCCTTGACTTGAGTTCTATCAAATCATTTTGTTCAAGTTAAGAAGTCGAGAATTTGTAATTTGGACCACTTGCAATAACAATTTTAGTTGACTAAACTAAATTTTCATTTCAATACACCAAAATTGGCTGGAAAGATTTTAGATTGCAATGTCTTATAAATCAACTTTCTCGCTTTACAACGTCATCATCAAGTGAGAATTTACAGTCATAGTTCAAAGCCAAACAAACTATATTTCTACCTAATTAACCCAATAAAATTACTTGCACAATTAAAAAGAATTGTGTGACCCAAACACATATCTATATCATAATATAGGAATTTCTTTTTTGCAACAGGTATTTCAAGAAGAGAAATGGTTCAATCAGAGCTAACACATTCCTGAAACCGTTAGTCCTGAGCCACTTGATCATAACTTAATACATACATTCAAAGAAGTCTTATCAAATTAGCCAGCATCTGCAACAGCATGTAGTGATCCCAGCCATCAGCTGTCTAAACTGGCATGCAGTAGATGGTTGACAAACGAAGTGCTTGAGAGTCTGGCCGACCTCTTCAACCAGTCTTCACAAGACTGCCTTTGCCTTGTCCTGTCAGAGTTTCACAAATCCAGGTTGAGAGAATCCATAATGTCAGCTCTTCATGGAAGAACACTATTCCACCAATTTTCCTCGTTGTGAATGTACGAATTGAAGCAGTCACACAAACTGCAAACCTATGAGTGGGAATTACTGGACTGTACTTGCTACTAATGTGACCGCAAAAACTTCCTAATATGTGGATTCTTTGGGCTACCCTATTCCTACTAATTTATTGGTGGAAACAAAGGAAGCATTTGCCCACCTTAGCAGTGCTCAAGATCAACCAATCGAGACTTTTCAACACATAGCACCCATGCACAGATCACTGTTTGATTCCAATGGAAAGCATGTATTCTAATTTTCCAGTACAGACATGTTCTTCACTGTGTGGTGTTATTGTCTTCATACTTGCAGCTGTAGCAGAATTTTGTCTAAGTGATAGGCAGTATATATGACATAGCGATCTACCAGAAGAGGGTTCAACCTTCATGGGCTGCATCTTTATACCATCATCATACAATCACAGAGCTCATGCACAGTACTACATATTCTGGCTCAGAAAAAATCTTCTAAGACACTACTAAACTAGCCTCTTTTACAGGCCCTCGTAACGCGTACGTGGAGAGTAGACAGGGGGAGGTTCCCTATGTGAAAGACACAACACAGTCCACTAACACCATATCTCATGAATGTCCTGATGCTTCTCCACGCAATACTATAAAAGCTATTGATAACATCCAACCGAATAGTGAAGAAGAAAGCAAGCAATCTCAAGTTAAAAACCAACTATACTGTGTTATATAGAAGCAAGACCTTCAAAATGGTTTGTCTGAAAGCTTGTCTAGAGCTGGTGGTTTGCATGCTGCTGTAGAAACATTTTGCTCTAATATAAATATTGGAAAATACGAGGCAAAAATCCTATCCTCACACCCAGCAGTGACTCTCGTCTGCTTTGCACCTGTTTGGAGCCAATTAAAGACTAGCAAAACATAGGGAAAATATCCGATTGCAGCCAACAGCTATTAGCAGAAGACAACCAATGAGGAGATCAGGTTCTATTTTGGAAACTGCAGGCTGGCCTACACTGTCTAGACGCAGCTCAGGAAATTCTATCTCAGCTAGTAGACATATAATGCCAAAGCAACTACACAGACCAAAGAGAGGACACAGCCTTCCAAAAAGTATTAATTAAACAAAATACACAAAATGCTGTCTGATACTATAGTTCATAGTTGTTGAACTGTGACTTTGCTGCCTTCCACTGTTAGTTTTATGAAGGCTATGTTACCTTTCATGTTGTTAAGCACATTGTCTAACTCTAAGAATAGTGTCAATTGTGAGAATAAACGTGTTAGCATGCAGGTCACAAACACACTAACGTACATGCTAGCAACAATGTCAAAGCCAATGTGTAAACTCGAGTTGGAATAAAAGTAATAAAAGTGAATACTCAATCTATATTTGAATTCAGTGGCAGTAAACTGTCTGTAGCTGATGCTGGTTCTAGCATGAACTGAGAGTCAGTAATGCACAGAGACACAAACAGATAGACAGAAACACACACACACACACACACACACACACACACACACACACACACACACACACACACAAGCATACATGCACGCACGTGCGCACACACACACACACACACACACACACATGGATCGCACGCACACAAGAACACATGCACACACACACACACACACACACACACACACACACACACACACACACACACACACACACTGTATGTATGCATGTATGCTTGCATGCATGTAGGTATATAAGTGTGTATGCATGTCTGTATGTATGTATGTATTTATGTATGTATTGTGAGGCCTGTGCGTCACCACACTTATGGAGGCTCTGACCACATCGTGATATATTCTGCTTTTGGCGTTCATTTTTCATCGCCTTTTCCTGGATAGTGTTCCTAACACTCTATTATCTCGTTTGGAGACGTGGGAAATCCTCAAAGCAATCTACCTACCTTCTCTTTCAATGGCAGGCATGGCAGCTCAACTTAGGTGCCCGTTAACCGTTCGTCTCGTCGCTGATGTTGACATACCTACGTCTCTCACATCGCTTGTGGACGACCAAGAAGTAAATGCGTGACTCAGACATCTCACCAGATTTGGCAGATCATTCTAGCTACAGAAATTATAAAAGATATGGTGGTTGCCAACGGTCTTCAGATTCAAGATCAATGGTATCAGTGCACATCGACTGAGAAGATTCCACACAGGAATCCTGCCGCATACGTAGCAGTGAAAGTACCATACGAAATGCCTGATGACGTAATAAAAAAGGACTCTTAGTCCATATGAGCAAGTTACAAAGTTCATCAACGCTGCTATGCTTTTGCACCTACTATAGAGACTGATGTAAGAGTATTTACAGTGGTAAACCCACATAGAAACTTCCAATCAGCATACCAGATCGGACGATACTTTTTGAGGTTCTACACACGTTACGCCTAACTACTGAGATGTTACAGATGCAATTCAGAGGATCATCAGATTAGAAATTGTTCTCACCCCTCTTCATATTGTTGTTTTCACCATTGTGGGGAATCTTCTCACATGTATAAAAACTGTCCAAATAAAGCCAGCCTGTCAGAAAGCCACACAAGAGATCTACAAACAGATCTCGATCAACAACAGCAAGATGCTAGTACTAAAGAAGATGAGATTCCAGTTCAATTGGTTTATGATAGATCAACACCTGTCACTCAGAATGATTCACAAAAACCTTTAAATAGTGAAAATGACGTCATTCCAAGTCAAGCAAAACCATTGATCAATGAGGAAGAATATGAAACAGACATGTCAGCGACGAGTGACATAGACCACAGAAAGAGAAAGAGAGATAAATTAAGCCCAATGCCCTTGTGAAAAAAAGAAACAAAAAAAAAGAATTAACAGAGGGAAGGAAACTACTCCACCTCAGTCACCCGCAGTTTGATGCAGGCCAATTAAGTATTGTGTTGTGTTGAATCTCTTTTTGATTTGTGTTTCCAATTTTCTTGATCACAAAAAATAATTATGGCTCTTCAAATTGTTACTCTCAATGTGCAAGGACTGCGTAATCCGTTCAAACGTTTACGTGTTGCAGAGTGGATGAGGAAAATCGCGTTGATGTGCTTTGTCTGCAGGAAACTTGTGTTACTGCTGAATGTCAGACTGGAGTTGTGACTTTCCAAATTGCACTGTTTATCATGCATATGGAAGTAATTACAGATGTGGAGTTTCTATTATAATCTGCGGTCTACCAAGCATGCAGAGCAATCAAGTCTACAGTGACCCAGAAGGAAGGTATCTAAGTGTCTATATCAGCTATGGCTCATTAAGTGTGAACATCATCACAGTTTATGCACCAGTAACACCAACTAAAAGGAAAGACTTCTTCACCAAGAATCAGTCACAAGTCCAAGTGTCACAAAACATGATAATCAGTGGCAATTTTTACAGTGTCTTAGATCAGCAATGGACAGAATGTCTCAAGCTCACATTGGCCTTTGGCCGACGGATTCTATCAACTTGCAGAACCATCTTAACTCTTTCAATCTTCTAGACTTATATCAAATTCACAATAAAGACACCCCAGGTTATACCTGGACTATTATCAATCTCAAAGTGCTGCCCGTTTAGACATGTTCTTTGTGTCTAAAATTCTGTCACCTTTAGTTACAGACATCCGTACTCGCCTTGTTTCTTTTGCAGACCATTCTGAGGTCTTCCTTCAACTACGAAGTCAAAATGGAACTCCACGTGGACAAACATATTGAAAATTTAACAACTTTCTGTCAGACGATTCCTTTTGCAGACGCATATAGGCAATCTGGTTGCATTGGCCACATCAGAAACACGGGTTTCAATCACTCCTTCAATGGTGGGATGCAGGCAAAGGAAGAATCCATTCCATCTACCGGCAGTATGGGAGAACAGTACACAATCAGTAAGAACGGTTTTCAAGAAGGCTAGAACTATCTCTACAACAGACTCAACCACAAATTCAAAGAGGCGATTTAAATGCAGTGCTATGAGCAAATTTCCTTCGAAAACAACTACATGAACAAATGTATGAGAGAATCAAAGGCAACAAATTCGTTGCAGAGCAAAATGGCTAGACAGTGGTAAGACCTCACAAAGTATTTTGCTGCGTTTGAAACATCAAAGGCATGAGAGGGTATATAGCGGAATTGACAGATGGTTCTGGTTCTGTCTGAAGTAAAGAGGGATTGCTACATGCAACACACAACTTTTACTCAAACCTGTACAGAAATGTAAGAGTCAAAGACGATGCTTGTCATAGAATACTTGTGTCAACAGAGAGAGTTTTGTCAAGCACAGACAGAAATAGCTATGAAGGCAAGCTCACTTTAGAAGAACGTACAGAAGCCTTAAAACAATTAAAAGTGCAAAAGGCTCCGGGCATAGATGGTCTATCAACAGAGCTCTATCGAGCATTCTGGAGTATTATGGGTTCAGACTTTGTAGACATGGTTGACACGGTCTATGAGTTGGGAATCTTATCCTTGTCACAGCAAACAGAAGTTATTCGTATGTTGTACAAGAAAGGAGACAGAAATGATTTAAACAATTGGAGACCTATCAGCTTATTGAATGCTGATTGCAAGATAATAACAAAGACGTTAGCCAATCAACTAAATCAGTCATGGAAACTGTTATCCAGCCATGTCAGACGTGCACAAGTTGTATCATTGGATCAAAAGAAAGCTTTTGACCACGTGGACTTATTTAGGTAGAGTATTGTCTGCTCTTGGTTTTGGCAATTCTTCCTGTCGATGGATATCCACATTATACAATCAGATTGGAAGTCATGTCATTGCTAATGGGTGGCTGACATCACGTGTCAATATACAGCAAGGAGTGCGTCAGGGATGTCCCCTATCTCTGATGCTCTATGTGTTGTGTGCAGACCCTCTGGCTGCGGCAATTCGACATAAAATGATATTATACGAGAAAGGATCAAGGTGAAAAGCTATGCGGATAATCTCACCTGCTTTGTAGCGTCTGAATCTAGTTTTGCGGCACTAGACGAAGAATTGCAAACATATCAAGCTTCAAGTGGAGCCATCTTAAATAGACAAAAATCTATAGAATTGTGGTTGGGACAATGGTCAAATAGACAGGACACTCCATTACAGATCCAGTGTGGAAATCAACAAATCCATATTTTGGGATTAAGATTCTGTCCTTCCTATTACGACACCGTAACTTTCAATTGGAATGCAATGCTACAGACAATACGAAATTCTCTTGCAAAATGGAAGAAACGTGATTTATCCTACTCTAGTAGAGCAAAAGTAGTGTCTATGTACGCCATGACAAAACTATACTATGTGGGTCACACCCTATCAATGTCCCTGACCACCACGCATCAGTTTGAGGACTTACTATGGGGGTTTCTTTGGAGGGGCTCTTTGCCTCTTGTGAGACGAGAAGTATGTATAGCGCCCTCACGTTGCAGGGGAGTGAGAATGCCTCACTTGCAGAACCAAGTAGCAGTAATCCATTTCAAAACCATCAATAGGCTCTTTGATGATCATAACCTTGCAGCATGGAAACAATTGGCAATGAAAGAATTATACCACTTTAGTGGTCAATACCACATGAAACTAGCCATCTTTGCGGTCATCAACTGGAAACCACGCAATGTAATATGACACAACTCTCACCATATCACAGAAACCTCTTCCGTCTTTGGTGACAATATGATGGTGCACGAGATTGGAAACCGCCACAAACATATGAGGAAGCATGTTCGAAGACACTGTGAGGAAACCCCTTCATCAAAGATGAAGACAAAAAGCCATTGTTTTATCCATCCATCATACGTTTGGGATTTTTGAGAGTCGAGGAAATATACATAAACGTCCACTTCCAGCTCGCCGCACAGTAGCTTATCAACTATACCCTAGAGTAATTCAAGCAATACCGGTGGAATGGTGACATCTTCTTAGACAAACATGCCCTAGACCAACCCACTGGTCAGCTAAACTATGCATTTTTCAAACTTCAGACAACAAGCTACATGTCCATGGAACACCGAGTTGGATATTTATCGGCACATTGTGTGCACAAAGCTCGAGACTCCTGTCAGTCAGACAAAATGGGAGACAACATTCTGTGCCTTATTATTTGAACAGTGGAAAGACGTTTGAAAGATACCAGAAACAGGGAATTGTCTGCCATTTCAAAAAGATATCATATGGAAACTGTTACATCGGGTTCTACCAACATATTATCGACTACACCGATGGGGTCTCTCATCCACAGCATCATGTCCAGCCTGTAAATCACAAGTAGAAGATATGATTGATCATTGTTTTGAAAACTGCCCAATATGGAGATAAGTGTTGCAAAATGCGGTTAGGTTACTACATTCGTTAGATGCTTCCACACCACCTCACTTTAACCAGCAAAGCCGTATCTTAGATATCCTCCTAATGGGAGGTAACCAGAAATTGTGGTTTTCAATCCTTGTTGTTATGTACTGGCAGAAGAGCCAGAAAATACCGCCGCCGAAAATCATAAACAGTTATAAATGGGCACTCAGAGATTTATCAGACACTGTTGGCTTAGACGCAAAGCAACAGAATCATTTTATAAGTTTTTGGGTACAGTACCATTGTTTGAGTCTGTAACACCAGTGATTAGATTTCATAGTGTATTGTGAGTAGAGTGATTTGTTGTACATTTTGTATGTGAAAATGTATGTATGTATGTATGTATGTATGTATGTATGGACAACTTGACAAATAGCTTACTGTACAATGTAGACAACAACATAGGCTTTAACACACCTGAAATTGCACCAAGAGGAGTTATGTAATGAGACTATTTCTTTCTCTGGAGCTTGTTTCATCGTCTAATGTTTCACCATCTAATAATAAGAACAATCTCACCAAACTTTTACAAACTGCTTGTAGATCAGCAATTTAGGTTAGAAGAGACAGTGTTGAATGGCACAAATTACTGTATGTAATATTTCACACTGTTAAACTACAAGCTTTCCCTGCATATGCTGACTAGAAGAGTTCAGGTCCACATTGTCAATACCACTAGGAATTTCCTCAGGCCTGGTGTCCAAATGTCACCATGCCACCAGATTGGGCAACAAACAACTACCTAGCAACAAGACTAAGTAACTAAAATCTTGGCAACAAAGACATTAATCATCATCTCTTTAACAACTTAAATTTGGAAAGCATGCATTCAGAATTTTGTAGGACAGATGCCATGTGAGATGTCAGATTTGTATCCTGGTATTCCATTAACCAGCATGTTCTTCCTTCATGCTAATAGTAGTTTCACAGATATAGCTTGGTTCAGCCCTTTCTTCTCTAGAAGGTGGCTCTAAGCTTGAATGGTCACTAGCTTGCTTATTAAAACATCCGGGTTACTGTGGCACAAATAACTCATTGTTTGGGAAGACAAAAATTGCAGTTGGATACCCTGTTTCATGCAAACATTAAAGCTGTTGGCACGAAAGACTATCCATATGCAATTTACTTAACAACTTCCAACAGTGCTTGTTAGGTCGACAGGAAGCAACTTTTTATGTTTATGTTTATAACAGTGATGTGAGTGCATAGTGTAACAATATAACAATGGCAGATGTTACGACAGTACAATTGTCAAAGATGCAGCACATTTGTACATTATAGATATCGATGTTTGGTATTGGTTAATGTTCACAATACTGATACATATCAGCATGCTCCTAATTTTAGTATGTTTGAGAAATGTACAAAATATACAAAATAAGAGCATACAAAAATTTGTGGGTTTCTGTACAGTCCTGGCAATCATCTAGCTATCAAAGTTGAGTTAAGCCTCATTTATCTTGTATGGTCTGTACAAATTATTTAAAATGCATGTAGACTATACCACTTGTAAATATAAACCAATCATGAATTACCATTGTGACCATAGTGATACTATTGCCTTCGACTGTATAAATACTGTACTGGTATATACCATATAAGATGAAATACCCATATTGGCGGCGAGGAATTTATTTTGTGAGATAGGCAGATTTTCAGCAAGTACCAATATAAAGTCCGCCATTAATTTGGCCACCGGAATACCGGTATGGCATCATGGTAATGCATGTGGCCACAAGATGGTAACACTGCAGTGCTTGACGTCTTTTGTGCCTACCCTGTCTAACAGGAAGGTTAACCATGAGAATGAGGTACAGGAAGGTTAAACATCAGAATTAGGTTATGAAGCTATCAATGAAGCAGGTGGAGTTATGTGTGATACGTTCTTTGCACTGACACAGCAATTCTTCATCACTACACTGTATAGTTGCATACCAGTAAGTTAAGGAAATGTGACGAATGGCCACAAATACAGATGTAGTAAGTGAGGATATCGTACATATACGGTATCAATTAGTCACCACTGATGTCCAACCACTAAAATAAAATCCTCAAATATGCTACCTGTCAATTTCTTAGCAAATCGCCAAAATACATTCCCACCGATGTTTCATCCTATACAGTATTTATACATTTACTATAAATTTACTAGAGCACACAGCAGATTAAGATTAAAATCAATATAAATTAAATTCTAAATGATCGATTACTTATTTACAATCCATACTTTATTCTAATTAATTAATCAATATTAATTAACAAAATGTACAAACCCTTTGCTGTTTTGTATGATCACTGCATCACGTAAATTTTTTCTGTAGCCAATTGTTTCTCGAGAAAGTCGATTTCTGCAAAGAACACAGCGTGCGTAGGCGACATTCCCCGTATTGGGGCTCTCTTTCAATAACTACTGCGGCTTGCCCACTGCAATAACTGCTCGCACAGAAAGCACAAGTCCCACGACCTGTTCATGATTCACGCGAGCGTGAGCGATGCGTGCACGTGAATTATGTCTCTAGTGCACGTGCCAGTCGAAACCAGAGCTTGCGGAAAGCAGTCTGGGATACCGAGGCTTATACGTTGACCAGAGCCATATATATATACGAAAACCATCATATCCTAACGCTGTTTGAATAGATCTGTTCGGTCCTACAGGTGTACTCTACGTACGTATAGACTGGTGAGTGCGTCAAGATTTGGTAGGAATATCTATATTCCAGATTGTTTGCACGAACATGTCGTTCAATGATGACAGCTCAGTTCTCAAAGATTGGAAGAAAAGTACATAGGACCCCAGCCACCCTGAGACCTGTCTTTGCAGGATACAGCAGCCCAGCAGCCCGACAAAGCAAGTCATTGACCACTATCTACAACAACCAATTGTCATACCAGGAAAATCATAAATCATAAAGATTCAAAAAAACTTCTCCAAAAAATTGAGAAGACTACACTACCACTAGATGTAATAACAGCTGACATAACAAGTCTGTATACAAGCTTTTCTCAGCAAGAAGACATAGATGTCTTCAACGAAGCCGTCCGAATTAACACACTACAAGGAGTCTAGGACACATGGCTGACTGCCTTTATTAAAGAGGGAGGACGTCTGATCTTAGTACACAATCACTTCGCCTTCTAACTGCAAACTTGTAAACAAATTTATAGTGATGCAATGGCCACCCTTTCCGCGCCATCCTTTGCGAACATCTATATGACACAAGTGGAAATCTCGTTTCTTGAATCACAAAAGACATCACCTTCTACACTCTTAAATATACACAGACAGTGTATTCCGCACCTGAACACACGGCTGTAATTCTCTAGAGCAATTCCTGACAACACTGAACAACCATCTGAACATATCTCTCACTTGGACCATCGATAACAATGGCATATCATATACAAAGGTAGCTGATTCCAGAACAATGACATTCTAAACACAAAGACTCCCTCTAAATGAACAAAACATTTCAGCATTTAATAGGACCAGCTTCCATCCAAAGTCAATCAAAAAGAGTGTCAACAATGGTGAACTCATCAGATTCATCAGGAATTAATACATTAGATGAAGAAATCTACAAACAACGGAAACTACAACAACTCCAACATTTCAAACAAAGAGGCTAAAGAAACAACAAACAACAGAATGGTCAAATGATATACATGTAAAAGAAACGAATACCTACAAGACCGTAATAGAAATGCCGCAATAGAAAGACTAATGTTTATCACAGAATTCCAACTGGGAGCCCATGAAAATAAGTTAATTAAACTCGTCAGAAGACACTGGAACATTATTTAGAACAACCCAACACTCAGAGAACTATTCCCACATTCTCCCATGACCGCCAACAGAAGAAGCAAGAACCCAGGCAGATACTGACAAGATCCAAAATGAAAATTTTGCCAGAAGACATCATGAATCAAAAAGAAAACAAATTAAAGTCCAAGCCACCAACAAACCCGAACACCTCAATACAAGTATGTACAGTAATTAGTATACAACCAGTAGACATTAGATCTTAATTATGCAATAATTCAGACTTAGTAGCTAGATAATTAGTCAGTAGTTAGTCAGTTACGACCAACCTCATCCAGCAGTGAGTAACAGCTTCTCTCTGACAACCTCAGTTTCATTAAAATGAGTACTAATCTTTGAATGTTTAATGATGATAATATATCAATTAATTGGTGACATTAAACTTGACCACAGTATAACAAAATACACACCTATATATTTAACGTACATTATGGCTTGAAGCACATTGCATATCTGCTCTATGTCTACTTTTAGTATTGTAATGTCATGCATGCAGTATGATGTCTATATTAATAGATCAAGTTATCAGCAGGTTGCCTAATGTACATATGGTAAGTAATTACAACACAAAGATATATAATTAATAATTAATCGCATTTGCTATGCATGTTAATTATCATTCCAGGGTGTCTGTCTTTGATTTTCAAACAAGGAATGAGTGCTACAGGTTATTGGTCAAATAATTGATACACAGTAGGTATTCAGCATGTAAACAATAACGTATTGACATTATTCATAGAATTTTGAAGCATGTTGAATATGGATTTGTTGGGTGATTGCTGGTGAGCACAGCAGTAACATTGGACGAGGTTATGTTGTGAGTTGTCATGCTTGTATTGATTCTAACATGGACCAGAATGTTTGAATGTTTGGTGCATATATTGCTGAACAAGTGCTTCTTTGTTCATGCCTAGAAGTTATTGAATTAGCAACTACACTGTCATCACACTTTGGCCCATTGTTTTACAATCTAATCTGTGTTGTGTCAATAGATTATTGTTGGACTCTATATTACAATTGTCATTTCAGGCTTGCCTTGGTCTTCTTCCTCCGCTTATAGAGATCAGTCTAGAGTTAAGTCTCAGCAGCAGTGGCAACGGGCTAGTGTTAGCAGAAGCAGTCACGTCAGTATGTCTTAATTCTGTTTCTTGTGGGTTATTCTAGGCAATGGAGTATTTGTGTGATAGACATATCAACATGAAGACGATTTCTTTTGCTGTGTGTGTTGTGGTTGTTTGTATTGGCTTGCTCTCCTTGTCAAAATCGGTCAGTAAGTGGTTGTTGTACTCTTCTGATTATAATTATAATATATTATAGCAATTCCATCTACATGGCAGTAGCTGGTAGTCTACGATTTTTGCAACTATGTCAGATATGTACAGCAAAGTAATTTGTATATAAACAACTTATTTGTCTACCTGGTTGTGCTGGGTTATGGGTAAATTGATACTTGTAAAGCTTATAGGTAGTGTTCTTCATTGTCTATATGGGCATTGTTTTATCATGGTTTTATTTAGCACTATCATGACAGCGAGGCATTGTGCAGACTCTATCGTACAACGCGAGCAGGTTTGTCACTACTAGTGCTGTTACTAGCCTGAGCTATTGTGATTGTCATTTCATTTTGCTCTAGTCAAGTGCAGAGAGGTAATTTGCAGTGAGGGAGAGCAGTGTGAGCTGACAGTTGAACAGAAGACAATATGCTGGCAAGTCAATGGTGATGCAATTTTCAGATGTGTTTGTTCATTTTAGTTAGCAGTGCTAACTTTAGATATCACGAGGTACCGAACAGAAGTTATTGGTTCTGGATGTGAGCTCAAAAAATACAAATTGTTTTGCAATGTGGATTGTGATGCTCGCTACAGAAATCGAGTCAAAAAACCTATCTGTGGTAGAAATGGGATCTTATATGCTAGCCTTTGTCATCTTCGCAAAACAGAGTGCTTGCAGGGATCTATTGGCGCTGACGATCTAGAGAAATGTGGTAAGCATATTGTGTTGTTATACGATTCTCTTTTATGGTTGTTGTTTCTAGAGTCACTGGAAATACTACAAAGTCCAGCTGACACTGCTGTACACCTGGATTACATGTGTGTAGAGCAGACTGTTAATGAATTAGACGTTAACCAGCTAGTCATTCACAATAAATTAGAAAAGATACTGAAGGAATCATTGTCAACCTACTGGACTTGGAAACACAACAGTATAACACTTGACCTGCCACTCTATAATGCTTTAAGTATTTTACACGCAACAGAGATCTTGCTGAAGGAAGGTAAACTTGCTATAGAATGGGGAGACATTGTTACTGGTGACATTATTGGGAACCTCCATAGAGGTGTAGCTGCATCTGCGCTTCCTCGATTCCATACAGCTGTCGATTCTTGTCAGTCAGATTTTCTAAGACATTCAGCTGTACTAAATGCTGTCAGAGTTCTTAATACAACCTATATTCCTGTTTTTCGGTATTCACCATGGATGGATGAAAGCTGTTTGATTTCATTGACTGTCACATTGCCATGTGAAGTTGTTAGTAATATTGGGTCAACTGTTCAAACTCGATGGCTGTTCCATCACAGAGCTTTTTTTCCTTCACTGAGCAGACGACACATCGTGAGCAAAGATGGATCTCTTACCATTGTAGGGGTGAATACTGATGACTTGGGACGTTACACTTGCAAGGCCATTTCAAGTACCCAGGCAAAGACAAGTGTTTCAGCAGTCTTGTCAGCTGACAGTAAGTTATTAGACAGATATATTTTATTATATTATATATGTGATTTTCTTTATTAGAATGCCCATGTCTGTTAAAGAATCTGCAAGTTCATGACAGGGCTATAAAGAACAGGGCACTGGATTGTTTTTCAGCTGAATCAGTAAAAGTTAGTCGCATGACAATGATAAGCATCTTAGTTAATGAAGTGATTCTATCAAATGGGAGAGTAGAGGATGTTTTCATGGATAACATCAACATTAAAAAGTTGATTGTATCTAATCTTGATTCTGTTCAAAGAGTTGTTGTCAAGAATTCTGAGATTGAAGTTATGGAACTGTCTGGTTTTTCTGGTGTGCAGATAGAACTTCATAATGTTCAGATCCGTGAGCTAAAGCTACGCTCGGTGACTCTTACAAATGGTGGATTTATACATTGTAACATCAGCAATGGTCAATTCCTCTCATCTCAGTTGTCTGACTTTAATATTCGGAATACTTACATCGGTGGACTTGACATCAGGACATCCAGTATTACTAACACGTCAATGTATAATACAAGTCTTGTTGGCTTGGTGCTGCAAAACTCCTTTGTGTCGGGTCTTGTGTCTGATAATGTTAGTTATTGGGACAACTACCTCTATGGATTAAGAGTAGAGCATTCTTTGTTTACGAACAGTGACTTGAGGAATTACACAACCATTGGATCTCACCGTCGCAATCTGTCTACAATCAACATGACTGTCTCTGATATGCATTCATTTGATGCTACACTTATTGATGATTTTACTGTAAATGCCGTGTACAAAAATCTGGTTGTTGGCAATATAACTGTGAGAAATTCTACTTCATATAATTCTACATTTGTTTCAACTGACTTCAAAAACTCAACGTTTGAGTCATCCACTTGGCATGATGCTTTGTTTGCCAACTCAACTCTTTATGGTTCAAGCTTTGATCAGTTGCTGTTAAATACATCATTTCTCAGGAATCTCTCTGTCCTGGCTACTAATTTTACCAACACTCAAGTTTTCAATCTTGATGGTGATAAGGCATTATTTCAAGACATTCAACTGAGGAATTATACTACCGTGAATGCAACACGTACAAATATGGTTACTCAAAACATGCTTGCCATAGAAATGACATCATTAAATGCACTAATCATTAATGAGACAACAACAGATGCAGTGTATATGAATTTGGTTGCAAGGAAAATGCAGTCTCGCAATTGTAGTTCTAGCTTTGTGAATTATAGCCAGTCATATTTCTATGACTCAAATTTTTCTTTGGTGTTTATTGAACATGGCTTCTTTAATCAGCTGAAAGTGGTTGGAGGCTCACACCAGAACATGACGGTTTTGGACAGTAAAGTCAGCGACACTTCATTTCATGAAATGGTGGGCAGCAATGCTGTTTATAAAGACGTTGAATTTCACAATCACACAACAGTTGGATCTACTAGAGTAAACACGGTCACCAACAGAATGAAAGCATTTGGATTTTATTCGTTGAATGCTGTGATAATTAATGAAACAACCAGCAACTCTCATTACTATGGACTGAAGGCTGTTAATACAACGGCAAGAAACTGCAGAATGAACGATGTATCATATTCGACCTCTAGTTTTGTGAGAGGAAATCTGACAAATATTTTAGTTGATGGTGGAGACTTTCGAAGTGTTTCTGTCGATCAGACTCTGCTTGTTGACATCAACATAAATAGCACTGTTGTGAAGAATATTAGCGTATCGTATACCAACTTCACGAACACGATACTGTTACAACTTGTAGGACAAGATGCTATGTTTACTGAAATTCATCTGAAGAATTACACTACTGTGAATTCTGTCAGGAAGAATATGATTACACAAGGCATGAGAGCCACAAAGTTTTACTCCCTGAACACCACAATTGTCAATGAAACTACTATTGATGCACAGTATTCTGAATTGAAAGCTTATAATACAACAGTAAGAAACAGCAGATGTACAACAGTTTTGTATTCTGATTCTCTGTTCTCTGGAGCTGTGATGAAACATGTTCAGTTTGTATCAACAGTTTTGCTCAATTCCTCTCTTCTTCATACGTCATTTGTAAATCTTTCACTCGATAAATGTAGTCTGAAACAATTGGGTGTGGTAGACAGTAATTTCTCTGATTCAGTAAATCACAACTTGGTAGGAGAGTTTGCTAATTTTACCAGGATTCGAATGACAAATTATACAACAGTCAATGCTACGAGACGTAACATGGTGACCACGGATATGACTGTGGAAGGATTTCAATCAGTAAATGCATCAATCACGAATGAATCCACGTTTGATTCAGATTACAATGGATTAGTGGCTATCAATGTAACTGCAGTCAACAGCACTTCAACCAATGTCTCATACAGAAACAGTGTTTTTACCAACAGCTTCTTTAGTAACATATCTGTTCATAATTCAATTGTTCGAAATACTGTGTTCAATGAGTTTTCTACCATTGACTGCAGTTTGGTGAATGTAAGCCATACAAATGCAACATTCACTAAATGTGTGATGAAAAATCATGGAGTCTTTGAGTCAGTGTACATTCAGTCAAAGTTCTTTAATGTCACATTGGCAAGCTATGTTGAGTCTCGTAATGAGTATCATGACGTTGTAACTAATCATGTAACTTACAAAGATTCAGAATTGTCGAACAGTTTTGTGAAAAATTGGAAGTCATCAAATGATGTGTGGATTCACCACAAAGAAGATGAAATGGCATACAACAATGTTTCTCTTGAAGATGGACATATTTCTAAAGCTAGGTTCTCTAACCTAACCGCAACTGAATATGATCTGGTCAATGTCAGGCAGACAAATGTCACTTACAGGGATGTTGTGACCAGTGATCATCGCAATGTGAACTGCACATTCAATGACTGCACTTTTGTCAATATGAATTTGACGAACTATGTTGATATCAATGGGGTTTATAATGACATTATTACATCAGATGTTGTCTCAATGGAATCAGTCCAAAGTGGTACTACTGTAAGGAATTGGTACAGTGTGAGGGAACTATGCAATGAATGCAAGGATAATAGTGTTGCATATTATAATATCAGTATGATTGATGCTGTGTATAGAAACAATTCATGGAATGAAGTTAGCATTTTAGGATGGTCAATAAAGACTGCAGAATTTGTACATGGAATGTACTCAAACTTGACCATACACGACTGGTATTCATTGAATGCCTGTTGGGAATACAATACAGGTTATGATGTCGCTCTATTGAATGTGATGAGTGTTGGCACACAAATTGCCAACAACCTAATCTGCGGAGGACGATTTGTAAATTACACAGGAATAGATCAAAATCTGGTGGACTACCAGGCATATGGTCTTACCACAGTGACAGCATTTTATCAAAACTTAACAAAAACCCGATATCAGTTTACTGATTCATCGTTTGTCAATACAGAGTACTTGAACCTGCATATCACTGATGGTGCATATTATAATGTGCTGGTAAATAAACAAACCATTAGGAACACTCGTGAAAGAAACATCACTACTATTAACATGACTGCCATTGAATTCTCTTCTTCAGATGGTGTAGTTAGTAACAATGTGTTTCAAAATGTTACCTTTACCAACTCGACACAGAGGCGACTTACCGTGAAAAATGAAATATGGAATGATGTCGCTTTTGCAACTACTGTGTACAGTGACATGCATTTCACAAACATTACGGCTTTGAACAATGTCACTTTCTTCCTTGTGAAAGTCCACAACTCAGACTATCATGACTTTGCTGTTTACAGCTTGGAATTGGCACAATGCTCATTTAAGAACGTTTCAATGAACGACTTTTTGTTCTACTCTTTGAAAATATCCAGAAGTGATTTTGTCCTACATAAGTTTGCAAGTGGAATGTTTAATGCATTGGACATCAGGCATTCTGTTGTGCAGCAAGTGTTATTTCAAAATACAACGATTGCAGGCATGGATTCTTACAACAGCACTTGGGTTGGCGTTGTTGTGACCATGTCCCGTTTGGCATGTCCTATGTTTAACGAAGGAGTCATTGTAGATTTTGAGATCCGGCAGTCACTTTTGACACATGCTCAGTTTTTGAACCACGATGAGGAACAAATCAAGATTTATCAATCAGTTGTTGATACTGCCATTTGGAGTGGTGTGATTAGTCAAGGCATTAGATTGCACGATGTAAATTCAACTGACATAAAGTTGCAGAATACGGTGTTTTCTGAGATGACGGCTACAGATGTAACCATGCAGTCTTTGCAGTTACAATCATCTAATCTTACAGTCAGTCATTCTGTGAACTTTGAGGCCAAGACAGTAGTCCTCTGGAAGTGTGAGCTCCCACAAGGAATTGTGGCAGATGCAGTTGTCAAAAAGCCCATTCTGTCTGATGTGTCAAGGCCTTGCCATATGAGTTACAGTTCTGGTATGAACATGCAGACTGCATGTTTGTGTTTATCTGCATGTGTTGTTCTGACTGTTTGCATGTCTGTGTGCTCTTTCTTCCTGTTTGCCATTTTTCTTCTTTTTCTGTTTGTCTGCATGCCTGCATGCCCACTAAGTAGCCAGTCTGTCAGGCACACTGTCTTCTGCTACCTCTATAGCTACTTTGACTGAATAGTTTTGTGATGTTTAATTGTGCAATCTGCATGGTTAAAGTATTGGTATTTTCAAGGGTATGTTACACAATTTCGATTTGGACAATGTGGCAGTGATGCTGTCGGCGAACTTACTTGTTCTACTGGTCACATGATTACTAACATAGGGTCTGCAGACATGATTCAAAGTGAAGATGAACCTGATTGCATACCTATTGTCATTGCACTGGTGAATCAAATGTGTGATCTGAAGCACTATTGCTTAGTTCCTGCAGAAGCTATCAACAGAAACTGCCAATTGCTGAGCGGATGTTTTCAAGTTGATTATGCTTGCAAATGTACAGCACATGCGTTTTTTCTCTGTTTTGTAAACGTCACATTGTTATTTTATAGCTATTGATCAAGTAATTGATGAAAGCCTGAATTCTGTCTTTAATCAAGACAGCAGACCAGTCTCACTGCTAAACACTGCTGATTCACTGGATTTCTCATCTTCGACATCAAGGTGTTTTTCACGGATTTGAAGCAAAGATTGAAGTCAGGATTACTAACAGAATTAAGATTGTCTTCTTGATGATGTTGATTTAGATGAGTCACAAGCTAGCTATGTAGCTAGTGTTTTGTTAAGTGACACAAAATGTTGTCCCTGTGTGTTTGTACACTAGGTAGATTGTCTTCTGTTACTCTACTGCAGTTTGTTTTGAAATGAACTTTGTCGAAGCACGACTTGCAATATTATTAGCTAATTTGCAATTGTTGGATTGCATTTGGGGAATTATTGAGTCATGTGTACAGGTCCAATTAACATTTGCAGGCTTTGGCAGCCTACTTTATAGCATGATTGATGGCCTTCACAAAATTAAAACACAGGATACCTTGGTCTTTAAGATCTAGCTGTGTGATGTACATTTTTGGTGTTTATCTGTATATTTGATGTTATTGGTGGTTGTACTTGGCAACCTGCTTCACTCTAGTCAACGATCTTGTAGTATCATACACAACATCCAGTTAATCCTCAGGTTTGCTTTTGCGTTGACTTTAAAATGGTAAAAAGAAACTACAGCTCTAGATATAGACACATGAATCTGCTACAACATGCAGTTATTGGTCTTTTGTAAAGAAGCAGTCAAACAGCTGCTGCTGCTGCAGCCAGAAGTGCGAACAGATCTAATCTATATGACAACCAATTATACATACGTGTACTTACACTGTATACAGAGTAGTCTAGTCTCTGTGTGCATGGTATCTTCCAGTAGCTGGTAGTGTATGAATAGTCAACACAGTTTTATTATGTCTAATTTAATTAGCTAATTTCTTTCTAAAATACATCTAAACCGAAAGCAGATGTCAATGAGCAATACACTATTTGAAACGATGGAACGTTAATTAATTAACCATAGTCAAACTTGCCAGACCAGTTGCACCGCCCTGACGTAGCACTGTATCTACCGTAGCACTGTATCTATCGTAGCACTGTATCTATTGTAGCACTGTATCTATCGTATGTGTACACACACACACACACACACACACACACACACACACACACACACACACACACACACACACACACACACACACACACACACACACACACACACACACACACACACACACACACACACACACACACACACACACACACACACACACACACACACACACACACACACACACACACACACACACACACACACACACACACACACACACACACACACACACACACACACACAAGTACTGCAAGGTGGGAAGGATACGGGAACTCCAAAATGGATGCTACTAATCGTGTTGAGGCTGTTCGCTGTTTTCAATTTGCCAAGAAATGTCTAGACGATGGAGATAGGGTAAAATGCGTGCGGTTACTAGAAAAGTCTAGACATTTGTGTCCAACCGAGGAGTGTCAAAGTGAGGCCCTAGAAGTCATACAAACTATATCGTTTATTCTACATCCACGTTGTGCTATCCAGAGCTCTTGAAAGAATTGAAAGAGGGGGAAAATGATCGTTTCGACGACGGACAGCATTCGAGAGACGAGAGACGGAGAGGAGAAGCGTCTAGGCAGAGAGGTGAGGCTCGTTCGAACACAGAGAACAAATGCGACCGAGACTTTACCGAGGAACAAGTAGAACTCGTGAAAAGGTTTAGAAAATTGTGTCAATTTGCATGTCACGCTGTCGATACGACAACTAGGTAAGCGTTGCTACTTATTTACGTTATGAATTGTTGCAGTATGAACGACTGTAAGGATTACTACAAGGTATTGGGCGTGAGTAAAGACGTATCCGATTTGGACCTAAAGAAGCAGTATAGAAAAGTATGTATGCTCGCTGTGATACGTGGAAGGCCTCATATGCTAGACTCGGACTACTTGTTTTGCTGCTTATAGTTGGCATTGAGACTCCATCCTGATAAGAACAAAGCACCTGGAGCAAGTGATGCATTTAAAGGTATTGATAGTGATGGAGTAGGTGTGAACTTCTTTTCTGGTTTCATTTACTTCATGCTGTTTTCTTGTGCAATTTGTTTACCGATAAAGTGGCACAGGTAGATGATGGTTAATTAATGCTCCTTGTCATTTTCACTCAGCCACATGTGGAATTGCTTAGAAATACTGCTTGAGTTTATTTTTGTCACAATTTTCTAATTTTTGAATGTCAATTTTAACAAGTTTACAGATATCTAGGTATATGCATACAGGTGGTGCAAAGTACTGTGCTGCTTGCATAAACTACAGCTGTGGCCAAAAGTTGTCGGACACATGTCATGTTTTATGTAAATTGGTCATATTTGGTTAGAAATGCAGTTATAGTTCAGTAATAAATCCAATATAACAATTATAATTTGAGATAACAATATTTTTATTATAAATATCAATTATGCCCAAAAACTAACAAAACAGGATCATTAAATATATGGAGTAACATGTAACATAGGAAAAGACATCATTTGAGATAAGAATAACAGCAACAAATTAGCAATATCACAGTAACAATTGCTAGTATTTTGTACACGGTCCCTTGGCACGGATCAGAGCTGATATCCTTGTCGGCATGCTGTTCACCAGGTTCTGGCACCTCTCAGGAGCTATCCTCTGCCAATCGTCCTGGAGTACAGCCTTCAGCTGGGCCTTGCTGGTCGGCTGGTGACGTCGGACAGCTATTTTCAGGTCGCCCCACAGGTTCTCAATTGGGTTCATGTCTGGTGATTGCGGCGGCCAGTCCATCACCCGAACATTGTTGGTCTGGAACCATCGTCTTGTTGAGACTAAGGTGTGGCATGGAGCATTATCCTGCTGGAATGTGTAGTTCTGGCCATTCCGGAACATCTCACGAGCTGCAGGTAACATTGGATCACACAGAATAGCCTCATACTTGTCAGAGTTGACTGTTCCATCACTTACAGTCAGCCTTCCAACTCCAGAACTTGACATGCACTCCCAGACCGTAACAGATCCCGAGCCATGCTTCACTGTGGGAACAATGCAGTCTTTGTTCCACTCTTCTCCGGGCCTTCTTCGTACCCTCACATTCCCTGGAGTTGCGAACAACTGGAAACTGGATTCGTCAGACCATAACACACGGTTCCACTGTCTTTGAGTCCATTTTTGCACTTACGAGCCCAAGGCAGCCTCTTCCTCTTCTGATCAGGTTTGATGAGTGGCTTCTTTTGGGCCTTGCATAACCTCAGACCATGGTCTAGCAACCTTCTGTGAGTTGTCCTGACAGAAGCAGTCACAGCACCACCATTAGTCCATTTTTGGTGTAATTTTACTGCTGTTTTCTTCCTGTCTCGCAAGCTCATCCTGCACAGGTTCCTGTCGTCTTGAGCAGTGGTGACCTGTGGCCGTCCAGTGCGGCGCCCGTCCCTCACACTACTGGTTTGACGGAGTTTCTGGAGCAAGGCTGCAACGCCAGCAGGGGATTTACGAACCATGCGAGCAATCTGGCGGCAGCTGAGACTCTCGTCATGCAGCACCTGGATCCTGATCCTCTCCGCCTCGGTGTAGTTCCGTGTCTTGGCCATCGTGAGCTTAGTATGAGTCAAATTGCTCAGAAACTTCTGCTAGACTTATAGCTACACTTGTGCAATACAATTGTGGTTTTTTAAATATAGTTTTATAGGCTATTCTCTAAATGGCGACAAACACATCTGTAATGGAATACGTAGCTATCGGTCAAACAATTGCTATACCAGGTTAAAGTAATTTTGTCATCCCTAAATCTGCTTAAATATTGGTTTATTATACTCTCTTTGAGTAAACAGGTCATAATGTTCAGTGCAAGTCCTGGTGAGAACCATATTTTTCACTTTAACGATATTTTTTAAGGTGTCCGACAAGTTTTGGCCACAGCTGTATATTTAGGGGCACAAGCAAAGTAAGGGTTTAAGATTATCGACAATTTCATGAGCATACAAAGCTCACGCTAGGGGGAGGGTTATGGCTACTGTACACTTTATAAACGTTGGTCGGTAGCAAACGGGTTGTGCTAATTTTTCTGTTATCCATGGCTGGAATTGCATCATGCATTGTTCTCGTGCTAGTCACTTGTATGTACGAGATTTGCAAACATATACGACTGCTGCAGCCTATTCCGGTTTTGTTCTAGAACAACATCTGCAGTCCATAAAGAGCTCAGCTGTCTGTACCACGGCTTTCTCGACATTTTGTCTTTGTCCACTTGAATAATCAGAAACCTCGAGCATACATCATTTGAGCTGGTCAATTGGAGTGAAAGAAGAACTGTATCAATGCAGAAGCATTAAAGATCGCACATCAACCCTCTAATAGATGGAACCACAGTCAAGCTATTGAATTGTGCACTAACAATATTGCGTATGCTTTGGGAAGGGGAGGAGGGCTTCAGAAACTTTGAACGCTTGTGAAATTGTCGATAATTTTGAATGACCTCTCTAAGGTCAACTGAATGCTATCAGATTTTAAGAAACTACCGTATTTCCGTGCATTTAGCTGCATGCCGTTTAGGCTGGAGATTACCAGGTTGCGGGTGTACTCCGGGGTATACCAGCATGCCGGAGAAAGAGAGGTGATTTGACCAACCTTTCTAGAGTATAGACTAGACCCATAGATCTATGCTGCATCCGTTCTTAGATATTGATTGAACTAACATACATAAACACTAAGACGTATACTTTATCATCTAGATGAAGTATATAATCAACCCTATCATGTTTGATTGTCTCTCTTCATTCTCCTCTTCTTCATCGTCTTCCTCTCTTATCTGTCAGCCCTGTGTGTTCTTCTGCCTGTTCAAACCTAATCCTGTACGCACTGACGAGACACTCCACATTCCCTGCGACTTTGGTTTTGTTTCCACCGTGCTCGTCGTACTTGGGTAACACCCTAGCTTTTTAATTGTGTATGACCTTTGGCCAAACTGCAAAGATCCATTCTCGATACCTTCTGGCTGTTCGACTTTCTCTTTTCTAGCTGGGCCTTTGGGGAAGCTGTATTCTCTAGGTCAACGAATCGAATTATGGCGCTTGTGCAGTAGAATCACCACGCATGTGTAGTTGCTCCCTCGCCATTACTGGCACTCCCTCATGCTATACCGGCATGCTGGTATCGTTACCAGAGAGAGACAAGCAAAGTTTCTGGTAATCCTCGCTTATACCAGCATGCAGCTAAATGCGCGGAAATATGGCACTTTCCAGTGTTCGTTGGATAATCGTTATGTTACATAAAGCATTATTCAAAAGTTTTAACCACTTAATGAACGTACCGTATTTCTGTGCATTTAGCTGCATGCTGGTATAAGCAGGGATTACCAGAAACTTGCTTGTTGGACTCTGGTAACAATACTGGCATGCGGGTATAGCGTGAGGGAGTGCCGGTAATGGCGAGGGAGCAATTACACATGCGTGGTAATTCTACTGCAGCCATGCCGTAATTCGATTTGTTGACCTACAGAATGCAGCGTCCCTAAAGCCCAGCTATATAGAAAAGGAAAAGTTGAACAGCCAGAAGGTATTGAAAATAGCAGTGTGGCAGAAGATCATACACAATCGAAAAGCTAGCGGTACTACGCAAGTACAACGAGCTCGGTGGAAACAAAACGAAAGTCACCAGGCAATGTGGAGTGTCTTGTCAGTGTGGACAGGATTATGTTTGAACGAAAAGAAGAACACACAGGGCTGACAGATAAAAAAGAGAGGAAGACGATGAAGAAGAGGAGGATGAAGACAGAGAAAATCAAACATTATAGGGTTGATTATATACTACATCTAGATGAAAAAGTATACGTCAGTGTTTATTTGTGTTAGTTCAATCAATGTCTAAGAACGGATGCAGCATAGATCTATGGGTCCAGTCTATAGGGAGGTTGGTTAAATCACCTTTCTATGTCTGGCATGTCGGTATACCCAGGGTATACCGGCACCCTGGTAATCCCGGCTTAAACCGGCATACAGCTAAATGTGCCGAAATACGGTACAATGCAATGTGGATGCAATAGAACATTTGTATGCAATGTAAAGAAGACTCTAACTACTTCTCTCAATTTAGAAACAGACTTAATTAATGCATTGTTAGCAAGACAGTAATTTTCATGAAGAAGGATTTTGCTAAGCATTTGGTAGACTATAATAGCCTATTTTGGTTTTGTTCTGTGAACCAGAATTTGTATACAAAGCTCTCACTAAAGTCCGTTCAAAGAATGGAGAGCCTGTGGGAAATGTGGTTACCAGATAAGACATAATAGGGTGGAAACAACAATATGGCTCTCATCCTGGATTGTAATACTAACAATCGATAAATGAGCAATTAGAGCAATGGTTGCTACCCAGCCCTCACTGCCTACTATCTATCTACTTTAGTACGTCAGGGTCCGTCCTGTTCAACCGTTTTCTGCCATTCGAACTGGCCATAGAAGGCGTTGAAAATATGACGGCGGCGAAATGGAAGAAGCCTGTCGACCACGTCATCCAGAAAGTGGAAAGCTATTACAGAACGTCAGACGGCGTGCTAGAACAAGCGGTAGAAAGATTAGTAGGTAAGGAGAACTCTTCAGACAGTGAAGAGATCCTCCTAGGAGACGACGAGAATGACAGCAATTATTAATACAATTAGTTTCGTGGGTGTCATTTACTGACGGTATTCTTTGTCGGTAATGCATGGGAGGAGTCTCGTTCAGGAAGCATGCTGCATCTACTAACCCAGGATCTATAGAGTTAATTTGTCCAGAGATCTGACTCCACCTAGTCACGTGCTCTCGAATGATATGTTTATCAACGGCGTAGGGGGCGTACTTGCCGAGAAACGGGAATTTTCCCACGGGCTCTCCATTCTTTGAACGGACTTTAGTCTTATTTAATCAACATATTTGTGTTGTTTCTGACATAATAGCATGTGCTGCTGTTGATGAGGGATGGACTAAGTGGAAGATGAGCTGTGGAAATGAAACACTCTAGCAGGGTTTAAATTATTCAAATTTGGTGGTCGCCAGTGCAATAAATGTAAAGGCACGCCTACTTTATTTACAACCACGCCTACTTTTGCTATTTCAGTGTGTTCACATTACATTTCTAACTGAAACTGAAAGTAGATATCTGGGATTGTAGGTGTGGTTTTCTCTTGGCACTTTTAGAAATTAAATGTGGTTTAAATTAGATGTAACAAAGCAGTTACCTATAAACCCTCCTAATCTCATGGGAAGTCTATGAGAAAAGACGAGGCTTTTACATTAATCTTATCTTGTCACGTGATAACATTTGACATATTGAGGTAATTAGCCCAACCCACTGTCTCAGAAAAGGTTTCCAATTGCTTCCAGATGTCATGGGAGAATAAACAGGAGGTGGTAGAGTTAGATAATAGCACTGAGCCATAACTGAAATGGACGAGTTCTCTTTTATCTTAAGGAAGTCTCAACGAATTGGATGAGCAGAATTCTTATAGTAGTGATGAAGATCATTACCCACAGTACTGTCGTTACATGAAATATAGCATATACAGTAAAGACTTTGCACACCTGCATTTGCTATAGTGGAATGACTTTGAAAATTAATTAAACCGTATATTCAGTTTCTTGTGTTGTGTATAGTTGTAGGGACTGCATATGCAGTTCTGAGCGATAAAGAGAAGCGGAGGCAGTATGATCTATGGGGACCTGAAGATTCACAGAGTAGGAGTAATTATCACACCAGGCACTATTATCAAGGTTAGACATACTGTATGTAATAGCTATGATATTGGTGGAATTTATATAGTATGCTGTGTGTAAATGACTAAGAAGGCAATTATTCAAGTGAGTCTTCTGAAATGGTCAAACGGGCATATAGCTGGGTTAGTTGTATTTGTATTTCTGGCAACACCTCTGCTTGATAACCACTGTAACGTTTCAACAAAATTTGTCAGCGTACTGTAGTTACTGAAATAGTCATGAGACATCAGACATATTCTGGGCACTTTGGAGTTTACATTTAATAGGTGTCTGCTTGAATACTTGCTTGGGGCAATTATCTGGGCATAAAGATTTGTTCTTAATTTGCTTATGGTGCTTATCTGGTCAGTAGAGTGTGTTGAAAGTATGTGCTGACTAAACTACATGGAAAAATTTTGTGGAATCATCCGAATGCTACTTCTGAATGTCTTTTGGGCTACAGATTTTTGTGTATCTGTTTATCTTTTAGTCTCTTAGTGTTTACTAATCTTGCAGCTTTTGAACCTGAGCCATTATCACAGTTTAATTTTGTCATCATGGACAGCTTGGTAAATAGATGGACAAGTAGACTTAGAAACAAGCCGGTAGACACAAACTGGTTGAGCTAAGTAGTAGAATTGACCATATTTTCGTTGACTTGTATAGGAAGGGTAACAGAATTTAGATGTAGAATTGCTACAGTGTAGCAGTTGTCATTTGACCAAATATATTTTTAATTTTCTATTGGATACAGCATAATTGTGTTTTATGGTTTACAGGTGATTTTGATGCTGAAGAGATATTTAACAGGTTCTTTGGTCGTCGTGCATATTCAACCGGTTATAAATAAAATATTTTGCTCTCAGCAGTTGTTCATGAATTTCTTGTGTTATCAGATCTGTTTGCTGGTTCCTGGTCCACTACTAGTAATCGATATGAGGATGTAGGCAATGAAATGGTATGGTAGGAGGTGCTGTACAAGCACTGTGTCGTGTTTGAAATATCTAACTTGTGTATAGACTGCAGAATATTTTAGTCGAGTCTTGCCTCTCTTAGCAATACTACTGATGACTATGATAGCGACTGCCATTACTGTATTGTATCAAGAGAATCCTCCATTTAGTCTGCATCGAACTCGGTATGTATACCTTGTTATTAGCTTTTGGCTGTACAAAGTGTTTGGGTGCAAGCTGTCATGGGCATATTTAGTGATGTGAGAAGGCACACTGTTTAGTAGCTTTGGGTGGTTGGATGGAATGGGAGCTATGCTTTAAGCTGTTCTGATGTGCTTCAAGCTACATCTTGCCCATATGCTTACTACTTTGAGCAAGTTACAAAATCATAAATTAATTTTTACGATATAGATTTTGATGTAGATTTATTTATTGGTTTTCAAGTGAGAGGTTTGGTTGCGTAGCTGGGCTGGTGACACTGAAGATTATTGAGGTCATTTGATCGTTCATCAAAATCGAATTTTGTTTATTATTCATATGTTTACCCTTCAGTTCTCGCAGCTTAAAAGAACTTATTTCCTCTTGTGGTTTTAATGTACATGATGTATTTATGGCACATATTTTCTCTTCTAACCACCAGGTCTGCACACTGGTACATTGCCACGCATCTTGTTTTCCTGTTTTCCTCATTTGAGTAGCTTCTTGTAAAGGGGCAGGCAATACTTGTTTGTGGAACGTTTCTGTGACTGATAACTGTTTAAAATGGTTAGACACTTCCTTGGCTGAGTTTTTTTTGTCTTGTTTATTGATAACAGTCAGAAGCAACTCTTCCTCTGTAAGCTCTATATAAGATGAAAGACAATTATTTTTATTTGTCTGATTGCTGTTTGGCGTTGGTTGACACAAAACAGTTTATCTAAATACTCTAATTTCATAAATGTTCGGCATACATTTTATTTCGACAATTTCGGCAAAGGGTCTGCCATGCCCAAATTAAATGCCCTCCCAAATTTAATGCCCATTCAAATGTTGGATCACTTTCTCCTGAAACATTCAAAACAGACATTACTAGTACTATTAGTATATGTACTGTAAGCACATTCATATGTTTGCCAAAAATCTGGGCAACTGTCAGCACTTTGACCAAACAAATAAAATGTGAAATTACTACTATATTACAATCTTTTGCATTTTCTCTAGAAAGCAAACATCAGGGCCTCGCCTATTGTCTATGCCTCCGTAGAGACGATATTATTAGGTTGTGTATGATCCTTCAGCATCTTTTGCAGGACTGCAAGTATGCCGGCTGCCTTCTATCCTTGACAAATGTGTGCTGATGATGTCTTCAACATAGCAATCATGTCAATCATTCATCTTGCATGGATTGTTTTCAGATTCGATAAACATAGATCTGGTTGAACTGCAGCCACTGCTTGATTTGTGTTAGTATTATCAAACTCTTGAATAGCAGATGCAACAAGGTTTCCATAGCAGTTGGTAAACGCGTTCTTCAATTGATCCTTAAATTGCCCGTTGACACTGAGGTTGAGGGGCGGAGCTCACTGGTGCAGTTACCTGGTACATATTCCAACTCAAACCAGCCTCTCTAAACTCATCCAGAACATCTGCTGTGCGATGTGCCTTGTAGACATCCAGGATCACCAAACCACGTTGAACTTGAGGGAGTTTGAGCTGTGCTTTCACTGCTGTGGCCCATGGTTTCAGAATCTTCAAGACGTATCTTCTAACCGTGTCGTGCGTAGACCAATGTGACGAATAATGCCAGATGTCCCAGCCTTCCGGAAAGTTCACTTATCGTGGAGGATGGCAGCGTTCTGTTGTGCCTTGATGTAAGAGCTGAGGGTCAAGCAAATCTCCACATATTGTACAGGCCAGTCTACTGCGACACTGGCACAATAGGCACACCAGTTTCATCGATGTTGATAATGAGCTGCAGAGGAATGTTAAATTGTTTCACCGTAGCAGTGATTTGCTTGAGGTACTTGGCTTTCAACGTCTGAAAATTGTCTGGTAACTTTTTGGTGGCCTTGGTTCCCCGTCTCTTGCAGAAATTCAATTTTCTCAGAATGGAGTTTGCCCAAAACTTGTTGAGATGAACACCACCTCTGTTTTCAACTAAAACAGAGGGCTCCCGTGTGCGCGAACTATGCCCAACGCGTTGCCAATGTAATTCTGCGATTGACAATGCTTCCTGACGAGCGGATGGCTAAGAGGAGTCGACGTACCATGCCGTCAAGTTCTTTGCCAAAGCATTAGCGGGCGACCATGCAAGCTATGCGGTATAGCAGAGATTTTTGTCGGATCGACAACCTTCGCCAGGTCTTGATTGAATTACTTCTGCATTCCTTGAATCATCGAATGTCTAATCTCATGACCCAATTCAACTGCAAAGTGCTTTGTCGTTGCCTTCAATCCGTGCTCATTGGCATAACGAGCAATCTTCGCTCGTAGTTCAGGTGCATACCGATGGTAAGATCTACGCTTCCTCTTTTCACACTGATTTCCTAACAAATCTTTCTCAATCTCGCTGTTCGCAGCAGTACAGACAGCACCATTGTCGTGAGTTTTGGCCTGATTCGGATCAGGCAAGCCGAGAACCTTTGGTTGTTGAAGCGACCTTGCAGGGAAGGGTTTTTCTTGCCGATCCAATGAGTAATGCCGACATACTGTTTAGGATATTTGTGCTTCACCACGTACCTTGAAGTACTAGTAGTACAAACGTATTGAGCTGAGCTGGCACCAGAGCACAATATAAGTATCATGGGACTTTGACACCTAAAATCAAGAATTCGAACTTCCACACCGCATGTTGTGCTAATCAGGACTACTTACGTAGGAGTAGTTTAGCATTCGCTGAATGATATGATATGTGTCTAGTACTTTATTTAGTATGTGAAGGATCCTGCAAACCACCTTACGCCGAAAAGTAATGTACGCCGTAATAACAGCAGCCTAATTTGTCGAAAGTTTAGATCGACGAACATTTATGAAATTAGAGTAGAATAATAATCCATAATTCAGAAACATTTTATTTATGGGAAATTGGCTAATAGACACTAATAGTAGACAATTACAGCTCAGTATGAATCAGCTGTGTGAAGCACTGGTGACCTCTTGTAAAGTTGCTGTACAGATTAGGTTGGACAGTCTACATGCTTTATGTGTTTTCTGCACAGATGTATGTTGTGCTATTATAGCTGTTGCTATTTGTTGTTTGCCATGTTTTGACACTGTATTGTCCCATTGTATTGACGCCTGATTTACAGACAGGTAACAGTTGTGGTGCTAAAAATTTTACTTTCTGCAGATCTTATCATGATGTGAGGGACACTCAAACTCGTCCACATGTAATTCGTTACTATGTACAAAGTGATTTTTCAGAAAAGTATGCCAAGTCATTGCCAAAGTTAGAAGCAGACGTAGAAAGAGAATATATTTCCTATCTCAGACAAAGTTGCTTTTTAGAAAAGCAGCAGAGTGAGATGAAGCAGCTATTTGATATCAATTTGTGCACTTGCTAACTTTAGTTTCCTAGGAAATGAACAGATGATGTGGGCCAGATATCATCAGGATAAAAGAGCATACGTTAGAGCATCTGAAATGCCATTGCCGAACTGTGAGCAACTGCACGTATTTGTAAATGGATAGATATGACTTGAATAGTTTGCTCATTATCTTTTGTAATGGTGTAAATGGAAGCAGTCATATGCATTTTGTGAGACTTCCACTTATTGCGTTTTTGTTTCGAGTACAGCCTACTAAAATAATTTAATATAAATTTAATGTGCTTTACCATTGAATGCATTTACTAATTTCTCCCCCTATGTAGATGGTACATTTACGGCTAATGAATGTATTCCTAGTTATTAGATCTCATCTGTTGACATTACCAGATCTACAATGAATAGAATATCGATATGATTTTTTAGACTGTTTTGTAGACTAGACGTCAAAACAGGTCTTGCACAACAAATTATTGAAATTGAGTACCGGCGGTTTTGTGCCACAATTCAAAGTTTCCCCCAGATATGAAAGGGTCCCCCTGGAGTACATGGATTATGGTGGTTTTTGTTGCTTGACTGCCATTCTGTTTTCTTGCAAGGTACTGCTCAGAGTTTGGAGGATTATACCATCTACCTCCCCAGCTTTCCAGCTTCATCACCACCACTGACATTGAAGCAGTTGGAAGCTTCAATGAGCCAAATCTACTGTGTGACTAGAAACCATGCCGGTTTAGACCAGACCATGATGATTGCCAAACTACCAGTAGCTATTGTGCATGCTGGCAGTCATACTGCAATAACAACATACACCTGCTACTCTAGAGGAAGGCCGACATTAAAGAGCACGGCCAATTGTATGGCTTTAGTGACTGTACAAGGTCGTAGGGATAACCCAGCTGCTTGGGCCATTTGAAGTTTTATAGTTTTTCAGTCTAAGATTTTTGAAACTTTAGTTAATGAAGACATAGGTGATTAAGTGATATCTATTTATTATGTATAGGATAGATACCCTGACAGAGGGGACTGTGCGGCTGTAAGAAGAAGCCGAGGAAGCACTGATGGGTTTGAGGGCGCTTATGTGGTTGAGGGTGAAGCCCAATATCAACCCCGCTTCCAGGTTCTCTCAGGGAGTTACAGTTGCATAGTTCCTGAGGACAGGGTGTCTATAGACCAGACATGCCCATATTTATTAGCTTGGGTGTAGCCATGCATTATTTAAGTAATGACAGGACATCCACACAGGGACTGGCTGCTGTTTCCGATAAGCTTGTGGTTACACAAACACGTGCTGTGCTGAAGCACGTAGTTGGCTTAGTTGACTTACTTCAGTTACAGCTAGTGGCATGCACGTGTAAGATGGCAGAAGACAGTTCTTTCTGGTCTCATTTGTCTGCAAGTCAGATTGCTTGTTTGAAGTATGGCTGCAAAAAGATTTGTACGATATTGAAGACTTCCAATTGAGCACAGATCAATCCAGAAATCGATTTGCATGTGTTTTGAGTAAAGAAATTGATCGAGCTATCAAAGAGAGAATACCATCCAAAACAAAAAAAGTTGTGGGCCATGACAATTTTTTGTTCTTGGTGTGACATTCGTGGACATTTCAAAGAATTGGAACTGGACAACATAACACTGGTTCAACTCGTGATGTACTGCCTACAATTGTCATGGAAGCACGGCTCAGAATTGTTCCCGTTGCCCTCCCAGTACACTGGTTATGTTGATAGCTGGCATGCAACGTCACTTCAAAGAACATGGTCAGCCTACTTTATCGATTCTTGCAGATAAGGATGCTCGATTTACTCAAACACGTTGTGCCCTAGATGCTAGAATGAAAGAGTTGACAAAACAAGGAGTGGGAGTGACACGTAGAAAAGCTGAACCGCTGACTCCTGATCAAGAGAATGAACTGTGGGAAAAGGGAATCTTCCATATGACACTGGGTGGGGTTTGCTTTATGTAGTGTTTTAGTACAACTGCAAATTGTTTGGAATGCGAGGAAGTGACAAACATTGTTGCTGTTTAGTGGTAGAAGCACCAAAAACTTCCAAAGGGGTCTTGCACAGCGGAGGATACAAAGCAAGGATTTAAAAATTTACTCAAATGGTGATGAACTCCAAGACAGATGTGTTGTTGATTTGCATTTGCACTACTTCTTACTGATTCCAGAAACAGGTAATTTTTATTGGAAGCCACTTGGAGATAAAACTCCAAGGTTTCGCAAGAACAAGTTAGCTGGCTTGGCGAAAGAGATGTGTGCAAAAGCAGGATTTGTTGGTAGCTATAGGAATCATTCAGGGAAAGCCAGTTGTGCCACAGAATTGTTCAACCAAAATGTGGATGAACAACTCACCATGAGACAAACTGGAAACAGAAGCAATTTCTGTACGGTAGTACAAAAGGCCTGGTGCCAGTCATGACATACTGGTATCAAGAATATTGCAAGCCCCTTGCAAAGTAGCAAAGATTGACCAAGATGATTCAAAATCACAGATGACTATCAGCAGGTGCCAAGATGTCAATTATACTGAAACTGGAGGGACTAGAATAAAGGAAAAGGAGAAGGGCATCTTTGTTTTTTCTGGAAATGTGGTAATAGATTTTAACTTTGGAAAATAATTTGAATTAGATTGTGGTGTTCTGTAATTTTTGCATTGTACTCAATAAAGCAATTATAACAAGTAAGCTGTTCAATCTGCCTGCAAACATCAAAGAAAATATTTCATGATACATTCATGTATGTTCCAAAAATGGAATACATGCTTGTCAAGGTGTAAGGGCAATCCTATGAGTTGAGGTAAGACATTTGGACACTTTGAGCATTTTAATAGATTACATGCACAAGGGCACAGCAAGGTACTTCCTCAGGCAGCATATGTAAGTGTGCGGGTGCATGCAAGCAGTCAATAAAGAATACCGTATAACCGGTTATTTCTGTGATCATTGTAAATTCTGCAAAGACATCACAGAGCGCACAAATAGAATTTTCAGATATTTAGCCCTTTCCTTGGAGTCCTAAGAACTTACTGTTCCAACACATCTACATGTGTGTACCAGTAACTGTCTTCCTGGTTGGAATGCAGAAATTTAATTTGCAGTAATTAAAATGCTTGTCTAAATTCTCAAATCGCAGTAATTTAGACTACAGAAATAACTGTTTATACGGTAGTCATTTCTTGCTGTGTGTCAACCTTGTTCCCTTAGGTTTTAGCAATCCCTAAAGCCCTCTTCATTTTAGTAGAAAAAGGTTTTCAACTGGCGAGCGAAACGAGCCTTTCTCTTTTCATGTCAATTGAAAGTTGTGATATACTGTAATTGCCTGTAATAATGCCCATGCCCGTATTAACACCCATGAGCAAGCAGGTCAGAACTTTAGGTCCGAAAACGCCCATGCCCATGTCTATGCCCGGAATATACATGCGCAGAATAAACACAATGGTGTCTGAAGAACATCTGTCTTCTTCTGTGTGTGTTTGATGAGCTGGTGTCAGTGTTGAGTGAAAGTCCTTAACACTAGACTCATTTCTTCAACTCATTTTTTGTTGCAATTACGGATACTGATGCTGTTGCCAGGCTTCAGGGTGACAACTCTGGTTTGCGTGTGTAGTATTTAGTTTCTGCATGTATGCTGATGCTGTAAGGATACCAGTGTACCTTTGATCTTGCAAATTGATAATTGCAGGCATTTATGGTAGTTCTGTTTTTGAGTGTTTAGATGATGACTGGTCAAACGACAGCATTTTGCAACCATGTTTAAGCTTGGGACTAAAATAATGCCCATGCTCTAGTATACGCTGAAAAAAAGAGGTTCTTTATATTTGTTTGTTTGTTTGTTTGTTACTGGACAGGCTCACGCAAAATGTGTGGATGGATTTTGATGAAATTTGACAGAATGATACAACTTTGATACAGAAACAAAATTGGTTAATTTTTGGCATTAATCTAAATCAGGGTCCTCTGTTAAGAGGTTGGCTTTCCTGAGAACTTCCTGACAAGAAAAGCGAGATAACTTCCAAATTTGCTTCAGCAGACCTTACTATCTCTGTGAAGAGTAACTGTATTTATTCTCTTACTTTTTGCAGCTCGTCTTGAAGGGGTTGCTGTGACGTACTGTGAATGATAGAGACTTGCAGGGCATGGAGTCACGGCGTCGTTGAAGCAATCCGTGGTTCCTCACATGTAGATGAATTTTGATGAAATTTGGCAGGATGATAGAACTTTGATAGAGGAATAATTGATTAGCTTTGGGGATTAGTCCAATGTCTTTAAACGATATATGGACATGCTAAGGTGAACATAGAAGCTTTTCTAATAGTTGCCATGGAAACAATTATTAATGCATTAAGAGTTAATTGAGGTACCAAGTGCTGTCTAGTTTACTTATTTATCTATTTATTTATATATTTATTATATACAAACGTCAGCTATCTTCATCTAGATGTAAGGCTAAATGGGGAGACGGATCGACATAATGATGCTGCCAGACATATGCAATTTTGACTAGACAACATATGCGCTACTGCATCATGGGTCTCCTCTCAAGGAGTTGACTCTATTGGAATTTCTTGGCAAGAAGAGTGAGATAACTTCCAAATTGCTCCCATATGGAACTAGGTAAAGACAATGAGTGATGGGAACATAAATCTAGAAGAAAAAAGTTTGTTAATTGGGTTTCCGCACAAGTGCTCATGACAGGAATTACCTATGCAACCTTGCTTGCTACAACACAATGTTACACAAACATCTACTAGTTTTAGAAGTTATTGTCTTTTGGAACAGTAACAAGGGGATAAGGTGTAAAGTATATGTACAGGGATCTAGAACAGGGGTGGGCGTATTAGTATGGCGGGCTAATGGATATGTGCTAATTGTTCAATTGGACTATATCAAGACTGTTAGACTTGCTTATACATGCGGTGACCACAGGCGCTACAATGGATATAACTTATCTATCTCCACTTACTGGTTTTGTTTGCTTTAATTTGGAGAACTTCTAGCACTGTCTTACGCAGTTGGTTTAAATTAATTGAGTTTGATCTTAAATGGTAGTTTGGCTCCAACCATGGAAGGCTGGCAACACTGCTGTAGACCATCTGTCATCAGTGTGTCCTGTCGTTCGTGCTGGTCCTTCTTTGCTGCTGTTAGTTTCAGAACTTGGTGAATGATCATTGTGCTTTGTGCTTTGTCCAGCAGCCAATCTTTTCTCTGCTTATCATCCTCTACCTTTATTGGGACATGATGGATGCATTTCTGCCACCAATCAGGTGTTGTTATGGGCCACAAATGTGTTGATCTCCTATATCATCTCGATGGAATTGAGTTCACAATGAGTGATGGGAAGCCACAGAACACCGTGCCAGAATTTCTCTGCATGCTGTAGTGTCTGTAGAATGCACATCTCAATGGTCATTTATGTGCTTCCATACCAATCATAGTTAGTCCAGATGTCGGTGTGAACACGCTCTACGTCTGTCATCATTGTCAATTAGAAGGTCGATCATTTGATAGCTGGAAAAGTTGAAAAGACAGATAGAGGCGTGATACCCTGACATTAACTTTGCAGTCTGTTGGTACTGTACGGGCTCGGAGTCAGGGGAATACGCTTGCCTACAAGCACAGACGACTCTTGCAGTATTCACACTGTACGACACAATGGAGTGCACCAGATCTTACCTGTTTTACGCACGCAACCCGTTCGTTCCTCCACGCGCTCTGGATGGAGTACTTTGCTGTCTTACCAGACTAGCAGCTGACCGTCGCATACCAGACGGTTTTTGCCACTCCTAGGATCACATCACGCCTCAGGTGTAGAAGTCAAGTGTGACTTGTTTTTTCACTGTCAGAGTCGTCTGAAGGTCTAGATTCGTCTCCGATCTAGACTCTCGTGTCTGCCATGCGGGTGACCAGAGTTGTATAGATACTCACCTGGAAGTATGATATATGCAGCGGTATAGGGTTTGGCCAGTTTACATAACAAATAGTTCCCGCTACCAAATAGTCCCTGTACAGTGTAGGAACCGGGGGGGACAGTGGGGAAGGGCCCCTCTCAACTTTTTCAGCTGAAATTGAGAAATCATAAACTCTTAAAATCTGTCCAATTACCTGCTGATATACAGAGATGACAGACGTAGAAATTGATAACACTGACGTGACTAGGTATGATTAATTAACTTAATACATTCAGCCTTGTGGCCAATACCACGCCCTCCTGGGCAAATTTGTGCCCCCTCAACGAAATCAAGGTTCCTATACGTCTATGTAGCCAAGAGAGGTTCGCAGCCCATGTCTCAGACGTCCACTGCGCGTGCGTGCATTGGACCAATGTTAAACTGTGTGTTAGCCACGTGACCGTGTAGTCTGATTGGGTAATTTGCTTCTACGTTCGTGTGTTTCTCAGAAAATGTACAGACACTGTCTAGCTCGACCGCTAACGACAGCAATTCACAAACGCAGAGCATCAGTAAGAGCACGAAGGATGGACAGGTCAGTAGATAGACAGTCCTGTAACTGTAGTGGACTCGCAATATCAATGTGATTGATAGCTACACTTGCTTGGAACAGCGACAGCCTGAAAGCGTATCTACAGATACGTGTAAATAGATTCTGTTGCACGAAGGCGTATAGCCTGTGTCACATGTACATGTCAAACAGGAATGGTAACTAGTGTATCAAAAGGAAGCCCTAGATAATAGCTACATAATGCATGATAATTAAATAATGCATGCTCAATTTGCACGATCATGATCAGGCGAGGACGCGTACCGGACTAAGTTTACAAACGCCATCATGGTGAGATCATGCACCCCTCGAGCACGTTGTTAGGGTGTATTTCTTTTACCTAATCCAACTAATCCATTTAGATGGATTAGCTAATCCAGCTCATCCAGCTAATCCAGCCGATATGCGGATTAGACGGATTAGATGGATTAGCTAATCCATCTAATCTGGATTAGTTGGATTAGGTAAAAGAAATGAACCCTTAGCTTCGCTGACTCTACGTAGACTGAGACTCACTCATGTGCCATATCCCGGCCAAGCTAGGGCCTGTGCATCTTTCTTTTATTCTTCGTGATCCGAACGATTTCTGACAAATGGGATCCGAGCTGTATACACTTTTTAAAAAATCAAGTTGACAACAACGCAATAGCTATTATCTCGCATCGGCTACTGTGTCAACTAGAAATGAACTCTTCTCTTACCAAATTTCGCTGGCACCACTATGATGTCGTACATTAGTTGTAATATTTGCAATTACAGTATAACTTAATTTACTTCCACTATATCTCGATGTGCTGGAGCCTGCGCTACCGGCTACATGTCCTGGACGCAAACTCCGATGGCAATCGTACAAATGAGGACAATTGAGGTGAATATGGTTGGGGTGGCCACAGATGAAAAACAATCGGCCAGATGTCTTCTGCATTATTTGACCGCGACCGCGACTCCAAACAGACTTCTGTTAGCTACCACAGTGGCGTACGCAGGCATGTTTCCAGGTTGCCCGGAAACCCCCCTAGAGGTGGGCGTTACCGCTAACGGTACACAGATGTCTGGGAATTCGAGGCTATGTTGTAGCACTTGTCTAACGCGCTGTCTTCTCACTGCTACACGTGCCAGTCAGGAATGAAGCGTCAGTTGACATTGTCGCAGTTTGTAACAGGGCCTACAGCTGCTGAAGATGGACCCCTCGGAGCGGAGGCTCGAATTGACAGTCAGCCGAAGCGGACAAAGATGAGAGTAAATATCAAATATCAATTAAACCATTAATATCAATATTAATCTAGATATTGATATAAAAACAGTTATTAAGATCAATAATATTGATATTAATATAAACAGATCAATATTATTGATATTAATATGAAACCCCCCAGAGAAATCCTGGGTACGCGCCTGTACCAGATGCCGAAACAACCATCCAATACTGAAGTATGACCAAAGCGGCCGTCGACCTGTCAATGATCGGCAACTTTATGTGTAGCCGACAAATGACTCAAACCAGGCAATTAAATGAATTCACGAAAACTGTCGGCATCGTCTCTTTCTCAAAACTATACGAACAAGCTTAATTAATTAAGACGTTGGACATCGTGAGGGAACGCATCCATATAGATTCCGTGGCGACAGCCTACTTTCGTCGGTACTGCTAACTTTTTGCAAGCGATCTTTTCTACCACAAACTCATGCACGTTTTAGCGATAAGACAAATTCAGACAATATAGTGTAGAAATTCTTCTTGTCTTCCACTGGCATGCAGATGTCGATATTGTCGAATGAGGTTCGTTTCCAGTGTGAAGCAAGTGCAAGAACCTTCTTTTCCTAAGAGAACTTCTCAATTACGTCCAACCACTGACGCAATCGAGAAGTGCCAACAAATCACTAGAACTTCCAGAGACAGTATAGGCATCCATTCAGGTAACAATGTAATGACGCGTGTACACGCGCACAAGGATATAACGAATGACGATCTATTGTTGTGTGCACCGCAAACTAAATAGATGTGCAATGATCACTTGACTATACACTTCATTACAATGTGTTGTCTGAGAGTGCTACCGTGTCGCTCTAGAAAGAATCGAGACAAGGATGATGTATATACAGATTGCCTTTGGCGAACGTTATATAGTAAAAAATACATATACCGTGTTAGTAAATTTTAGGTCCAGCCATTCTACGTCTGATACATGAATTTTTTCCGTCTATATTGGTTATAGCATGTCTTATTTAATTAACGAAACTGGATTTACTACAAAAATTGTTTAATGCTCTCTATTTCTGTAGAAACTCTGATGTCACTATTATCGGGAAAGAAAATTGGAAGTATCGGTTTCTACAACAGTCTGATTTGAAAGACGTTCAAGAAATTAGCCAAAGTCAACTTACACATGATTATATTCCATTAGTTTTTGAAAGTCTGCCGAGTGATGGCTCTATTTATCCCATCGGAGCTGAATTGAATGGACATGTGGTAAGTCAAACTTATTAATTAATGGACTTGTGCTAATTCAATCTTATTAATTAACTAATATTTTGGTAACAGTGTGATGTGCTATGCTGGCCAATCAGCAAGCTCCTACATATCACTTGCAAGTACAATGTCAGCTATACAAGCCCGCTTCAATGACAACATTCTTACAGATTCGCTGAACAGTTGTGATATATATATATATATATATATATATATATATATATATATATATATGTATGTATGTATGTATGTATGTATGTATGTATATATATATATAGGAAAGTGGTCACATGGGTGCAGCCATTTTGAATTTTTGTTTTGTAATTGCTCACAAACCGCTGTTGCTGTCCCTCTATTAGCACATGACCTTCTCTACTTTCTCACAGAGTTTGTTCTCTATGCGCTTGCAAACCGCTGCACTTCTTCGCTTCTCCTTTAGCATGCGGCCTTTTCTCACTTTGGAATAGCAACTGGTGACGTTTTTGGTCGTCTGTGTCCTATCTCTACTACTAAAATTGACGGTGTTTGTATGTATGTATATGTTTGATAGCTGGCTAGACCAGATCACCCACAAGGGTAAAATTTGGGGTACAGGTATAACTCAGGCACCCACAGAGACAATTGTATTTTAATTAATTAAGAGGTGATAATTACAACTGCCCGCGAGATCGGAATGATTTGAAACGCCTAGCTGGAAAGTCTTTCACGTAAAGTGATCCAGAAGTGAGAGGAGGAAAGAGGTTCAGATTTCTGTTTAGAGTGTGACGGTTCTGGACTAACTTTCCGAGTCAGTCAGTTGCCTCTTTTGGAAAGTGGTCCACAACCGGTACCTTATCTACTGCTACTCACATTTGAGTAAAAACTGAATTAGGGAAAAGGGCACGTACACGCTTGTTTACAGACTAGGCATGATATTATTAATCATACTAGATACGTAAATTGCAGTATTTCCAATAATATTTATATAGGTTATCAAAATTGATCATGAAAATTTGCTGTTTGATGGTAGGTAAGTATGTTTTTAACGGAAGTGCAAGATTGTGGCAAAACGTTATATGCCTTTGGTATACGAACCCATGCAGATCACAGGAACACAAAAAATTCAAATTTTGCTGCTCAAGTAATCAAGAAATTGATCGTCGACCAATTGGAGCAAAATGCTCGCCAGATCAGATCAGCTGTAGATGCAGGGTCAATTGCTCCGGTCAAAATATTGAGAAACAATGGATTCAATAAAGTTTGTAGTTACGAAGTATGACGCTATCGACACAATCAGTTATTCAAGGCTAAAGACACGCTGGACTATTATATTCAAACTGTTGAGGCTAAATGTAATGTGATGCCAATTGAGAGTTCATGGAGCTCTAATTTGATTGCACCAACAGTCGAACGAATTGAGAGTGGTCTGGAGATCATTGACAGCCCTCTACTTCCTGGTGGAATGTTTTACAGCCGCACATGTCTCTATTCTGCTACCAGAGACAACCTGGACATGTTGCGAAAGTTGGGTTATCACTTTTTTGTAGCTGGAGATAAAGAATCATCTCAATGGAAACCGAAAGCGTTGGGATACGGGAGAAAGATTCTTTATTCAATACTTCCTACATGGACTTGTACAGTAACGGGAGAAGTCAGTGATGACGCTCTCGTACTTCTTCTAAAGCAAGCTCGTTTAGCTGTTGTTGCAGCAATCGAATGTCAACCAAAGGCCGAGAATGGTATCGTTCACTTTTTATGTTTTTTTAGCAGTTCCAGTTTGCAGGAACGAGCGCAAACTGTATTGCGTGATGAGATTGGATTTGCGACAAGCGATTACACTCCAATGTATGGCAGCAATCGTCGTTGTGCAGTTTACGAACGACGAGTTTAGCGCAAGTAGAATCAGCTATCTAGACAACTTATATAATAAATAATATGCCATGGGCTTTTATTAAATTCCAATAGCGTTAGCTGTGCTAGAAATTGCTAGAGCTATATTTATTAACTATGAATGGTTTGTGATGGTTATATTTGTCTATCTAAGGTGTATTGTGAATCAATATCTAGAAGCACTCGTGCATAGAGTCTATACAATTGCATTTCACGCATAGCTAACAGAGGTGATTGCGTTGTTCCAGCACAGACATCCGAAACGTACATGATTTCAAAGTTGACGTAAACGTTCACATAGTAGTAATCGTGTGTAAGCTGCCTAGATAGAAATTACTACAGACAGAGGTACGAAATCTAATTAATTAAGATAATCTATATGTTGTACTAATTTTTTTGTTAATTATTCAGTTAGATATAGATATGACTATCTAGGTTTGGACGTAGACGCTTCGTATCGCTTCGTAAAATTGTATAAAAACTTCCGGTTGGTACCTTTTTTAGTTATCTAGATAAAGAATTGTAAAATCATGGTTGTAAGCTATCAGATCAACGTAGCTGTACTCCGAGAGATTCTATTACATTCGTTTAGTTAGAGTAGAGCAGGCCCGTAGGCTGGGGTTTGTGGGGTTCGGACGAACCGCCCGCTCAGCTGTGTAGGTCCGCTTTCGATCCAATGTCATGGCGCACTAGCAATCACGTGTGCATAGGACCACGTGGTTTCACACGTGTTGTTGGCCTAAGCGCCAAAAGCACGTCAAACCGCATGGACCTCAGCAGCTAGCGCACGTGATGTAGCAACCTGAGGACTTGACACGAGTGATGGCGCGTAGTACGCGAGACGCGCCTCTATATTTGATACGCCCTACTAGTGGCATCGAACTTTCATACCTCTGTATCTGCCCAATTTAGATTGCGCATGTGGTATTCACTAGATATATCCCGCTGCAAAGTAGTAGCGTGACTTTGCTGTGAATTCACATTGAATTTTAGTGTGAGTTCGTGGCGGATCCGTGTTGAATTTTCCGGTAACACGGCAAATTTTTTCCAGAATGTTGGCGAAATTAAGCCGAAATTGACCCAATTTTGCTGTGTCTTGACCGACTACTAAATAGTCATTCGTTTACGCGAATTCTTTGCAAATGGCCAAATTTAAGTAGGAAACCGTCGAATTCACACGGAGACCGACTAGAATGTGGATTAAAGCAAGTTCTTTATACTAATAACATCGCAATTCTTCATCTCTAACTCTAACCTATTCGTAAAACACGCTGGGTATTCTAGTAACGACATCAATTTGTCAGAGCAGTCTGTCCAGACTTCTGCTGTAATATTACGCACCTCGATCCTCTGGAGTTTTTGCATGAAAATTAGCAATCTAGGCCGGGGCAACCATGCAAATTGATGCTAGCCTTCTCCTCGTCCTAGCAGTCAAAGTAGTAGACTGCTATGCTCATCTTCACAGTCGCAGAATCTAGCCTCGTTCCCAGACTTTCTCGCGCTAGTCTTGTGAATTAATCTTGCAATGAGTTTTGTTCTCGCTTTTTGACTTGATCTACCGAAGTTGTAATATCGAGAATTTCTTGTTGTGTTTTCTTCTGTACGTGCATCTAATTATATAATTCAAAAGACCAAAAAGACCACGCGACGAGTTTGTGACGTCATTGGTCCCATTTTGGTGTATTACGCACCCTCCACCAGGCTACGGCCCTGTAGAACTCCGCATGGAAGGCCATGAGCCTTGTAGTTTCCGACAAACGTTCAGCTAGTATAACGCGGCGGTCGAGTCTGGCTACACGAGACTTACGCAAAATTTGGTCTGTAGCCCATGTCCCTGACGAGTCGGCGCACTTCGCGAATATTTTTGGGGCCGGTTATTTCAGGTCCCGGATAAATATCCCGGATAAGTTCTAGATTGTGCCCGACTTCTTAGTGTACACGTGTTGTGGTTATCCTGCACGTGAGTTTGCACTTGTCACAGTGCAGTATCCCGTCTGTTCAATTTCGAGCTCTTTTCAGCTGAAAGCATGTTTGCAAACTTCCCTGCTTCTGTTTCATTCACGTCTAGGTTAGTCTTGCGTAGCCAGACCTTTCCCGCCTACATTCTTCCGCCGGATAAATGTAAGTAGAAGGGTCTGGCTACGCGAGACTACGTAGGCTACTGCGCGTGCGTGTATTTTGGCCAACTTCCGTGTTTCTCCGATAATGCACAGACGCTCTATGTCTCTACGCTATAATGACAGCAATTTACAAACGCAGAACATTTGTAGGAGCACGAAAGTTAGAAGGTCGGTAGCTGTAAAGTCTTCTCTATCTGTAGGGTAGTGGACTCTCTACACGTGCTTTTACAGCGACAATCTGTACGGGTACACGTATGTTTAATTAGATGATGACGTAGCTATGCACCTACTTTTCTACTAGATTTGGTCTTTCTCCGCCGCCGGGGGAGATGACCGGCTGGACACTGGAGCCTAAGGGGGCATGGCTTGGTAAACAATTTAAGGCTAATCTAGTAAACTTTAATGTGTTATTAATTATTTATAGACACGGCAAGAAACAGTAAAAACCAACATTAACGCTGTAGTGATAGTTCAGTATGTCATGTCATTATCAGTTTCTACGTCTGCCATCCCTAAATATTAGCAGATCACTTGACAGGTACATGACTAAAGTTGAATACACCTTGATGCATAGTAAATAATTGAATGGAGAAATCAAAAGTATCCTCTACGATGAAGCCCACGTAACGCAACTTTTTCAAATTGAGTCTATCAGAGGCATTCAGTCTCCTTCCTGAATGACAAACCCCATAAAAAGTAGTTCTACAGCAATGTGTCGTTCTACGTTGCACCCCAAATGAGACCCGACTAAAGCTGGAGGCCGACGCCACTCTGCCTATGTTCTTACCCATGCCGAGTTACGCCTGTACCCCAGATGTTAACCTTGTGCGTGATTCGGTCTAGCCGGCTATCAAACTTATACATATATACAAACACCGCCAATTTTAATATATTGTATATAAGCAAATATATCAACACAATGCAAATTACTCGTAAGTGTCCAACAGAACTACACACACACACACACACACACACACACACACACACACACACACACACACACACACACACACACACACACACACACACACACACACACACACACACACAGCTCATCTTTCAGTGCCTTCGAAAGACTCGGCTAACCACACACCCCGAATAAGGCCACAAGATGAAATTAGGAAATTTGAAAGCTAGCCAACGCACACCATCCTGGACCTTGCTGTCACACCACACCAGATTAACGTGCGTTATGTGATGAGAAATCGTCGACTCACTGTATCTCTAAAGAGGTATTTTCTCAGTCTGCTGCGCGTGCGTGCATTTGTCCAATGCTAATAAATGTTTTGCTAGCCACGTCATCGTGTAGTCTGATAGTCCAAATTGAATCTACGTTCTTGAACTGCGTCGTGTTTCTCAGAAAATCTAGAGGCGCTGAATTTCTCGACCGTTGATGACAGCAATTCACAAACGCAGATCGGAGCACGAAGGATGGACAGGTCAGTACTAGACAGTCATCTCTAGCTGTAGTGGACTCGCAATATCGATTGATCGCTACACGTGCCTGTATCAGTGACAGTCTAGAAGCGTAAGTACAGGTACGTACGTCTACGTTAATTTGACGTACTACAGTAGCTATGCTTGTGTAACCTGTCAAACAGGATGTTAGTGTACCACAGAGAGTCCGAATTACAATCAAAAAGCACTAGAGTGCTGGGAGTGTATGTAGCCTCGTACCCAGGCCCTCTTGCGCGCCCGGAGAAGAGGGCCTGGTACACGTTGTATTCGCATGCGCGCATAAATTAGAAGGAAATCGTGGTAATATATGCACGCATGCGGAACCGACATTGTTTAGAATCTCGAGCCGATAATGTCGCGCGCAATGAGACCCAATTTGGCAAATGGTGAAGGCAGAGCTTCTGGTTTTGATAGGGCGTTGCACTACGCTCTAGGCAAGCTTAATGTAGAGCTGAAGGAGCAGTAGCGTGTTGTCGTAGAGCACATCTGCAACGGAAACGACGTGTTCGTCTGGCTTCCTACAGGATACGGTAATCGCTGTGCTATCAACTTATACCGTCTAGGGTTGACTGTAAGCTAGGGAAACGTGTTGAAGAAGATTGTGGATACGTCGTCATTGTCGTGTCTTCTCTAGTATCGCTGATGACAGAACAAGTCAAAGATTGCGTGAACGCGGAGTTTCACTTGACCTGTGGTCTAGATTTAGGGCTTCGTCACTACTGAACACGGAAGCTGTTTCACTGTCGATTGAGCGCGACATTATCGGCTCGAGATTCTAAACAATGTCGGTTCCGTATGCGTGCATGCATTACCACGATTTTCTTCTAATTTATGCGCGCATGCGAATACAACATGTATCAGGCCCTCTTCTCTGGGCGCGCAAGAGGGCCTGGGTACGAGGCTAGGAGTGTATGCTACTGGCATCTGCTAATTGGCACGAAGAGTGTGAGAAGGGGGCTGGACACATTGATTGGCACGTAGGATTGACACTCTAATTAGAACCAGTACTGCGCTGCATTGGTCCAGTGGATGTGGTCCACAGCGGTATTCCTAGCGCATGCGCGCTTGGGTTAACTAGATAATGCATGATGGTAAGAGTCTTGTGTGTAATGCCGTCATGTGAGACCATCCCAATAGCAAGTACTATAGTAGTTTGCGTCGCTGTCTGTCTGGCTCGGGCCGCTGTAGCCGACACCCCTAGACGCGGCGACCAAGGGCCACAATATTGTAGGCAATGTCTTTGCTATTCTAGGTATTACCTCCTTCAAAACAAAAAACAACTGTTTTAACAAGTTTAGTCTCTCTGCTGTAACGCACAACTACACATATTGTTCAACTCTACTAGACATAAGCTGGATTTACAATATGCAAACGCTTGAGCTTCGCTTCGCGTCGCGTCACGTCGAGTAGTACAAATTCAAATTGTAAATGGTCTACGCGACGTTCGACGGACGCGACGCTCGCGACGCGACGCGTCCAAATAGAACCAAGTTCTATTCGAGCGTCGAACCAGAAGCTGTACACGTCGCGTCGGAAGTAGCACCTTGCTTCCGACCAATCACAGCCAACTCTAGATGCACGTGTGGCTTCCGTGGGCAATGATTATTGATTTGGGCGCTGTACTCGACGTTGAGCGGTCTATAGATTGTGTAGGGAGCTGTCCTTGCTTGTGGATGATCAACTGCATGACGTACAAAGACCTGCGTGCATGGGAGAACGCCTAGAAATTGATTTTGAGCAAGCTGGGGGTTCCGGCAGAGCTCTGCTAGTAGAAAATCGAAGCGCGAGTGGTCAGTTCAATAATTCAGGCAGCGACGTCTACGGCGCGCTGAAATCGTATTGTGAATGGTACGACGCGTGTGATGATGCGCAACGTGCCACTTTCACGCAAGACAACGTGACAGGACGCACGCGACGCGACGCTCAAGCGTTTCCATATTGTAAATCCAGCTATAGTCTTTGAGACGTGAAGGTAGTGCAGGGTCGCTGTTTCCGTGGTGATGGGGCAAATTGTGGCTTAGACATAAAATTTGTGGCCCCGGACACAGAGAAAGATAACAAAATATTATATAATAGTTGTATCAGTTTGACAACAAGAGTTTCAAGTCTTGACTGTTTTGAGAGGTATCATGCATGTACTAGATGAATTCTGTTTGCAGAAGACTATTGGTATTGCGACACAATATTAGTAATTGGCAAAGACTTAGAGAATGGCCGTACTCATTCGATGAAACTCTTAATGCGCTGTACCATCCATAAAGAGTTTCAAGTCTGTGAAAGACTTTGCACACTTGCAACTAGAAATGAGCTGCTACTGCTGCTTCACTGTGACAGTATTGCTCGACCCTTTGTAATGGTACAATGTGGTTTCAATTTCATACTGTTATGTTAAAGACAAAGTGCTTCGATTGATTATACTAGCGAATAAAGCGCATTGTTTCAGGGCCTGACTAAATTAAGATCATTGATCAATGCAGCAGTGTGTATATATATATATATATATATATATATATATATATATATATATATATGATACGTGTAGAATAGCCAAATACATCCTGGCATGGATGTATTTGGCTATTCTACATGTATCATATATATGTATATATATATATATATATATATATATATATATATATATATATATGTTCCAAACTGGTCCTTGAGCCCACAATATGGACCTCATTGTCAAATTTGACTGCTAGTACTGCAGTTTGACTATTTGACCACTGCGGGCTCTGGTGACCTCTTAACTGGAAGATTGAGACTTTGCTGTTGGTTGATTAGGGGCGGCGGAGCCGGTCAGGCTGGTCAGGCCATGGCCGGACCGCTTATTAACTTGAAAGTGTGCTTTCTCCAGTAGACTATTAGCGCCTACTTCCGATCTATGGCCTAAACGATGAGTATAGGCCATAACTTTTCCTTAATTTATTTTGTAAATACAGTAATTATACCATACCTTCTAATTCATTTCTGTAACTTTCCACAAACTTTGTCGGCTGTTTGTCTACATATAATCTGCATAAGGTGAGAAAGCATCTTGCATTACAAAAATGTATTGATATCTGCATGCGGCATATTTTAGGTAGGGGACTTTTGACATTTCAATAACCTCAGATGATTTTGTTGTTTCCAACAGTGGTGCCCGATCATTCTTGTTGCAGGCATCCTTTCCGCACATTAATGCAAGATTGTGCGTAACTCTCTACACGTTTACGAACGGTTGAAGGGAAACTTGTCGTTGCATTGCAAAAATATTATTTCCTTCGACTTCATAGTTAGTAACTCACATCGGTTTCTGAGGAAAAGGAGATTTCTTTTTACAAGTTTTAGCTGGCCCAATTATATAGCCATGTGTGTTAGGTGTAAGATTTGCAACATGACTTCGCCTATCGTTACCTCGATGTGCTGAAGCTTGCGTTGTGCAATTACGGGCTACATGTCTTGGACTCAAACACCGATGACTATCATACAAATGAGGACAGTTGGGGCGAATACGGTTGTGGTCGCCACAGATGAAACAAAATCGTCCAGATGTTTTCTGCATCCTAAAGTCTTTTGTCTTCAATCGCGACTCTGACCCCAAACAGACTTCTGTCGACTATTACCAGAAACCGAATCAACCACACACACACACACACACACACACACACACACACACACACACACACACACACACACACACACACACACACACACACACACACACACACACCACTATATACTGACATGACCAAAGCATTCGACATTCGCTGACCTGTCATCTGTTAATGATTGGCAAATATTCTTTTCTACGCTGACTGACCAATGAATCGATCCAGGTAATTGTCGCGTAAAAAGTACCGGCATCGTCCCTGTAATTGGTGATCGACTTGTGTACTTAACTCCGCGACTGATTTTAGATTTGTGTTCCCACTCAAAAGGTGAACATGGAACTCGTTGCGGCAAACCTTCCAAAAATGCTTCCCGAGTCACTGTCGTCATAATAATAAGATAAGATAGACGAATAAGTCGTTGGACATCATGAGCAAACGCAAGAATTTCGGTATAGCGACAGCTTATATTTTCGTCGTAGGTAACTGCGTGTATATACACGATCTGCTCCGCCACGTAAAACCGCACGTTTTGGCAAAGTGCATGATAGTGTCAAAATGTTCCTTGTCGTCCACTGGCAGATTGGCAAATGCGGTTCCTTCCAAGCGCGATGTCAGGACAAGAACCTTCTTTTCTTTAATTAACAATACCTTCCAATTTTACCCAAACATTGACACGATCGAGAAGTGCAAACAAATCACCAGAACTTTCAAGGCAGTTACAATAATAGGCCCTTTACTAAATGCATATTACACACAACTGATATGGTTTAACGAATGATCTATTGCTATAGCGCCACAGACTAAATACACGTGTAAAGATCACGTGACTATGCGCTACAATATGTCGTCTGAGAATGACGGCGTTGTTTTAGAAAGAGACGTGACCAGGATGATGTACAGAAAGCCATCGGCGAGTGTTTTATAGTCAATATATATAGTGACATATAGTGAATACTTTTTACACAAATATGTCTTCATAAATAATGACTTTGCAGTGACAACGTTGTTAGTAGATTCTAGTCTACGTATGCTACATTGTTTACGTGTGGCTATTAATATTAGTTATAAGCATGCTTTATTTAACTAACTAAACTGGATTTACTACAAAATTGTTTAATGCTCTCTATTCTGTAGAAACTCTGCTGTCGCTTTTATCGGGAAAGAAAATTGGAAGTATCGGTTTCTACAACAGTCTGATTTAAAAGACGTTCAAGAAATTAGCAAAAGTCAACTTACACATGATTATTTTCCATTAGTTTTTGAAAATCTGCCGAGTGATGGTTCTATTTATCCCATTGGAGCTGAATTGAATGGACGTGTGGTAAGTCAAATTTATTACCTAATTTCTATATTATGGTCATGGTGGGCTGTGCTATACCGGCCAATCAGCACCTTCCTACATATCACGTGCCATTGCAATGTCAGTTATACAAGCCCGTTTCAATGACAGCATTCTTGCATACAGATTCGTCCTAGTACGACATTTGGAACTTGACGTAAACAATTGCATGTGCAGTATCGGTATACTGTATCTGTATATGTATACATACAATATATATATATATATATACTATATTAAATATATTCTTCTTCTATGCAAACTACCCCAAACTGCCCCAGACTATCCCATACAACCCTACCCACCCAGTCCCTAAACATAACTACATTACAGTAACAGGAAAATCCCATAATGTCGTCAAAGTCCAGGTTCAGTCTACTGTATAATAGCTTGGCATTATACTGCCACAGTCTCACGGACAACTGTTCCATCAAATTTGAGTATGTCTGAGAGAAAGGCATGCTGTTCATTGATGAAGCTTTTGAGGCTATGGTCTTCAGCGTCTCTAGACTTGAGGAGACCGGTGTCCTAAAGTTCTACAATGAGCGGGTAGAAATGACCACCTGCTTGAGTAACCACCCTGTCATGCTTTTTGTCTTTCTCTATTTCACCAGCTTCTGCTGCGGCACCTGGTTTTATGGCTGCCTTGGAGACATAGGATGGTTGCATAGAATTCCTCACTGACACATCAAAGAATGCGGGACGGCCCTCCAGGAAATCTGGGTGAAACACATCACCAGGTCGATTATTGCTTCCCCTCCACACTTTTGTTCCCGTTTGAAATCTCTGTTATCAACAAGCAGTGCATGCCAGATAACCTCGCTGATTGCATTATGGCGTTTTATGCGAAGAGGTCCATGCCCACAGCCAAGGACATGGTCACCAAAACAATCACATGTCCGCATGGACATCTTGCTGCTTGTTGACTGTCCGGAAAGATAGAGATTCCAAGCCAGTATCTACATGCTAAAATATATTCATGTCGGAGCATGGCCAGGCCGAGCTTTGCGTTAGGGATTGCCCTTAACCACGCTCCTGCATGAGGTGTAGAGATGGTATACGTGCTTGATCCATATATATATATATATATATATATATATATATATATATATATATATATATATATATGTATATACATATATATATAATTATATATATATGTATGTATGTATGTATGTATGTATCTATGTTTGAATAGTTTCAACGTAGCCCTCCTCGTATAGTAACGCTCAAGATGATACCATGTAGAGGTAAGCTAATTGATGAATTAAGAATGCCACAAATTCGGTTGGTTGCAGTTCGATAATAACTTAGTTTACTACGTTGGTACCGTCACGACATTGCTATATATGTTTTGGTATATTACACGTTTAGCTAAGTTTCGGACACCCAGTGAGAGAGACGTTAGGATAAAAATTGCACACGGATGACGACAACGACCCAACAGCAAGGTTGGAATGGATGAAGCTGCATTTGAAACGCCTAGGGAAAACTTGACGTCAAAGTGATTCAAATTATTGGGAAGTCGAAAGGGGCTCAGAAATCTCTGTTTATAGTGTGCCCGTTTTGGACTAACTTTCTGAGTCAGTCGTTTGCCTCTTGGAAACTGGCCCACAACCCGCACGCTATCAAAAATAATCAAATTTTGATGTATTAGCTAAGCACTCATACAACCTCAATAAAAATTTGCTTTGTTTGATGGTAGGTAAGTATGTTTTTAACGGAAGTGCAAGATTGTG